>NC_136073.1:289976634-290399107 GCF_964261635.1 Lissotriton helveticus
GTAAATGCTAATTCCTAACTATATATGGTCTATAACCTATGGTTTTTTCAGTGAATTTTCAAGGTTTTGTAAATGCTAATTCCTAACTATATATGGTCTATAACCTATGGTTTTTTCAGTGAATTTCAATGGTTTTTTAATAGCAAATATCATAAGCTGTCGAATGTCAAGTACGTGGTAAGTAAAAACATTTTCGTGTTTATGCACACTGATCTGCTTTGAATGGTGCCCCCCCCTCATTTCTATTAGGAGTACTCTCTCTTTGCAGATAGTGAAAGGTAGTTAACGCAGGCCTTTGCCCCGGTTGTAATCCGTCGTGCCTGCTTCTCTCTCCATTTGATTGATTGTTATCCAAGTATTTACTGTTTTAGAATTAGTTCTCTTTGGTTCATTCTCTATTTACAAACAAACACAGAGTCGCAATACTCTGTTTAGTCTTTGCAGATAACGAAAAATCGTGTAAAAAAAAAGAAAAGGAATCGAGTAAAATCAGTAGGCCTCTAATGGGATCTCTTTTTGACCTCGCTAAAATAGAAACATTAGGAACAACCCCTCATGACAAATACAAAACTAGTGAGATGAACTGAACTTCACACAATGATGGCTGCAAAACAGCTCGGCTCCGCCACCCACCCCGCCCAAAATAACGATAAAGAGCGGCTGCCATGATTGGTTGCGGAATGGCCACAACGGAGCTACGAAATGGTGGTGCTCTCATGCTAACCCCAGCTTCAGTCTGAAACATCCAGAAACACTGTAGACTACCAATTCGATCAGTTCCGGTAGCGCCCCAATGTAACCCGGTAGAGAAGAACTAGCCCTCCCCTCTTTGACTGATGGTTCTTGTTGCCTGTCCCTTCTGTTGTCATTTAACAGAACTATTTAGCCTGCTGAAAGGGGTTGTGTTTCGACCGCTGGTTGGTGGAGACATTTTGACTATATTCTGGACCTGCGTTGTCGCGTAATGCGTCATATGACGCGCCGCGTTAGCGCATCCGGAAGTCATCCGGGGCGCGCAGCGCGTAACGTAAGCATAACAAGTCATGTGACTTGTTAATAAAACTTTTCATTGGTTCATTTTACTTTTCTTATTCTAATGATGAAAGCCTTGGTCATATCACCTAAAAATTACGCTTTTAATTACTTCCGAACATTATTTTTTCTTAAATATATGTTATAATGTTCCAGGCTAATGTACTTTCCCGGAAATTTTACAACTGTTCTGCAAGTAAAATATATTCTTTTTTCGAGAAAAAGAGCGTTTCTTCGTCCCATGACGGAGCCGTTGAGCAAAAGAGGGTCGACCTGCTGTCTTAGTCGCCGATACGCCTGAATATGAGATTCTTATCGATCACTTTATGTTGCAGGAATAGAAAACACAACAGACCTTGACCATTTATCTTTACTGCGTTCCTTCGTATTATACCTTTTACCCTTCATGTAATTGGTCTGCTTTATTTCACTTGCCTTTTAATGATTCTAAAACAGTGACTATTATTAAAAACTTTACCAATGTATATTCTACTACCATGTTTTCTTTTAAAAACCTTTATTGTGAAAATTTCATTATACAAATACGAGCCTATAACCACGTGGGCCTGCCACGGAGCAAACTGTAATCGTATATGATGAATAGACATTTACACTGTAGAGGAACGTAACGGGCGGGCCATTAGGTTGCAAGAACTAAGGTGTCTAACAGTTACGGAATCGGTGGACGTACATTTTATAATTAAAATACGACAGGGCCAGTTACAATAAAATTATCTAGATATACATTTGCGGGCAAGTACCATGGGTGACGTTAATTCGAATTTTCAACAGTACAGTAATCAATAACACATCAGAACTTAATATCAATAGGGATGTCGAAATATTCAATCAATTCTCGTCCCCGCCCGCCATGTGCTTCAAAACTGCATACGTATCTCGTGATTTCAAGGTTCTGCAACCAGTACACAACAAGGAGTTACGAGTCCCATTTATTCCGGCGCCATTTTGGGCGAGGACGGGCAGGTCCAGGATATAGTCAAAATGTCTCTACCAACCATCGACTATGATGATGTTCATATGCTGTATTTATTAGAGTAACACTCATCTGTCCACATGAAATTAATTTACCACAATCTAAACATGTCATTTTAATCTTTCCAAAGTTCTTCTAAATATTTGGGACCGTTTCCCTTGCCTCTGAAGCTCTCAGTGCCACTTCTTTGATGAATGTACTAGCAGGTCAGGGGTTCTCCTCCAAATCTCTCTTTTATGCAGCACTATAATTAATTGGTGCCACCTCTCCATATGACGATGCATGGTATAGTTACCACAACTATATTTTTTTTCGGTTCCTCTGGAGAGTTCATCGTGGCAGATGAAGCGTGTAACGTACCGGGCATTTACCTTTTTTTGCATGTACAGGAAAGGAAAAAAAAATCGAGCGTCCGAGTTCTAAGGTGTCCCAGGGCCATTTTAGTGGACCAGGCCCAAATCCAAAGAACAGGCCGCCATTTTGAGAGTCCTCTTGCAGCCGCCTGTCGCTGTAGCATCAAGAGCAGCCGAAACTCAGCTGAATGGCAACTGAAACGGTAAATGGGCGCCCCACTACATTTCAGCATTGTAGGATGACCACACCAGTACAGCAACTTGCTAGACATCACCTCGGTGCCATCCGGATCTCGGCGCCCCACTGCAGATGAAGTGCCTCTCAACTATGAAACCACCACGGTGACATCCGGATCTTGGCGCGTTGTGCTGCCTTCGGCCTATTCGCACATCGGTCCGCTACTGACGCCATCTCACAGGCTAATGGGGTGACCCACGCCGAGTTTCAGCATTGTAGGATGACCACACCAACTTGCTAGACATCACCTCGGTGCCATCCGAATCTTGGCATCTCAACGCCTAGTGGTATCTTCCATACAGAAAATATTGTTACGCTGCCTTTGGCCCCATTCGCACATCAGTCCGCAACTTAGACATCACCTCGGTGCCATCCGGATCTTGGCATCTCAGCGCCTTGTTGTGTCAGTCAGAAAATATTGTTGCGCTGCCTTTGGCCCCATTCGCACATCAGTCCGCTACTGACACCATCTCACAGGCCAATAGGGCGCCCCACGCCGACTTTTACCACTGTACGATGGCCACACCAGTGGCACAACTTGCTAGACATCACCTCGGTGCCATCCGAATCTTGGCATCTCAACGCCTAGTGGTATCTTCCATACAGAAAATCTTGTTACGCTACCTTTGGCCCCATTCGCACATCGGTCCGCAACTTAGACATCACCTCGGTGCCATCCGGATCTTGGCATCTCAGCGCCTTGTGGTATATTCTCTTCAGAAAATATTGTTGCGCTGCCTTTGGCCCCATTCGCACATCGGTCCGCAACTTAGACATCACCTCGGTGCCATCCGGATCTTGGCATCTCAGCGCCTTGTGGTGTCTTCTACTCCGAAAATATTGTAGAAAATATTGTTGCGCTGCCTTTGGCCCCATTCACACATCAGTCCGCTACTGACACCATCTCACAGGCCAACAGGGCGCCCCACGCCGACTTTTACCATTGTACGATGGCCACACCAGTGCCACAACTTGCTAGACACCACCTCGGTGCCATCCGGATCTTGGCATCTCAGCGCCTTGTGGTGTCTTCAAATCAGAAAATATTGTTGCGCTGCCTTTGGCCCCATTCGCACATCGGTCCGCTACTGACGCCATCTCACAGGCCAACGGGGCGCCCCACGCCGACTTTCAACATTGTAGGATGGCCACAGAATTGCGACAACTTACTAGACACCACCTCGGTGCCATCCGGATCTTGGCGCGTTGTGCTGCCTTCGGCCTATTCGCACATCGGTCCGCTACTGACGCAAACTCACAGGCCAACGGGGCGCCCCACGCCGACTTTCAGCATTGTAGGATGGCCACACCAGTGCGGCAACTTGCTACACACCACCTCGGTGCCATCCGGATCTTGGCATCTCAGCGCCTAGTGGTGTCTTCTATTCCGAAAATATTGTTGCGCTGCCTTCGGCCCCATTCACACATCGGTCCGCTACTGACGCCATCTCACAGGCCAACGGGGCGCCCCACGCCGACTTTCAGCATTGTAGGATGGCCACACCAGTGCGGCAACTTACTAGACACCACCTCGGTGCCATCCGGATCTTGGCGCGTTGTGCTGCCTTCGGCCTATTCGCACATCGGTCCGCTACTGACGCAAACTCACAGGCCAACGGGGCGCCCCACGCCGACTTTCAGCATTGTAGGATGGCCACACCACTGCTGCAACTTGCTGGACACCACCTCGGTGCCATCCGGATCTTGGCGCGTTGTATTGCCTTCGGCCTATTCGCACATCGGTCCGCTAATGACGCCGCCTCACATGCCAACGTATTTTCTCCGCATTTTACACCCTATGCCGCATAACAGGTCATGTGACTTGTTTATAAAACTTTTCATTGGTTCATTTTACTTTTGGTTTCCTAATGATGGAAGGCTTGATCATGTGACCTAAAAACAACACTTTTCATTGGATGAAAACTTTTTTTTTTTCCCAAACGATGAAAGCCCCACCTTGTTTCTGGATGTTTCAGACTGAAGCTGGCGTCAGCATGAGAGCACCACCATCTCGTAGCTCAGTCGTGGTCATTCCGCGAGCAATCATGGCAGCCGCTCCCCACCAGAAGCCTGCAGGAGTCGGAGCCCCCAAAACTTTTGATGAATTCTCAAGGCGGAGGGGACGCTTTCGAGAATGGGGTCCAAGACCTAGCAGACAAGCGTCCGATTTCCAAGGTGTCCCAGGGCCATTTCAGTGGACCAGGCCCAAAAAGGAAACAGCCTGCCGCCATTTTGAGAGTCCTGTGACAGCCGCCTATCGCTGCACCGCAAGAGTGGGCGCAACTCAGCTGAATTGCGGCTTTTGACACAGTGGACCAAAAACGGACGGAATGGCAACTAAAACGGTAAAGGGGCGCCCCACTACAACAGATGACACTCCACCTGGAGAGGCCCGTTCACACCGCCTCCCCCGGGGCGCCCCACGCCGTTATTCGGAGCAGCATTGTACGATACCAAAACCAGTGCGGCAACTTACTGGACATCACCTTGGTGCCATCGTTCTGCTGCCTTGGAACTATTCGCGCAACAGTTTGCTACTGATGACCCACCCCCCGCGACGCCCCATGCCGTTATTTGCTGGGTGGCAACTTACTAGACATCACTTTCGTGTCATCTAGATTTCAACGTTCTGCTGCCTTGGAACTATTCGCACAACAGTTTGCTACTGATGACCCACCCCCCCGCGACGCCCCACGCCGGAAATCTGGACGTTGTGCTGCGTTGGGACTATTCGCACAGCCGACCGCTACTTCGTTGTTTTTCCCTAAAAATGTTTATATGTTATTACTATTTTTGTTTTCTTGTATATATTTATAAATTATTAAAGTTTTATAATCTTACTACTTTGTCGGAGTGCTATATATTTTTAATGTGACACATAATTGTAAAAACTTTGATGTACAAAGAGTCATCCCTGGAATCTTCCGCTTCAGGCTCGGTCCCCTCCCCAATCACAATACAGGATGGTTTTCAGATAATAGCAACGCTTCTGCTGTGACGGATCTCATCGAGTGTAGGCCTTGATCTACTATAACTCCTTTGAAGAGGGGTGATTCTTTACAGCTGTGGCCATAAACTACATCTGCAGGGCTAGCTGATACCCTAGGACCAGCCTGGACAATCGGACACAGAGGAAAAGGAGTGTCAGAGGGTGCGGTAGTGAATAGGGCGAAAGGGAGGTGTCGGGCGGGCACAGGGTGTGATTCTCAGGGAAGAGCAGCGCAGATGGGGGGAGGTTTATTACCCATGCATAAGACAGAGAGCGGGGGTGACCACTGCCTGGGGGAGATGCTTGCGAGGGTGGGGAGCCATGCTAAGGATCGACAGCGTGCACAGAGTGGGTCTGGTCAAGGCATCTAAAATGGCTGCCGTGCACGACAAAAGTGTGGCATTTGAAAAAAGACAAGATGGCGCAGACAATGTTTTTCAACACTTCCTGATTTCCTTCGAATCGAACGTTAACAGACGTTGGGGCATATTACCAAAGTTAAGCGATATTTATCCATAACGATGCTTAGCAACGATTTTTTTACCGTAAAAAATTATCGCAGATAAACCTTGCTATTATCAAGGTTTATCGGAAATACGATAAAAAACGACCGCAATGCATTAATATCGCTGAAAACTCACCGATATTCATGCATTACCGAGCTAACGCTCTTAGCCATGTTATCCACCTCCCATTGGATAACATGGCTAAGAACTGCTCAGGGCAGGTGGTAGCTTTTGGAGATATTCGCGCTTATCTCGAATATTTCCAAAAGTTGATAATAGGAGATAGCGATGTTAGCGACTGTTTCCAGTCGCTAACATCTTGGCATGCCCACTTTGCATGTCATTAGTGATAAATATCACTCACATGCAAAGTGGGGCCCAAGATGGTCGCTATCTTCTACTAGCCGTCGCTAACTGGTGTTAGCAACAGCTAGGTAATACACATATAATTTTATCTCCGCGAAGCGGAGCGCTGTTACAGATATATATCTTGTTTTTGAACGTTAATTTCTCAAAATGCACTGAAGCACATATATTGAGACCTAGCAAAGGCACATCGGGCTACCAGTCCCTACAATTTTGCCAAGTTTCGTGCAAATCCATTCAGCTGTTCGATCCTACCGAGAGACAAGATGGCGGCCGCTACGGACTGTTAGGAATGTTTACAGACACCGGAGAGCCAATCAGCTTCGCTTCGCAAAGCTCCGTAACGCGAAAAGTACGCGAAGCGGTGCGCTGTTACAGATATATATCTTTTTTTGAACGTTAATTTCTCAAAATCCACTGGAGCACATATATTGAGATCTAGCAAAGGCACATCGGGCTACCAGTCCCTACAATTTTGCCAAGTTTCGTGCAAATCCATTCAGCTGTTCGATTATTATTATTTTAATTTTTTTTTGCCCCGCGGGGCCCTTTTAAAACCTCCACATCAAACCTAGGGGGTCAGCGACAATGTACTATGCCCCCTTATGGTCATTTGCCCCTTCGCTTTGGCCTCCTCTTGTCTCTCGATCCTACCGAGAGACAAGATGGCGGCCGCTACGGACTGTTTGGAATGTTGACAGACGCCGGAGAACCAATCAGCTTCGCTTCACAAAGCTCCGTTGCGCGAAAAGTACGCGTCCTGGGGCGCTGCCCAGTCCGCTGTTACAGATATATATCTTTTTTTAAACGTTAATTTCTCAAAATCCACTGGAGCACATATATTGAGACCTACAAAAGGCACATCGGGCTACCAGTCCCTACAATTTTGCCAAGTTTCGTGCAAATCCATTCAGCCGTTCGGGCTAAAAGTGAGGCCAACCGCCCTATGGAAATTAACATGGGAAAAACGCGTTTTGGGACCCCCCTTTTATCTCGGCCCCCCCTTGACGAACCCCCCCAAAATTTTCAGGGGCTGCTCAGAAACAAAATGTGCCATTTTCCTGAAAATTTCAGCCAATTCCGTCCACAAACGCCAAAGTTATTAGACATAGAATTTTCAAAAATCCCATAGGGAAAAAATCCTAACTATATATACCTACTGGCGACCGCCAGTAGGTAATATATATATATATATATATATATATATATATATATATATATATATATATATATATATATATATATATATATATATATATATATATATATATATATATTGTTTCCAACAATATATATATATGTTGGGCCATGTTTCCAACATGGCCCACTTTCTGACTTCTTTGGCGGTACATCGTAGGTACGGCAGAGCCGAGCCATGGACAAATTTCACCTCTTCTCCCTGCAGGGCTTCCTCGCGCACTCACTTAATCAGGAGACGTTTAAACAGCATTTCACGCAATTCGAGTTGTATTTTAGCATGCCAGTAACATCTCTCTTCAGAGACCTTGCCCACAAGAATAACAAACCTACAGTGACTGCAATTTTTTTCTATTTTCAACCTCATCTACCAGTGATTACCTCAATTCCTGCCTGAGGCAGCTAAGCATTCTGGTTTCTGTAGTACAATTATATATAAATAAACAGTGAAAAAACAAATTCTATTGTGCAATTTGTGTAAATACTTCAAATATATATAGGATTGCATCTATGATTTTTAACGTGTAATTAATTAACTAATTATCAGTACTGCGTAGTATTCTGAGCCCACCCAAATTCGTATATAATGTATTTTCACCATTGCGTTTGCTGTCGCGTTCTGCCCTTTCGATAATTTCCGTGACTACACTTGCAATTGCTAATTATTACTCCGTAATTATTTTAATTTACTGTGGCCCTCCAGTGGGCAATGGCACTTACGGCACTTTTCTCTTACATATTACATTGTCATTTTCCAAACATTTTCATTTCCATTTTTTATAGCCCTCCAGTGGGAAAAGGCACTTTTCTCTTACTTACTCTCGCCCCCCAGTGGGCCTAGGATTCAAACTGCTGTTAGGTAATCCCATAGGTAATGGATTAGACACAGTGCACTTATTCTTTACTTATTCAATGTCCCCGCTAATATATTTATTTTCATTTACCATTCTATCATCTCTCAGTAGCCAATCATTTTGCTGTCTATTGTTATCCCAATCTCATTTCTTATTTACAAGTGACTAAAGTAAATCACTAAAAATGAAAAACTTTTTTCTTTTCTGCTAGCCCCTCAACAACCAAATAATAAAGTGTAATTACAAATTCAAAATGTGAATAAAAATCTTGGGAGGCCACTATCTAATTTTTGCTATGATCTTGTATATGTTGACCAATGGAGCTTATCCCAGACAGTTCACAAATGATAATGACGCTCCTCGTTTGATTTGCTCCATACGGAGTGGGAGTTCGAAAGTTCAAGATGTGTCGCAATTCTTTCTGCCTGAGAATTTTTTCTCGGTCTCCTCCTCTTGGATGCATTCCCACTGCTTCCACGGCATAGAATTTTAAGTCTTTCCATTTGCCTCCATGCTCTTTTTCCATGTGTTTGGCAACAGCATTGCTTCTGTCAATATTTATTGTGGCACGTACATGTTCCAGAATGCATTTTTCTAATTCACATTTCGTGCTGCCCACGTATTTCATGGAGCATTGGCATTCAATTACGTATATTACAAATTGACTTTTGCAATTGATCAGCTGTTGAATTTTCCAAACATGTTTATTGGCCATCATTATTTATTTAGTGTTCTAAGCGATAGTGCACACTTTGCAACGAGTACACTTAAAAAAGCCTCTTGGTTTCAACCACGCTTCTTGCTTCTTTTGATTTTGAAAGTGACTATGGACCAATTGATCCCTTAGATTCTGTGCCCATCTGTGTCGGGATTACAAGCAATCTTACCTGTTGGTTGCTTGTTAGTAGATTTCGCAGAGACGTTATGGACCGACTTCCCTTGGCTCTAAGTAACACCCAGTGATGTATGTGATGTGTTTTAACACTAAGGTTATTAGGTAGAATTTAGGGAGGAGGGCCGGGTCGGGAACGCTACCTGTTCCTTGATTGTCGACCTGCAAGGCAATAAGGAAAGAATAATATAATATCAACTCCCTATTTAAATATTATTCTACACTAAAGTTTGTACTCTTAGAACTTAGTAAACACTCAAAGAGTATCCTACCTGCGATCTAAGAAATCTGGCGTCACGTCCGTGTTGTCGTTGTGAAGTGAAGGTGATGAAAGTCTTCTTGGTGTTCAAAGGAAAGTAGTCTTGTGAAGGGAATAGTATTACCTACGTGAAGATTTAAACAGTTGAATAAGTGCCTAATAACTATTATATTCAATGCCAAATAATCAGAACATTCTTACACAGTGTCACTTACCGTATTTTCCGGCGTATAAGATGACTTTTTAACCCCTTAAAATGTTCTGGAAAGTCGGGGGTCGTCTTATACGCCGGGTGCGAAATTTGATGGCATGTTTTCATGCGTTTTTACATAGCGCGGACTTCACCCAAAGGTGTCAGACCACATCTCAATAGGAAATGGTGCATTACAGAAGGAAAAAATGACATGTGTGCAGGTAGAGGTACGGTATAATGCAATAAATGGAGGGCACTCAAACACAAGAACTAACGTTACGTAGGCGATGGTGGCACTGTGGGAGTATCAAAAGCAAATCCACTGAAAGCGGATCTGAAAGAGGGAACTAAATTACAGTTACGGTACCGGTAATCTGCCAAAAACTTCAAATATTCCTTAATGCATCCAGCAGCATATCCACCCTATTTATTGTTCTCGAGACACAGGGGAAATCATCTGGCTCCACCACAGGCTATGCTAATGAACAGAAGTAATTTCCACCGCAAACCACCATGCATATGAGTACGGTAACAAAACTACCGTAATGTGGATAATGGCAAACCACTATGCATATGAGTACGGTACGTAACAATACTAATGTGGATAATGGCAATGTACAACACAGGGAAGTGGGGGGCACTTCTGGTGAGGACATTCTATGATCCAACATGACAGCATTCACGACATTACATTTTGAATTGATTTTGGAAGTGGGGGTAGTCTTATACGGCGAGTATAGCACGAAACCTACATTTTATCAAGAAAAGTAGGGGGTCGTCTTATACGCCGGGTCGTCTTATACGCCGGAAAATACGGTACTCTTTTAACCCTCCTGACTTCTTTACTTCACAACCTGTATCTTTCTTGAGAAATAATAAATAGAAACACAATCACACTAAAGAATATCAAAAGATTAAGCTACTATAGTTCTCTAAATGCGCTAGAACTTTCATTTGTTAAGTCTTCATATATTTTATCTTTTAGTTCCAAAAGGATTGTTCTTGCAAAGTTTTCAACTGTGAGCGTCTTTGAATTATGCCTAGCAAGAATCTTTAATTGCTTGCTGCTTGCTTGCGGTGGGCGCCTGAATTAGATGTAGAACAAATGTTCACTTAGCTTTCTATTTCTCCTTTGCAGCTTCGTGAAGGACTTCTGCAGAATCCGGCTGGCTCCAGGGGCGTTGTCACGTTGATGGAATCTTCAACGGGAACCGGCAGATCAGGTGAGTCTCCTGGGCGCGTGGAGGAAGGCAAAGCATCTCAGTAACGTCGGGTGTGGCTATAGTATGCCACACCCGAACGCTGCTGACGCATTGTGCACATTTCCATTAAGTGCGTGTGCGTTCACAGTCTCATTTTGCCAGCAACATGAAGTGCGAAGGAAACTCTTTTGCCTCTGTGATTGTTCAACAACTAACCCATGTGTTCTGTTACGAAATACACACATGAATCAACATTATAGCCATAGATCGATGAATCTTCCATCCTGGATAATAGGAATTTGCATATGTTATAAAGTCAATCCAATATACCAATAAGAATTGTAAACACACACGTCAACATACATTACACAAATCGGTGTGCAGGATGCACGGGACAGGGGTGGGTTTCAAGGTGGGCTAAGCTTTTTTAGGAGCTCTTCACCACATTACTTTGTGGTGTGAAGGGCTTCATGACAGTCTGTAGGTGATATTAGGATGGTCTGCCACTATTTTGGAGACCGTCGGGTCCAGGGGCGCAACTAGGTCTTCATTTCGGGGGGGGGGGGGGGGCTAACATGGCAAAAGAAGGGGCGTGGCTAATGTTAATCAATGGGGCGTAGCTAAAATGGTAGATAATCAGGATCGGTTAATGCTCCCTCACACCTTAAAACCCATACCCGCCCTGAACCCTAAAATTACCCCCAGCACCCCAAAACCCATACCCATCCTGATCCCTAAAATTATCCCCCCCTGGCACCCCAAAACCCATACTCACCCCACACCCTAAAATTACCCCCTGGCACCCCAAAACCCATTACCACTCTGAACCCTAAAATCACCCCCCTGGAGCCCCAAAGCCCATACCCGCCCTGAACCCTTAAATTACCCCTGGCACCCCAAAACCCATACCCACCCTGAACCCTAAAATGACCCCTGGCACCCCAAAACCCATACCCGCACTGATCCCTAAAATTACACCCTTGCCCCCCAAAACCCATACTCACCCTGAATCTTAAAATTACCCCTGACACACCAAAACACATACCCACGCTGAACCCTAACATTAACCCCCTCACACCCTAAAACCCATACCCACCCTGAACCCTAAAATTACCCCTGGCACCCCAAAACCCATACCGATCCCTAAAATTATCCACCCGGCACCCCAAGACCCATACCCACCCCACACCCTAAAATTACCCCCTGGCACCCCAAAACCCATTACCACCCTGAACCCTAAAATCACCCCCCTGGCACCCCAAAACCCATACCCACCCTGAACCCTAAAATGACCCCTGGCACCCCAAAACCCATACCCGCAGTGATCCCTAAAATTACACCCTTGCCCCCCAAAACCCATACTCACCCTGAATCTTAAAATTACCCCTGACACACCAAAACACATACCCACGCTGAACTCTAACATTAACCCCCTCACACCCTAAAACCCATACCAGCCCTGAACCCTAAAATTACCCCTGGCACCCCAAAACCCATACCGATCCCTAAAATTATCCCCCGGCACCCCAAGACCCATACCCACCCCACACCCTAAAATTACCCCCTGGCACCCCAAAACCCATTACCACCCTGAACCCTAAAATCACCCCCCTGGAGCCCCAAAACCCATACCCGCCCTGAACCCTTAAATTACCCCTGGCACCCCAAAACCCATACCCACCCTGAACCCTAAAATGACCCCTGGCACCCCAAAACCCATACCCACCCTGAACCCTAAATTTACCCCTGGCACCCCAAAACCCATACCCACCCTAAACCCTAAAATTACCCCTGGCACCCCAAAACCCATACCGCAGTGATCCCTAAAGTTACACCCTTGCCCCCCAAAACCCATACTCACCCTGAATCTTAAAATTACCCCAGGCACACCAAAACACATACCCACGCTGAACCCTAACATTAACCCCCTCACACCCTAAAACCCATACCCGCCCTGAACCCTAAAATTACCCCTGGCACCCCAAAACCCATACCCATCCTGATCCCTAAAATTATCCCCCCCCGCGGCACCCCAAAACCCATACCCACCCCACACCCTAAAATTACCCCCTGGCACCCCAAAACCCATTACCACCCTGAACCTTAAATTACCCCTGGCACCCCAGAAACCATACCCATGCTGAACCATAAATTCCCCCCTTGCCCCACAAAACCCATACCCACCCTGAACCTTAAAATTACCCCAGGCACCGCAAAACCCATACCCATGCAGAGCCATAAATTCCCCTCTGGCACCCCATAACCCATACCCACCCTGAACCCTAAAATAGCCCCCTGACATCCCAAAACCCGCACCTGCCCTAAACCCTAAAATTACCCCCGGCACCCCAAAACCCATACCCATCCTGATCCCTAAAATTATCCCCCCCCCCGCGGCACCCCAAAACCCATACCCACCCCACACCCTAAAATTACCCCCTGGCACCCCAAAACCCATTACCACCCTGAACCTTAAATTACCCCTGGCATCCCAGAAACCATACCCATGCTGAACCATAAATTCCCCCCTTGCCCCCCAAAACCCATACCCACCCTGAACCTTAAAATTACCCCAGGCACCCCAAAACCCATACCCATGCAGAGCCATAAATTCCCCTCAGGCACCCCATAAGCCATACCCACCCTGAACCCTAAAATAGCCCCCTGACATCCCAAAACCCACACCTGCCCTAAACCCTAAAATTACCCCTGGCACCCCAAAACCCATACCCATCCTGATCCCTAAAATTATCCCCCCCCCTGGCACCCCAAAACCCATTACCACCCTGAACCTTAAATTAACCCTGGCACCCCAGAAACCATACCCATGCTGAACCATAAATTCCCCCCTTGCCCCCCAAAACCCATACCCACCCTGAACCTTAAAATTACCCCAGGCACCCCAAAACCCATACCCATGCAGAGCCATAAATTCCCCTCGGGCACCTCATAACCCATATCCACCCTGAACCCTAAAATAGCCACCTGACATCCCAAAACCCACACCTGCCCTAAACCCTAAAATTACCCTTGGCACTATAAAACACATACCCACGCTGAACCCTAAAATTAATCCCATGGCACCCCAAAACCCACACCCACCCTGAACCCTAAAAGTATCCGCCCCCCTGGCACCCCAAAACCCATACCCATCCTGATCCCTAAAATTATCCCCCCCCCCCGCGGCACCCCAAAACCCATACCCACCCCACACCCTAAAATTACCCCCTGGCACCCCAAAACCCATTACCACCCTGAACCTTAAATTACCCCTGGCACCCCAGAAACCATACCCATGCTGAACCATAAATTCCCTCATTGCCCTCCAAAACCCATACCCACCCTGAACCTTAAAAATACCCCAGGCACCCCAAAACCCATACCCATGCAGAACCATAAATTCCCCTCTGGCACCCCATAACCACCCTGAACCCTAAAATAGCCCCCTAACATCCCAAAACCCACACCTGCCCTAAACGCTAAAATTACCCCTGGCACTATAAAACACATACCCACGCTGAACCCTAAAATTAATCCCATGGCACCCCAAAACCCACACCCACCCTGAACCCTAAAAGTATCCCCCCACCCCGCCACCCCAAAACCCATACCCACCCCACACCCTAAAATTACCCTCTGGCACCCAAAAACCCATACCCATGCTGAACCATAAATTCCCCCTGGCACCCCATAACCCATACCCACCCTGAACCCTAAAATTGCCCGCTGACACCCCAAAACCCACACCTTCCCTGAACCCTAAAATTACCCCTGGCACACCAAAACACATACCCACGCTGAACCCTAAAATGACCACTGGCACCACAAAACCCATACCCACCCTAAACCCTAAAATTGCCCCCTGGAACCCCAAAACCCATACCCGCTCAGAACCCTAAAATTAACCCCTGGCACCCCAATTTGTAATCCACCATGAACCATAAAATTACTCACTGGCTCCCTAAAACCCACATCCACTCTGAACTCTAAAGTTACCCACTAGCACCCCCAAATAAAAAATGAACACTACAAACTTACATTACAGTTGCATATTTGGAGGGGACTGTCCTCTTTGACGTTTCTATGCATGTAAGTCAAGAACAACATTCACAGTAACCTAGATATGCAGGCAGTAGGTAATGCTGTGCTGAAAAATGCATTAAAGTTACTGGACCTTACATAAAAAAACTTCTGCCTGCTCCTCTGATACTATACTGTGGAGCCTGGGTGATCAGCAGCACTGTGTCCTGGCATCCAGCCCCTCGAAGGTCTCAGAGTAGATAGGTCTCCTGGATTCTCCTTGCCTGGGTCCCCTCTGCTTCTTCGCTGCTGCCCTTGGATGCGAAAATAGAAAGTTCCATGGCCCTGTTCACCATTTATCTGGTGAGCAGTGCGGTGGATGTGAATTCCATCCAAGTGCACAGACAGCAGGGTGAAAGGGATGGCAGTGCAGGTGATGCTTTTCCTTTGAAAATTAATTCCTGCTGGCGTCATAGCCCAGGGTTTGCTGTCTGTGCACGTGTATGGAATACACATCCATACAAGTGCACAGACAGCAAACCCTGGGCTATGACGCCAGCAGAAATTCCCATACAAAAGAAAAGCGTCACCTGCACTGGCCATGCCTTCCCCCCTGCTGTGCACTTCACACCCCATACTTTTAACCCATCAAGTGCTTAGGTGAAATCCCTGCCTTCAGGCAAGGATTTCACCTCGGCGGCGCCACTCTAAAGGCAATCAAGAGGGGAGGGCAGGGGGTGTTCACTCGAGGAAACTGTTCAGAGGCTGGCTGTCTGCTCAGGCTGCTGGGCCTCTCAGAATGCATAATAAAAATCACATTCTCGGCTCCGATGCGCAGCGTTAGTTAATGATTTCAGTGCGTGTCATCTTAGCCCGGGCAGAGGAGGCGACGGGGGGGGCTGAAGCCCGGTGAGCCCAATGGGTGTTGCGCGCCTGGTCGGGTCCATGTGCAATATGTGCCAGCTCTTGCGCATTATTTTCATCAATTGTTGGTTTTCGATGGAATATGTCGTTATAACACATATTTTTGTTTGTTCTCATTCTCCTGGGTTTGTCTCTCTTTTAGCAAATCCGTTCTGTTTACGGTCATCGTACTTTGCAGCAATGTGTAAATGGCTTTGGAGTTATATTTTTGTTTTTCGAATCTTTCTATTGCTTGGCGTTGATGTTTCTGCCATTCTTCCTCCTGGGAGCATATCCTTTTAATTCTGAGAAATTCCCCATAGGGGATGCGCATTTGTTGCCGTGTTTTTTCGATGCAAAGAGGTCTGCACTTCATTATTTAGGATGTAGATTTCAGTATCCAGAAATACAACACGTTCATCACTGATGTCATATGTGAACTTCAAGTTGAATTCTGAATTATTCAATGTCTCAAAGTAATCAGCAAATTCTTCATTGGCTCCATCCCATATTATTAGCAGGTCGTCGATGTACCTTAACCATGCTATGGTCTTATTTACATGATGGTCATGCTCATTTTTCCAAGCCCAGGTCTTTTCCCACAACCCCATGGTGAGGCAGGCATAACTGGGGCTGAAGGTAAAGTCCATTGTCGTACCTTTCACTTGGCGATAAATCTCTACCCCAAACATAAATGTGTTTTGTTCCAGGCAGATTTGAATCATTTCTAGCAACATTTTATTGTGATCAGCGAACTGGATGTTTCTGTCTTGTAAAAAGTGTTCACACGCTTTTAAACCAATATCATTTCGAATGTTAGAGTATAATGATATCACATCCATCGTTATCAACTTGTATGGTGTTTGCCACAGTGTTTCCTACAGGTGCCTCAGCAGGTCACCTGTGTCTTGCAGGTATGACGTTAGACCTTTAACGTACGATAATGGAAACACATCTAAGAAATTGGCCATTGGTTCCAGTAATGCTCCTTTTGCCGAGATTATAGGCCTCCCTGGGGGTTTCGTGGGATTTTTATGAATTTTAGGGAGGAAGTATATCGTCGTCATTTTTGGATGTTCCCTTCTAAGATATTTTACTTCATCCTCATCCAATAATTTTTTTTGCATCCAGGAGTTAAGTTTGACATCCAATTCCTCTTTCCACTTCGTTGTCGAACTTGATTCAGTTTTTCATAATATTCTCTGTTTCTCAGCTGCGTATATGCTTCTCGCATGTACGCTTTTTTCTCCAGGATAATGACATTTTCTCCCTCATCTGCCATTTTTATTTCAATTGAAACATCATTTTTCAGATTATGTAATGAAATACGTACATTATAGGAAAGGTTGTCTTTTTTCTTTGAGTGATTTAGTTGGTACAGATCTTTTATTACATAGTCATGAAACGCATCAATTTTGTTGCCCTGTGGCAGTTGTGGGTAGAATTTAGATTGTGTTTTTTTTCCTGCACCCAGCTCCCAATTGTGTGCAGTGTACCCACAGCTCTCTCCTTTCACATTCAGGATTTTGATCCGATTCCATAAGGGTGACAAAGTGTTCTGCATCTTTTACCAAAAGTTCCATATCCGGTGTTGTGATCTTTTTACTATATTGTGCAATCTTTGGGTTCTCTACGAAAAGTTTAGCTAGTTTTACTTTTCGAACAAATTTGTATAGGTCTATCCTTGTTTCCGCTAGGTCAATGCTGTTATTGGGGCAGAAATTTAAGCCACGTTTTAAAAGTTTCAGTTCCATTTCAGTTAATGCTTTTTTCCAAAAATTGATCACTTCCAGCTCCTGAGTTTGATTTGTTGGAGACATGTCTAGCTCCATTTCTGCCGCATACTCCTCGCAGTTGTTCCCACTCGGTTTGAATTGGAATTTGGATTTGGTGTGCCACTTGCCTCGTCTTGTTGGTTTCTGCGGACATTTCCTTGTCCTCTGCCTCTTCTTCGACTGTTTCCTGCTGGCGATCCCATGGTCTTTTCCCAATTTTTCTGTTGGAGTGCCAGCCTCATTTTGCCTAACAAAGAGCATTTTAGATCACTTTGATCTACTTCTCCTTCACTGACATCAGTGGATGTCAATGATGAAAAACTGCCAGTGTTGGTTGCCAAATCCAATTTTTCTTGTTGTTTAAATCTATCGTATTTCCTTGCGTATATGTAAATATACGCCCCTCTTGATAATCTTCCTTGTCTCACTGGAATTTGGACTGTTTCCTCATTTGCACAGTTTCCTCATGTTTTTCTATGTAGTGTTCAAGTTCTTCTTTGAACTTTGTTAATTCTAAAGTTGCCAGTTCTTTTTCCATTTCTTTTAGTTGTGTTGTAGTTTTTTCTAGAGCTGCTTCGATATGTCTCACTAAAATTTCCATTAATCCCAATGAAGATTTCAAAATGTATTCACTACACTCATTGAGCAGATCATTGCTAGTATCCTGATGATTGGGCATCAGATTTATACGTAATCCCAGTGGGACACGTTTCATATTTCTTTAAAGACGCTACTTCTCACCATTTCTTTCTTTCTTTCTTTGAGAGTTTTTCCCATGTACGTAATTTGTTTTTTATATCTGGTTTGTGTGAGCTGCTATATGCTCCACTCCCAGTGCTCGTTGTTGCTTCTTGCTCAAAAAATTTATCTATCAGAGCGTTTCTCTTGGCCTCCCTCTTATCCATGTTAAACTGGCTATGTTTTAGCTTTTTACTTTTGTAAGCATTTCCTTGCTTTGTTTGCTTATAAACGCTCCTTATTCGTTTCTTCGTGTTACTTTCACCAATAAAATAATGTCAAGAACAGTTCTCCAAGTCTTTTTTACTCGTGTACTTTTTCTGGTTAAGCACACCTTTGTCTGAGACCAACCGGCATTCATCCACAGTTGGATGCAGTGTTGCAAAGATACAATGTTGCAATTGCTTGCTCACCGTTTGAAGGTTCCTGAGTTCTGTGCTCCCCTCCGGTCTCGCTTTTCTCGCTCTGCTTCTCACAGTGTACTCCGCAATCAACTCCACATTTACATTTCGCTGCAGGCGTTCACCCGAGTCAGCATGTCAATTGCTTTCAACACCACCCACTTTCTGACTCCTGGGCGCTCTTTGGCGGTGCGTCGTAGGTACGGCAGAGCCAAGCCGTTGACAGATTACACCTCTAGTGCCCACACCGTCATCCGCTCCCCCCTTCACATTTTACATTTGCCCATATAATGATTACACCGGACACATTGTTTATGGGAAAAGAACTGCTGCAGGTTTATTTCATACAACAAAAGTATGACGTTTATGGGTTATCTTACGGGCGATCCACGGCAGGTAGCCCCTCACTGCCCCGCCCGCCTAATGAGCCAGCCAGCACGGTGGGTCGATGCCCGGACAGTGCAGCACCTTTGTAGATCCCCTTCCGGATCACGTGATCATGTCTTATACTCCCGCCCCTTTCAGGGCGGAGCGTGGTCTGGCACACCCCCGGTTGGTCAGGCCCCCGAACCGTTCGAAGGACTAACGGGGCGCCGTCGTGGTTTTCCCGGAACCTCCCTGTGGCTCCAGGTCTTTGGCACTGGCACCCTTCCTGTGCCCTGCGGAGGTACCCTTACTGTACTAGTCTGCCGCAGAGGTACCCTTACTGTACCCGTCTGCCTCCAGATCGCCCTGTAACTCCACCTGCAACACAAAAGAAAACATTATAACGTCCAAATTGCATGCCGCCTGCCCAGCTGCTGGGTACGAGGATAGGGTGGGTGCAGCGAGGCAGGCAGGCAGCAGGATGACCGGAAAAGAGGTCGTCCTGGAGGCGGCCGGGGCCTAAGTACCCGGCCCTCCCCCAGGCATCCCCCCGACTGGGCGCCCGTCACTGGTGTACCCGCACACGGGGAGGGGCTGGTGATGCCGCCGCAAGCCTCCCCCCCTAGGTGACACGGGGGGGCTCCGACTAGTCGGCACTAGAGGGCTGCCCGCTGATGTCCCCCTGCACATTTTACATTTTCCCATATAATGATTACACCGGACACATTGTTTATGGGAAAAGAACTGCTGCAGGTTTATTTCATACAACAAAAGTATGATGTTTATGGGTTATCTTACGGGCGATGCAAGGCAGGCAGCACCTTGCTGCCCCGCCCACCTAATGAGCCAGCCGGCACGGTGGGTCGACGCCCGGACAGTGCAGCACCTTTGTAGATCCCCTTCCGGATCACGTGATCGTGTTTTATACTCCCGCCCCTTTCAGGGCGGAGCGTGGTATGGCACACCCCCAGTTGGTCAGGCCCCCCAACCGCCCGAAGGACTAACGGGGCGCCGTAGCTCTGGAGGAGGCTACCGCCGATGACAGAGCCCCCCCTCCGAGCTCCCTACTTACATCCTGCAGCTTCCAGTGCATCCAGTACATCAAGGAGAAACATATCCATCCCGACTTTGGACTAGTGCACACCATCTTTTTCATAATAACCTTCCACTCTTGCCTGTATTAGTGCATGCCTGATGAACCCCAAGCCTCTCTCTTCCATGAATTTCTGCATGGCCCTATTGTCCCTCTTGCGTGAATGCTCTACTGCAGCTATGGACCTGGCCCCCCGCCACTCCCTACGTGGAACAATCTCTGACCACCATATCTCGCACGGCCCCAATCTATTACTCATTGCAACGAGGTAAGTTTGCATGGCCTGTATAAATGCCCTCCTCCCCATGGTTACCAAGTCATTGCCACCCAATGGATAATCAAGACATTGGGAGGGGGACCCCCTAATGAGCGGCGTTGCTCTCCATACAAACTGTGTCCGTGCGAAACGCCGTGTCCAATTCTTAAGTGTTGCCCACTGTGCCAACCTGGCAATGTACGAGTGTCCCAGCAGCCACACCTGACAACCTGATGAATAAAAGGGACGCCCTCTTGTCACCCTTGTTTATTTGTTTGAAAAACACTGCACACATTAATTATTGATTAATTAATTAAATATCAATCATTGTAGCCAAATTATGTTGACCCCACGTTCTCCTCAGGTTATTGCACCACAACCCACAATTTAATTGGCAGCTACCACCACTGCCTAGATCCCTGGCTCTTGCGCACGTGTTATTGTCTGTTTCGAATGGACTTGAGCATCCCTCACTTGGTGCGTGCTTGCCCTTACTGTAATCACCTTGGTTGAGCAAGCCCCTGCCTGGCCGCAAGCTTAACTAAGCCCCTGCGGAAATCACCTGCCTGTGTAGGCCGACCAGGCTGCCTCCCTTGGGATCCTGTCCCTACAACACAAGGCTTACTCTTAGGCATGTCACTAATTGTCTCCATCATGCGTGTAAGGCTAGTTGGGACCTACTTAGGCAATCTCCCTTCTAGTACACCGTGCCGAGTGACTATTAATGTCTGTCTCTTGACCAGTCACCCCGATCGGGCACTCGTTGGACCCAAGGCGGCTATTAACCAATGTATATATCAAGTTGGGCAACTTGGGACACTACTACTTTCTCACTGTGTACTTCCCGGCGTGGAGATACTGCCTATGATCTCCCCACCTTAGGTCCTGAATAACGACCAAATATATTTGACTCAGGCCGAACAATTGCTAGTGCACCTAGCCAAGGGCCCTCCACTGCCTGTGAATCCCAGTGGTTCATTTTAAGACTGTGTTTATTACCTGCCCACATCTGGACCCTACAAGTGAAACCCAGCCAAATCAATCGCAGGCCCTCCTGCTAAGACACAACCCTGGCCGTAACGTGCCAATAAGTGTCTAAATATTCTGGGCACCAGAATTTACAACAACCAATAAAACCAAAGGCAATAGTCAGCAATGATCTTGACTTACCCCGTGGTTGTTGTAGCGGTCTTCTCTGGAAGCCAGACACTGCTATTTAATGACAATCGAGGGACGGTGCCCCAGGACAGGCCCTCTCCCCACTGTGTGTAATCCCAATAGAGTGTCACCCGTACTGACCTTCAGATAACTTCTGACAAAGACCCCTGGGCACCCCCTAATAATTACCATACCAGTCTTCTGCCAATCTACCTGTGTGGTTATCCCTCCTGTCATCTATGAGTTGAGGCCAGTGGCCGAAAGAGGTAAATGAGCACAACTGAGCTGAAGTGTAAGGATGTCATGTCAATTGCACAAACGCTATACTTAACACTGCTTCTACTTCTCCCCTACGAGAAGTCAGAACCGAGTTGTCACCTTGCCCCACAAGAGCACTTAACCCGGAACAGCATTCAGGCTCCTGGCCCAGAGCACTCCCTGGCAAATCCTGTTTCCGTTCCCACCTGTCCTTCTCCGAGTGGTGCCTGTGTACTTGATCCAATTGTCCTGCTCCAAGCCCTGGCAGGCCTTTCTACTAGGTGTTGTTGGATCATTATGGGACGAGACCCGTGCGTTTCTGGAAGAGAGAACAAATCCATGAAAACAGCCCCTAATCAGCATTGACCGGTAAGCCTCTTGCTACCGCGATCACCAGGATCAGAGTCCCTTACTTGCGCACCAGTTGCTGTAAAAAGAACCCATTCCATTATTGCACATGGGGTGCAGGATCAGTCCAGCCACACCAATGTTTAAAGAAAAACGTTCCAATTTTGTCACAGGGGATGCAAGATTTGCCCACACTCTGCCACCGCTTACCAAGAGAACCCCCAATACTTGCCTAGTACATCAACAACTTGCCCAGACTCATCAGTTGTTTTCACAGAGAAAACATCCCCTTATTGCACAGGAACTACCTGCTCTCCTCAGACTCACCAGTTGACTACCAATGTATTACTTCCATGGAGCGTAACCTGCGCGCCCCCAAAACAGGGCAGTAATGACTCCTGGGGAGAACCTGGGTGTCCCAGACCCTAGCTCACTGCCCACAGTGTGCTATGACCCTTCTACCTGCTGATAGTTCAGGTGGCCCCCATGAGAGAGGGCGGTTCTCCAGCGCGGTTCCTGCATTTGAGACATAAAACAACCTTTAGAAGCCCGCCCCCCCTCATCTAACAATATGAATTCTTTACAATGAGACTGGGCTATGAATGCCCCCCTGCTACCAAGGCCAAGCCTGTCTGTCAGTTACGAGAACCAATTAGTGTATATTACATTCTCGTAGGAGTTGGGCAGAGCAAACATTTGCGTACTTCCAGCGCCTGAGGCAGTAGTGTAGTGATGTGTCTTGCTACTAAGTCAATTATTCAAATGCAAAGCTGATAATGGCCATAGCACTTAGGTGTGTGTGCTTAGAATCACATCATACCTCGTCCCCTTTATCATTCTACCCAGAACACCTCCTCATCCCAGGCCTATAAACTGTCCTCACCATTCTCCTCCTTGAAAGGCACTTCCAAAATCAATATATGCCCTCTATCATCTGAAGGAAGATCTTTCGTTTTAGCAAGTTCCAATCTCCTTGACTATGGGAGTGTCTTCCTAGTGTGTTCTTGTGTTTGAGTGTGTGCCATTAATTGCAGAATTATCCTTTCACCTGTGTTAGGTACTCTTTATGTGACATGCGCCCGTCACTTTACTCTTGTAACATACTGTATGCTACCTCTTAACATTGTTTTTGTTTCCGGTACTTGCACCAGTGCCACCATTGCCTACGCAATCTTCAGTACTTGTCTTTGACTGCCTGCCGTGTATTCCAGTATTTCACCTCTACTTGTACTTAGTACGCTTTTGTAACTAGCATTCATGTAACTTTTTCCTCCTGTAATGAACCCTTTGCTACTTCTTGTATTGTTTGCTCACAAATGTCACTTTTCTTCATGCAACTTAGCCTTATCTTTTGTGAGGTGTTCACTTGTGGTGCACTCTGTACCTATTGAGAAGCGCTCTGACACCTACGGGTACGTCTGCACTAAATAAGGGCCAAAAGAGTGTGCCCACAAGTGCATTGCCCTGGACAGGCAATGCCTAAGAGCATTACTGTGGAAAGCAGAGGAAAGAAGGTTGGGATTAGGTTTTTTGTTTTTTGTTTTTGTTTTTTGGGAAGCAGATGGTTGCAGTATTTGAGCCCCGGGTTGTTGCCACCAAGAAAACATACCAACCCTATGACTTTCTGAACCGCAGACACCTGGAGGAGTTCTGGGTGGTGTGACTTGTGTGAATACCACCACTTTTTCCTGCCAAGAGTTAAATGTGTAGGTCAAACAAATTTGTGTGATAGAAACAGTACCTCCTCTATGTTGATAGATTATTGTAACTGATGCAAAATGGCCAAAACTGCGACTGTGTAAAGTCAACAGCACTGTTGCCGTCTCATGCAACTTATAGGGCAGGGTAGAAGATGATAGAGTCTCTCCCCCACTGCTTTCCGTTTCATATTCCTCAAGGTAATAATCTGTAGCCCGCTGAATGGAAGGTTGTCACATATTACAAAGTAACCAGGTCTAACAAACGCTCACTCTACAGAAACAGCCAAATGAAACCGGAACGTGTGAAGGCCACCTAGCGCTGAGGCAAGGCCTCATGCCGAATATACCTAGCCTCCTGCCCACCGTCGCATGTTCGAGTAAAAGAACTACCAACTACAAGATGCAACATAATTGTTTAATGCAGGAGCGGCAAAGTAACGCCTGCTAAGGAAAGGTACATAACAACCTTCAATGCACCGTCTGACACACCTAAGAAATCGAACACGTTTTATCTTAGGCCCGGGCCGAATAGGGTATCAGAGCGCTACAAAATAGCACTAGTTAAGTAACATGCGGGCAACAAATGTGGGCATGGGGCAATAAAGTGATTTGCCCAGAATCACAGGACGGTTGGCGTTGTTACCGAGACTTGAACTCAGCTGCCCTGGTCGAGCGTCCTAGCCGTTAGGCCAACTGGCCGGTCAGTGTGTGTGCTGTTTAAAGGCTGTCCGTGGTCCTGATAATTGTCTTCAGAGCTGGCCCTACTTGTGAACGACAGACATGGCAATATGTACAATACCAAGCATACTCCTACACCTTCCACAACATGAAAGCGGAGTCTTCACAAGTTAAAAACTGCCCAAATTGTCAACAACCATCTTCTTACACCCCGTCCTGGTGCACGGGGCGCAGTGCTTGCTGCATCCTGCCCCACCGAGCTGCAATCTCTAAACCTGACAACAAACTTACAGTGGCACCCTGTGCACGCAGCCAAGTGCATAGCACATCCAGCCCTCCTCCGACAGATGGAGAGGATGGGCAACCGGTCGGCCCACAGCACCAATGCCGTCAGCACTAAATAAATGCCACATTCTGAAGGCAGCATTCGCATGCATTGCCACCCTGCTCGACTAAACAGAGCCCTGCTGCACTAAAGCCCAAGACACTAGAAAGGACACCCTGTGACATGAGTCTTTACTTGTAACACACTGTTTGCTACCTCTTACATTGTGTTTCCTTTCGATACCTGCACAAGCGCCCGCATTGCCTACGTAACGTTTGTTTCTGTGTAAGAGGACTGCCCTGTGATGCCACAAAACCTCTACTTGTACAGATCCGCGGTCGCTGTAGCCGCTACAAGTGGATCAAGATAGATAATTGAAGTATTCTGGGAAACGCAAGATAGCATTCTCCATTATGAGCTGCTCCCCAATGCGTCACCCAAGCACTGTCCTCGCCGGCACAACCACCGGACCGTAATGGTGCACCAGCCAGCAATGGCCGTAAAACCATAAAAGTGCCGGAGATGAAGATTTGTCCAGAAACACAGGAGACCAATGTGGGAACTGATATAGAAGTGTTTTAAAGAAGAAATTAATGTGCGAGATAAGCAGGGCTCTGCACACTAAACTTAAAGATCAACTGGCCAAGAGTTGCAAGACATTGATAATGTCTTGTAATTAGGAAGACTAAGTACCTGGGGACCCTAGGCACTGAATTGGCATGCACTGCCAAAAACACGCATTGCTCACTGGATAACACAATTTTGTACCGAAGTACTCGCTCGACCGCGCTGGTGTACAAACACCCTGTTAGGCAGCTCAAAACCCTGGAATAGATACACCCTCCGACCTATTGGTGAATATCATATAATCACAGCAAACTGAAAATTAAGCCAGATCCAACTCGACTTAACCTTTCTTGCCACATATGGTAAAGCCAGACCAATTATAAAATATAGCGTTAACTCGACCAAGAGTATTGGACGCTACCGAGCACCGTATTTACGTGACACATGCCCCCCCCCTTCCGTGGCATAGCTGACCCGACGGGGCCTGCACCGCGGTACCACCGGGCCCACGGGCATACGCCAGCGTGTGCACGTAATGAAACAAAGTGCTTTGTACCTAAAAGCTCGCATAGCATCTACCGATTCAGGGAGGACGGGAAAGACAAACACGAGCTGCACCATGCCGACATCCGAGCCATCGCACTGGTGCGCTCCCCGATGCCCCTCCCCCACAGGCCCCAGCTCAGGCACCATGTGTGAACCGGGGAGGCACCCACTCGCCCTCCCCGGCGAAGCGAAATCGTCCAAAGGCAAACCCGGACCAGAACCAAAGCCCTGGATACCCCAGCTGAATCTGCCTGGACCGGGCAAAGCAGTGAAAAGACCACAAGCCCGGCAAAACTGCCGCGGTCCCCTGCGACGCAAAGGTCCGCGTGGGGAACCCCGGGCGGCCCGGGTCCAGGAGAGATCCTGCTCGCCCGGCCAGTACGACCTCACACAGGGCCCCATACTAAGGCCCATTGTCTAGTTCGCCCCCCACTAGGGGTGGCCATGCCAGGGAATCGAGACCCCCGCACTACAGGCCATGACCTCGGCGACTGCCGGACTGACCTGCGAGGAGGAGGAAAGCACCCAACTGTTAAGGCTTGCCCCCACTGCTCCGCCAAGCGTATGCACCCCCCACCCCGCCGAAGCAGACTGGCCATCAGGCAACAGACCCAACAGGGCCACGCGCTCAGAAAGCATGCATGGACAGATACGGGTAGGGGCTGAGCCATCCGGCCGGAATGCAGCACAGCGAGAAACCGGCCAATCCTGTGGGAGAGGGGGGTGCCCGATCTGCCCGTACAACCCCCTAACCACGCTCTCTGTCCAACCGCCCCGGGCCACTCGCCTGCCTCCCCGAGGGGCCCCGCCTGCCTGCACGCACGACTTCGTTATCTGACCACACCCTGCACCACTCCCCGTGGCAACTCGTACCACAGGCCCCTGTACAACCTGGGCTTAACCCAGGGATGGGGCCAGGGGGGGAGAGTAGTGCGGCATTCACCAGCTAGGCTGGCCCGACTTCAGACGACGATGACATGAGGCTGCAGCGAAGCAGGCAGGCAGCAGGATGACCCGGAAATGAGGTCGTCTTGGAGGCGGCCGGGGCCTAAATACCTGGCCCACCCCCAGGCACCCCCTCCCCTGGGCGCCCGTCACTGATGTACCCGACCACGAGGAGGGGCTAGTGAGGCCGCCGTGAGCTTCCCCCCCCAGGGGACAGGGGGGCTCCGACTAGTCGGCACTAGAGGGGCCGCTGGCAGCTGCATTCTCCCCACAGGGCTTCCTCACCCACTCACGAAATCAGGAGACGTTTAAACAGCATTTCACGCAATTCGAGTTTTATTTTAGCATGCCAGTAACATCTCTCTACGCGTTTCGGTCACTTCAGAGACCTTGCTCACAAGAATAACAAACCAACAGTGACTACGATTTTTTTCTATTTTAAACCTCATCTACCAGTGATGACCTCATTTACTGCCTGAGGCAGCTAAGCATGCTTGTTTCTGTAGTACAAATTTATATAAATAAACAGTGAAAAACAAATTCTATCGTGCAATTTGTGTAAATACTTCAAATATAATAAACACGTAGAGAGATGTTACTGGCATGCTAAAATAAAACTGGAATTGCTTGAAATGCTGTTTAAACGTCTCCTGATTTCGTGAGTGCGTGAGGAAGCCCTGCGGGGAGAAGAGGTGCAATATATATATATATATATATATATTACCTACTGGCGATAGCCAGTAGGTATATATAGTTAGGATTGTTTTCCATAGGGAAATCGCAACATTCTATTGGGAATAACTTTGGCGCCGGTTGAGGAATCTTCCTGAAAATTTACTTAGCTTTGCCTCGCGGCGCTCCGCTCCTTCCCTGAAAGTTTAGGGGGGATTCGTCAAGCAGGGGCCGAGATAAAAGGGGGGTCCCAAAACGTGTTTTCCCCATGTTAATTTCCGTAGGGCGGTTGGACTCACTTTTAGCCCGAACGGCTGAATGGTTTTCCACCAAACTTGGCAAAATTGTAGGGACTGGTAGCCCGATGTACCTTTGCTATGTCTCAAGATATGTGCTCCAGTGGTTTTTACGAAAATTAACTTTGAAAAAATATATATTGGGCTACATTGGGCTATGTATATGTTAGAGCCCAAATGTAGCCCAATGTAGCCCAATGTAGCCCAAAGATGGCCACCAGAGAATAAAAAAAACAAATGTAGCCCAAATATCAGCCAGATGTAGCCCAAATATAGCCCAATGACAGAATGTCCCAGAGTGTTTTAAAGAACAACTAGAGCGCTAACAGTCTTACTTATGACAAAAGTATGGCACACCTGAAGTCATCTTGATTGGAATAAAGTGGTAACACTTAATACATTTAATTTGAAAAGGAACAAAATGAGGGGTTTCATTTTGCCATAGAAATTGTATATATATATATTCACTGAAAAAAACATAGGTTACACACCAGTTATAGTTAGGAATTAGCATTTAAAAAACCTTTGAAATTCACTGAAAAAACCATAGGTTTCACACCAGTTATAGTTAGCTGGAAATTTTACTCGCATAAAACCATTGAAATTCCCACATTATAGTTAGTTGGACTCACTATAACTTGCACGTCTGCAATGCACTGCTGATGACGTCACATATTACATCACTCATGCATATATTTAAATATTTAAACATTACTCGCTAATATATGTATTCACTAAGATACACTTAATAAGCCAGTTAACCAATCAATTTTTTTTTTTAAAAACACTGAAAAAACCATTGGTTTCAGGCCTTATATAGTTAGGAATTAGCATTTAAAAAACCTTTGAAATTCACTGAAAAAACCATAGGTTTCAGGCCTTATATAGTTAGGAATTAGCATTTAAAAAACCTTTGAAATTCACTGAAAACACCATAGGTTTCAGGCCTTATATAGTTAGGAATCAACATTTAAAAAACCTTTGAAATTCACTGAAAAAACCATAGGTTTCAGGCCTTATATAGTTAGGAATTAGCATTTAAAAAAACCTTTGAAATTCACTGAAAAAACCATAGGTTTCAGGAGTTATATAGTTAGGAATTCGTTTTTAAAAAACCTTTGAAATTCACTCAAAAAACTATAAGTTTTAGTGGTGTTATAGTTAGCTGGACATTTTACTCATACAAAACCAATGAAATTGCTCCTATATAGTTAGTTGTACTAACTATATTTCGCGCACCCGCAATCCACTGCTGATGATGTCACATATTAGATCATTCATGACATGGTCAGTGACATCACTGATGACATCTCAAATGACATCACTGATGAACAAACAACCCCTACTCCACAAAGAAGAGAGCACGCACTCGGGGATTGCTGGGTTAAGTCTTCTTTATTCCATTAGGCCTCCTCCGACCCAGCAAACAAGAGAGATGTGTTTCGGCTGACACAGTAGCCTTTCTCAATCTAAAGGGTCCGTAGGTCGCACGCTACTCCACCATTCCAGCGTGTATACCCCAAGAGCATCATGGATAATGCAGTTTTCTTGAAAGCGGGTGCGCTTTTCAAAAGAATCGAAGTGTAATTGCAAGGTTGCAGGCCAACTCTGGACACCGGTGTTTCAGGATTATTGTCCTTCATCAGCAGAGTGTAGGGCGGTTTTCAGGGGTTGCTGTGCAGGCTGCCAAAGTGTTCTCAGGTATGGTACCTCTCCAGGCGCGTAGGGCGTTACCTCAGCTCGTCAGCTGAAAGGCTCAAGGGAGCCGTGTTAAATAAAGGGTCCGTAGGTCGCACGCTACTCCACCATTCCAGCGTGTATACCCCAAGAGCATCATGGATAATGCAGTTTTCTTGAAAGCGGGTGCGCTTTTCAAAAGAATCGAAGTGTAATTGCAAGGTTGCAGGCCAACTCTGGACACCGGTGTTTCAGGATTATTGTCCTTCATCAGCAGAGTGTAGGGCGGTTTTCAGGGGTTGCTGTGCAGGCTGCCAAAGTGTTCTCAGGTATGGTACCTCTCCAGGCGCGTAGGGCGTTACCTCAGCTCGTCAGCTGAAAGGCTCAAGGGAGCCGTGTTAAATAAAGGATCCGTAGGTCGCACGCTACTCCACCATTCCAGCGTGTATACCCCAAGAGCATCATGGATAATGCAGTTTTCTTGAAAGCGGGTGCGCTTTTCAAAAGAATCGAAGTGTAATTGCAAGGTTGCAGGCCAACTCTGGACACCGGTGTTTCAGGATTATTGTCCTTCATCAGCAGAGTGTAGGGCGGTTTTCAGGGGTTGCTGTGCAGGCTGCCAAAGTGTTCTCAGGTATGGTACCTCTCCAGGCGCGTAGGGCGTTACCTCAGCTCGTCAGCTGAAAGGCTCAAGGGAGCCGTGTTAAATAAAGGGTCCGTAGGTCGCACGCTACTCCACCATTCCAGCGTGTATACCCCAAGAGCATCATGGATAATGCAGTTTTCTTGAAAGCGGGTGCGCTTTTCAAAAGAATCGAAGTGTAATTGCAAGGTTGCAGGCCAACTCTGGACACCGGTGTTTCAGGATTATTGTCCTTCATCAGCAGAGTGTAGGGCGGTTTTCAGGGGTTGCTGTGCAGGCTGCCAAAGTGTTCTCAGGTATGGTACCTCTCCAGGCGCGTAGGGCGTTACCTCAGCTCGTCAGCTGAAAGGCTCAAGGGAGCCGTGTTAAATAAAGGGTCCGTAGGTCGCACGCTACTCCACCATTCCAGCGTGTATACCCCAAGAGCATCATGGATAATGCAGTTTTCTTGAAAGCGGGTGCGCTTTTCAAAAGAATCGAAGTGTAATTGCAAGGTTGCAGGCCAACTCTGGACACCGGTGTTTCAGGATTATTGTCCTTCATCAGCAGAGTGTAGGGCGGTTTTCAGGGGTTGCTGTGCAGGCTGCCAAAGTGTTCTCAGGTATGGTACCTCTCCAGGCGCGTAGGGCGTTACCTCAGCTCGTCAGCTGAAAGGCTCAAGGGAGCCGTGTTAAATAAAGGGTCCGTAGGTCGCACGCTACTCCACCATTCCAGCGTGTATACCCCAAGAGCATCATGGATAATGCAGTTTTCTTGAAAGCGGGTGCGCTTTTCAAAAGAATCGAAGTGTAATTGCAAGGTTGCAGGCCAACTCTGGACACCGGTGTTTCAGGATTATTGTCCTTCATCAGCAGAGTGTAGGGCGGTTTTCAGGGGTTGCTGTGCAGGCTGCCAAAGTGTTCTCAGGTATGGTACCTCTCCAGGCGCGTAGGGCGTTACCTCAGCTCGTCAGCTGAAAGGCTCAAGGGAGCCGTGTTAAATAAAGGGTCCGTAGGTCGCACGCTACTCCACCATTCCAGCGTGTATACCCCAAGAGCATCATGGATAATGCAGTTTTCTTGAAAGCGGGTGCGCTTTTCAAAAGAATCGAAGTGTAATTGCAAGGTTGCAGGCCAACTCTGGACACCGGTGTTTCAGGATTATTGTCCTTCATCAGCAGAGTGTAGGGCGGTTTTCAGGGGTTGCTGTGCAGGCTGCCAAAGTGTTCTCAGGTATGGTACCTCTCCAGGCGCGTAGGGCGTTACCTCAGCTCGTCAGCTGAAAGGCTCAAGGGAGCCGTGTTAAATAAAGGGTCCGTAGGTCGCACGCTACTCCACCATTCCAGCGTGTATACCCCAAGAGCATCATGGATAATGCAGTTTTCTTGAAAGCGGGTGCGCTTTTCAAAAGAATCGAAGTGTAATTGCAAGGTTGCAGGCCAACTCTGGACACCGGTGTTTCAGGATTATTGTCCTTCATCAGCAGAGTGTAGGGCGGTTTTCAGGGGTTGCTGTGCAGGCTGCCAAAGTGTTCTCAGGTATGGTACCTCTCCAGGCGCGTAGGGCGTTACCTCAGCTCGTCAGCTGAAAGGCTCAAGGGAGCCGTGTTAAATAAAGGGTCCGTAGGTCGCACGCTACTCCACCATTCCAGCGTGTATACCCCAAGAGCATCATGGATAATGCAGTTTTCTTGAAAGCGGGTGCGCTTTTCAAAAGAATCGAAGTGTAATTGCAAGGTTGCAGGCCAACTCTGGACACCGGTGTTTCAGGATTATTGTCCTTCATCAGCAGAGTGTAGGGCGGTTTTCAGGGGTTGCTGTGCAGGCTGCCAAAGTGTTCTCAGGTATGGTACCTCTCCAGGCGCGTAGGGCGTTACCTCAGCTCGTCAGCTGAAAGGCTCAAGGGAGCCGTGTTAAATAAAGGGTCCGTAGGTCGCACGCTACTCCACCATTCCAGCGTGTATACCCCAAGAGCATCATGGATAATGCAGTTTTCTTGAAAGCGGGTGCGCTTTTCAAAAGAATCGAAGTGTAATTGCAAGGTTGCAGGCCAACTCTGGACACCGGTGTTTCAGGATTATTGTCCTTCATCAGCAGAGTGTAGGGCGGTTTTCAGGGGTTGCTGTGCAGGCTGCCAAAGTGTTCTCAGGTATGGTACCTCTCCAGGCGCGTAGGGCGTTACCTCAGCTCGTCAGCTGAAAGGCTCAAGGGAGCCGTGTTAAATAAAGGGTCCGTAGGTCGCACGCTACTCCACCATTCCAGCGTGTATACCCCAAGAGCATCATGGATAATGCAGTTTTCTTGAAAGCTGGTGCGCTTTTCAAAAGAATCGAAGTGTAATTGCAAGGTTGCAGGCCAACTCTGGACACCGGTGTTTCAGGATTATTGTCCTTCATCAGCAGAGTGTAGGGCGGTTTTCAGGGGTTGCTGTGCAGGCTGCCAAAGTGTTCTCAGGTATGGTACCTCTCCAGGCGCGTAGGGCGTTACCTCAGCTCGTCAGCTGAAAGGCTCAAGGGAGCCGTGTTAAATAAAGGGTCCGTAGGTCGCACGCTACTCCACCATTCCAGCGTGTATACCCCAAGAGCATCATGGATAATGCAGTTTTCTTGAAAGCGGGTGCGCTTTTCAAAAGAATCGAAGTGTAATTGCAAGGTTGCAGGCCAACTCTGGACACCGGTGTTTCAGGATTATTGTCCTTCATCAGCAGAGTGTAGGGCGGTTTTCAGGGGTTGCTGTGCAGGCTGCCAAAGTGTTCTCAGGTATGGTACCTCTCCAGGCGCGTAGGGCGTTACCTCAGCTCGTCAGCTGAAAGGCTCAAGGGAGCCGTGTTAAATAAAGGGTCCGTAGGTCGCACGCTACTCCACCATTCCAGCGTGTATACCCCAAGAGCATCATGGATAATGCAGTTTTCTTGAAAGCGGGTGCGCTTTTCAAAAGAATCGAAGTGTAATTGCAAGGTTGCAGACCAACTCTGGACACCGGTGTTTCAGGATTATTGTCCTTCATCAGCAGAGTGTAGGGCGGTTTTCAGGGGTTGCTGTGCAGGCTGCCAAAGTGTTCTCAGGTATGGTACCTCTCCAGGCGCGTAGGGCGTTACCTCAGCTCGTCAGCTGAAAGGCTCAAGGGAGCCGTGTTAAATAAAGGGTCCGTAGGTCGCACGCTACTCCACCATTCCAGCGTGTATACCCCAAGAGCATCATGGATAATGCAGTTTTCTTGAAAGCGGGTGCGCTTTTCAAAAGAATCGAAGTGTAATTGCAAGGTTGCAGGCCAACTCTGGACACCGGTGTTTCAGGATTATTGTCCTTCATCAGCAGAGTGTAGGGCGGTTTTCAGGGGTTGCTGTGCAGGCTGCCAAAGTGTTCTCAGGTATGGTACCTCTCCAGGCGCGTAGGGCATTACCTCAACTCGTCAGCTGAAAGGCTCAAGGGAGCCGTGTTAAATAAAGGGTCCGTAGGTCGCACGCTACTCCACCATTCCAGCGTGTATACCCCAAGAGCATCAAGGATAATGCAGTTTTCTTGAAAGCGGGTGCGCTTTTCAAAAGAATCGAAGTGTAATTGCAAGGTTGCAGGCTAACTCTGGACACCGGTGTTTCAGGATTATTGTCCTTCATCAGCAGAGTGTAGGGCGGTTTTCAGGGGTTGCTGTGCAGGCTGCCAAAGTGTTCTCAGGTATGGTACCTCTCCAGGCGCGTAGGGCGTTACCTCAGCTCGTCAGCTGAAAGGCTCAAGGGAGCCGTGTTAAATAAAGGGTCCGTAGGTCGCACGCTACTCCACCATTCCAGCGTGTATACCCCAAGAGCATCAAGGATAATGCAGTTTTCTTGAAAGCGGGTGCGCTTTTCAAAAGAATCGAAGTGTAATTGCAAGGTTGCAGGCCAACTCTGGACACCGGTGTTTCAGGTTTATTGTCCTTCATCAGCAGAGTGTAGGGCGGTTTTCAGGGGTTGCTGTGCAGGCTGCCAAAGTGTTCTCAGGTATGGTACCTCTCCAGGCGCGTAGGGCGTTACCTCAGCTCGTCAGCTGAAAGGCTCAAGGGAGCCGTGTTAAATAAAGGGTCCGTAGGTCGCACGCTACTCCACCATTCCAGCGTGTATACCCCAAGAGCATCATGGATAATGCAGTTTTCTTGAAAGCGGGTGCGCTTTTCAAAAGAATCGAAGTGTAATTGCAAGGTTGCAGGCCAACTCTGGACACCGGTGTTTCAGGATTATTGTCCTTCATCAGCAGAGTGTAGGGCGGTTTTCAGGGGTTGCTGTGCAGGCTGCCAAAGTGTTCTCAGGTATGATACCTCTCCAGGCGCGTAGGGCGTTACCTCAGCTCGTCAGCTCGTCAGCTGAAAGGCTCAAGGGAGCCGTGTTAAATAAAGGGTCCGTAGGTCGCACGCTACTCCACCATTCCGGCGTGTATACCCCTGCTGGTGGGTGGAGTCGGAGTGCGACCCATTGTGTATATTTAATTGGCTCCCTCGAGCTAGAGCTGACGAGCTCGGATCCCGCACCCGCGCCGTGAGAGGTATCAACCTGTGAACATTTGGCAGCCTGCACAGCTAACCCCGAATAACCTACACTCTGCTGACGAGGAACAACTATTCCGAAACACCGGTGTCCAGAGTTGGTGCTGCAACCTTGCTATTACACACTGTTTCGATATAGCGCACACGCTATCAAAGACTGCATCTACCATGATGCTCCTGGGGCACACCTGCTGGTGGGTGGAGTCGGAGTGCGACCCATTGTGTATATTTAATTGGCTCCCTCGAGCTAGAGCTGACGAGCTCGGATCCCGCACCCGTGCCGTGAGAGGTATCAACCTGTGAACATTTGGCAGCCTGCACAGCTAACCCCGAATAACCTACACTCTGCTGACGAGGAACAACTATTCCGAAACACCGGTGTCCAGAGTTGGTGCTGCAACCTTGCTATTACACACTGTTTCGATATAGCGCACACGCTATCAAAGACTGCATCTACCATGATGCTCCTGGGGCACACCTGCTGGTGGGTGGAGTCGGAGTGCGACCCATTGTGTATATTTAATTGGCTCCCTCGAGCTAGAGCTGACGAGCTCGGATCCCGCACCCGCGCCGTGAAAGGTATCAACCTGTGAACATTTGGCAGCCTGCACAGCTAACCCCGAATAACCTACACTCTGCTGACGAGGAACAACTATTCCGAAACACCGGTGTCCAGAGTTGGTGCTGCAACCTTGCTATTACACACTGTTTCGATATAGCGCACACGCTATCAAAGACTGCATCTACCATGATGCTCCTGGGGCACACCTGCTGGTGGGTGGAGTCGGAGTGCGACCCATTGTGTATATTTAATTGGCTCCCTCGAGCTAGAGCTGACGAGCTCGGATCCCGCACCCGCGCCGTGAGAGGTATCAACCTGTGAACATTTGGCAGCCTGCACAGCTAACCCCGAATAACCTACACTCTGCTGACGAGGAACAACTATTCCGAAACACCGGTGTCCAGAGTTGGTGCTGCAACCTTGCTATTACACACTGTTTCGATATAGCGCACACGCTATCAAAGACTGCATCTACCATGATGCTCCTGGGGCACACCTGCTGGTGGGTGGAGTCGGAGTGCGACCCATTGTGTATACCTTTCTCAATCTATTTACACACGTATAATATATCATTATCTATGCCTGCATTAGAAAAGGTAAAGTACATCCTTAGCTGCGACTCCCAAAGTAATCTTGGAAAACGCACCTGCAATGCAATGATTCCTGATGTACTGCCTGTGATGTAATGACTGCTGGTGTACTGCCTGAGGTGTAAATATGCTATACCTTTAGCAGACTATGAAGTTTTTGGGAATGGATGTGTAACCTGATAAGATGGAGCTTCCAACTAACTAGTATTGCAGTACACTTAGAGCTAATATAATATTAGTTGTTCATCCAGTTGGAGCCATCTGGAAGATGCATTTTCTAAGTAGCAAGTCAAGGAATCGTTTATTGCTTTCTTCTTGCAGAGATGCAACTCACTAACAAGCATGGCTTCCCTAAAGTAACACGTGTTTAATAATTTATAGGGTTCACACTAAAGTGAAGGATTTTTAACTCACTGAAATCTAGAAGGCCTGCCCACGAGCAGAGGGTGCAACCTAAAGGACAGAGAGGCTGGCCAAAACCATAAAGATAAAGAAGCAATGCAACCCAATCAGGCATGGTGGAGGAAAAACTCGTAGGAAGTGAGGTGGATTTCAGTGCAATGATACCGCGTGGCTGATATAAATGTTCATGGCCAGAATCCACTCACCTAAATTCATCATGGAATGGGAAATATGGACATAGATCTACATTTCTCTAGGTGAAACTCCACATGCAATTCATAAACCCACCAAATGATTATGAATATGAGTCCTCCCTGTGGCAGTGCAATCTACTGAGCAATGCAGTTTCCAAGCATAAGGTGCTGAGGTCAATCACCCCAACACACGAAGGTGGGTGGGGGCAGTGCACCTGTCAGACATTTCTTCAATAGCCAGGGCTGTCAGGCGAGAATACTAGGATATGGGGTGAGTTAATCTAGGAAAGGTAGTTTGGGAAGGGGGACTGGCCGACGGCACTTCTAGGACCTAAGTGGTGCCAACAGCGAGGTAGCTGCTGGAAGTCACCCTTGAACTCTTTGACCTTTACCTCAACACCCTCAACACCCTGGGAGGAGGGATTAAGTAGGGGGAAGGCATGGAAGATGATGAGCACCAGGCCAGATAGAAGAGAACGTGGTTAAGTGACAGGCACAGTGGCTAAGGCCTAAGTACAGAAAGGTTTGAAGGAAGTCCTGCAGGTCAGAACGTGGCCATGGAGCAACCGAGATATGTAAATTGTGCAATGACAGCGATCAATCAAAAGAGCTCTTGTCACTGGACAATTTTGGACCCAGGCATTTGCACTAATTAATGAGCGTAAACCGCTATTTTCCAGGGACCGATCTTCACAAGAATGATATTTGAACTGAATGAAATTAACAATTTGTACTAGTCAGTCCCTGCAAAATTTGGTGAGTATTTTCCTTTTCAGGAGTGTAGAAAGACTGATCACTGGTGCAAATAGTGCAGTCTGACACAAACTCCTCATATGCTAAAAGTCCCTCTATTACTTCAGAAGAGTCAAAACACCGCTTCCCAGGATGGTGATTAATTAGGCAGGTTAGAAAGTTATGCTCAGTGCCTTCTGTAACCCCCAGGCTTAAAAGGGCTGAGCGTGTAAAAATATTTATTCCATATCATACCATACGACACCATACCACACCATACCATAACATGATTTATTATATCCAGTCTTCAGTTTAATCTTTTCTCATATATTCCTCTCTGAGACTTTCTGAATGCTTACTATGTCAGTTCGTATATATCCTGCTTGTAGAGTTAACAATAATTTATTTGAATGAGGCATCTCTTTATCAAGGAATTTACCTAAAAAAAGCTCCCACTGTCTGCTCAGGTATTCTGTGGTAGAGGTAGGTACCCAAGGATAAAGATGCGGCTCGCAGTTTCCATTTCCTGTTGCCAGGCTTGTAGAATGCGCTCCCTTTAATATTCCTAAGAAGAAGACTTCCTTGAAATAACAACCGGTGATGTGTTCATGCTCTGCGCAATTTTCCCGGCATTTCTCAAAGCAAAAAGCTGTTCAATTAAGTATTTGCTGAGGGCTTTCTCCCAGACAAAGACCTCTGGAAATTGCTGTAACCTTTCAACATTTCGAAAAGCATATTTATAGACGGATTTCGTGTCTTCGCGCTGGCTGTTGAGAAAATCAAACCATACAAAAAAAAAATAATCCAGAGACTAAAATGGCATATGAAGGGCTTCAACCACCATTGTACTTTAGAGAATCAACAGAATTAATTTACACCAAATTAACACTGAATGTCTGGACCCAGATGTTTTTAACCCTGTGCGTGGTGTTGCACAAACTGGCGCAAAGTGTAGATTTGAGATTTGGGGGCAGATGTATAAAGGGTTTTTTATGTCGCAAACGCTGCGATTCGCAAAATAGCAGTGTTTGCGACAAAACTTGGAAAAGTATTAAATGATGTCTAAGCATAGTCGTTTGTACCCTTCCCTTCAAACCTATGCTAGACACCACACACATACTGCCTTGCATTATGGTGCAAGGATGTGTGCGTTCGGCAAGGCAGCCAGGGGGTGCCAACGCAGGGGGGGTGAGTCACAGCACCATATTTTATTAGATATAGCATTGTTCTGCTCTCGATATAGCACTGTTCTGCTCTGTGCCATTGAAGCAACGTAGCTTATCAGGTTTGGGTGCATCAAATCTTAGTAAACTGGCCCTCATATGATGTAGTAATGAGGCTGCAGGGGTGTTCATTCAAGCATGTACACAAACCCACCAACACCTAAAGGGAACACCTCTATAATAGCATGAGAGAAGGTGCACATAAGATCATATTTAGAGCTTGCTGGTGCTGTGTGGAAAAAGGTCCTTAGGCCCATTCACTTTTAGGACATGAATCACTTTTTGGTCTCCACAGTATCAACCAACGTGGAGTGGGGGTGCTCAGCCCTCGGTCTCATAGTTTGCCTTATCAAAAGAGTTCTGGCTACTCCTCATTGATGAGGTGGACATGGGGGCCTCATATTTGAGTTTGCCTGTGTTCCAATGCACTGGCCTTTTCCATTTGGGACGACACAAAAGATTTCTATGCATATCAATGGCCCTGGACCCTAATATTACAGTGTGCAAAAACACAAAGAAATGGAATGCAGCCCAGCATGCTACTAGTGTTTGAGATCAAGTCAAGCTTTCCATCCATCATTTATTCTCAAGGATTTATTTGGGAGGGCGATTTCCAAAAGCACTTATGAGAATCAGAAGTATTATTTCAGGAGAGGTCTTTGACTTCCTTTTACATGGCTGTGTGAATTCGCCCTGAAACGTCCAACTTTCTCTTAGTAAAAGTGAAAAGAGGGCATAGTTCTTTTAATTAATTAATATATTTATGGGCTTTTGTATTGCTCTATATGCTTGTAGAAGTTGCCTCAAAGTGCTATCTGTCAGATGACAGTGTCCATGAGTATGTAGGATTGTACGAAATTGGGTTTTTGGTCAAGAGGGGTGATTACCCACTTTGAGTAATAATCACTATCCTTGTCAGGGTGTACCCTCAAAGTCACTAAATTAACCTGAGCTTAACTCTCTGGTAGCTATAGCACAGAGCAGACATGCTTAACTTAGGGCAATGTGAAAATTATTTTTGCACTACTGAAACAGTAATAAAGTCAAAATGCAACAGAATAAAAATTCCAAATTGAATTAGAAAAATAGAGTAATGTTTAATGAATAAAATGACACCAAGTGTCATGGTCGCAGTGCAACCGTTGGTGTTTGTTGGGAAAACTCAGAGCGGGAGAAATTCAAATTTTGCACCCAGGGAAGTCCTCACGCTGGCCAGATACTTTTTACACATTTGTCCTGTCAAGATTTCTATGTGCACTCTTAGGGGTCCATTAGGATGTCGAGCGGGGGCACCACCGCAGTGCTGGCGGTGCGGAAAATGCACTTTTCTGCTCGCTAACAGCGGAACTCATGTCCGCCATATTAGTAAGGCCAAACATAGGCCAAATCCCATCCGCCGCGGAGCAACGCGCACTGCCATCAAAGTGCGCCCATCACCGCGGCGGTGAGAGCCAATAAAGACTCACTGTCGTGCAGAATGACGTCTGCCCCGCTCCACAAATTAGGATGCCCCAAACAAGCAGACACACCGCAGCAGAGACACAGGTCAACCAGAGATGGAGGAGGCTCGACAGCGGAGCGTGAAACCAGACTCCCGGTGCACACCACCCGGTCACGACCACTATGGACCCTGCTCTACACGTGTTCCCGGGGCTGTACCTGCTACATCACCAGCAACTCATGGACCACCACCATCGCCGCCACAGGTATGCAATTACATAAACACAACACACAACACACGGGCTGACACAGGGTCCAAATCCACATCTGACACCCTGCTGGGGACATGAACACATCCACAAGGGCACCACACATGACCCACCTGCCACCAAGTCACCCCTCTGCATCCTGGACACACATCTTCCGTGATCATGCACCAATATCCTGGTCACGTCACTGCTGCGGTGAACACAAGGTAATACATGCGCACAATGCAGAAGGCAGGGCCAGTGCCAGACATGGGCAGGGCCCAAATACCTCAGGGACACACCTCCTCCCATCACACATTAGCACACCCCACAAAGGAACATGCCATGTGCCCATCCTGTGCTCACCCACGCACAACAACAAGCCAGGTCAAACAACACCCTGCACCACACAACAAACAACAAGGGAGACAGACACAGCAGGAGTGGCTGCACTGGAGCACACAACACACAGCACAGTAGCACAGGAATAGGGAAACACACACACCACAGAAACACACACACCACAACACCACCACACTCATTGAAACAAACATGAGTACAATCACCAAATGAACATATACAAGTAACAAACACACAAATGGACACACAGCCTGCATAGTCACACATACATATCACACACTGATACACAGACACATACACCCCCCAAATGCCAATAGCAATGGAGCACAACAAATAGGAAAGCCTAAGTGGGATGCACACAAATGGAAGGCCATGGAGGCACACAACAAGCATGTGCACATCACATGCAAGACAAGGAACATAGAACACCCCCCTCAGACCATCAAACCACACATGGCTGGTACAGTTAGTGAAGTCAAACCACGGGCACCACAGTGCAACAACACAGGGAGACAGCAAGGCAAACCAGGTAAAGGCACAAGGAATAAAGGAAGAGCTGAAGGTCAAACTGGGAACAGCCACACATGCATACAACCACCTCACAGGAGTACACCAGCAGCACAACACACAGGGCCCATTGACACACCCCATGACTGCCAAACACCAGGAGGAATGTACACACATACCCCAGTGCCAAACACACTGAAGGCTGCCAATACATGCCAGTCCATACACACACAAACAAACACACAGCCCTGAGTGTAACCACAAACATCACACACACACTGGGATGCCACAACAAATGTCTGCAGAAAAACAACACACAAACACAAAACGCAACTGAAACACACACAGAACCACAACAAAAACAGACTGTGGCAAGGCAATGGGAGCATAGACACAACAGGAGTGCACAACCTCATCACTCAGGAACAAAACACACACAACATACCACAAATCACACAAGAAGTCGACCATCACAGAACAACACATCTACATCAAACCAACTATAGATGCACAGGCAAAATACTGAACAAACACTGCAGGACATCAGGGGATGCACATTAGGCAATTACAAGGCCACATACACACAGCACTGTACGCACAACAAGCAGTGTGTACACACCAAGCATACCAGACACACACAGACATGAGTGACACAACATCAACCCACACAACACAAATCAGCACAACACAAACACAACAGCACACCCAGGAAGTGAAGCAACACCACAGCCAACATACATACATCCAACACAACAACAACAGATGCACAAATCTGGGACACAAAGGTGTAATCAACTTGACTAGAGCACTGGGCAGCACACACAGCTGAACAGCAGATAAGCAACCATGACTGCCAAACGGAACCAGAACACCACAAGTAAACACTTAGGGAAAGAACCTGAGCGGCACATAGCTCCAGCCCAAAGAACTGCACCACACAGCACAATGTCACAAATGAAGTGATGAGGAGGCACACACAAAGCAAGGGGACAGCCGACATCTAAGTGAGGTGTACTGCGCGTCAGTAGTGGACATAGCTGGAATGCACAAAACACAATCAGAGGGAGTCCAGGCCCACAACAGGTAGGCATAAGAAGCACACATAGGGGATGGCATTACACCACACACATCATGCCATATGGGAGGATAAAAGGCACCATGTGCCTGCAATGCATGAGAAACACAACCACAATGGCATTGTGGAGCAGCAGGTCTGCACAGTCTACACAATCAGAATCAAGACACATGGATGATCAAACAAACACAACACTGATGTGCCAGTCACAAACTCTGCACACTCACAAGTGACTAAAACAACAAGTGGGAGTCACACAGACCAGCATGGACACACCAACACACTGCACACCTCTTGACTACCCAAGAACACACATCTCATGTAGACCATGGGACCAGGATGATGGGCTATCACAAGATGACCATATACATACACAGCTGGGTACACATAAAGGAATGACACACATTAAGCATGGGTGTAAAATCCGTTCCGCTTGCGGATTTTGCGGATTTTCGGCAAATTCGCAATCAGCGAACTCTCGCGAATTTGCCGAAAATTCATAAATCTGTGCGAAGCGGATTTTTTGCTTGGTCGCACTTGCCAACTAGAATACTATACAATTTTGCGGCGCGCAGCGTTCACTTACCGTCATTCAGTGTTTGCAGAGTTGTTTTTCTCCATGTTTGCTTGTGCTGCGCCATTTTGGATCTTGCTGCGGGATCCCGCGGGAGTTTGTCGACGTCATCACGGCTTGCCACCTTGCACAGCGAGAGTTTGGCACCGCGGGTACGTCATAAAGGCCCGTGATCACGCATCGCGGGAGTAAACACTTGCGAACACGTAGATGCGGCGAGCAGCGACAATCTCGCAATTGCGAGATTGCAAAATTTGCAATTTCGCACAAGAAATCCACCAGCAGGCAGCATAAACCTTGAAAATTATGATTTTTATCAGAATAACTCCTCAGGTTGACATTTGCCTGCACTTATTTTTTGCAAGGAGTCCATTTTGGGGGGGGGGGGGTGGGAGGAAGGAAGCGCCCCACAGTCTCCAACTTCCTGTTCCTGTCCAGCAGGCTCCTCCCAGTGCTTTCTTCATGTGCTGGTCACTTTGATTTGGATCTTGACATGGAAGGGTTACTTTTTGTGGATGCTGCTGGATATTTGGATTTTTGCAAAACTGAAAGCACTCAGCAGGTGCAAAAGTTCAATCTTATCATTAGTAACCATTCCCTGTAGTGCTTCCTGAGGGGCCCCTTCAGAGTTCAGTTGCCTACTTGCAACTATTCTATGCCCCTGCTCTGACCCTCACAGCAGGCTCAGAGAATAGCTACAAGTATACAACAAAGGTCCTGTTAAAAAAATTACACTGCAACAGAAAGCAATTACAGATAAGGAAGCAGGTGCTAACCTGGAAGTTCAAATTCAGTGACACATTAATCAGCCCCTAATTCATTCATGTCAGTTGAGGCAGGGCAGGTGTGCTTTTCCCCCCATAATCTACAGTAATGAACTAGAGGGTGGCATGGGTGAGCCAGAGGGTGGCATGGGTGAGCCAGAGGGTGGCAGTGGTGAAACAGAGGGTGGCAGTGGTGAAACAGAGGGTGCTGTGATGAACCAGACGTAGAAACAACATGGTCGCGACCGTTGCTACCCGACAAGTAAGTTTGCGTTTGCGAACTGGTAAAAAACCCTTGCGTAATGGCAGAAACACTTGCGAACACAAAAAAAAAGGAATCCACAAAATTCGCGAGAGTTCGCCGATTTTGCGGATTGCGAATCCGTAAATACGCAATTTCGCGGATTGCCAATTCGCAAAATCCGCCCATGCTTAACACACAGACATGATGACATTGGCCAGCCTGCATGCAAACCTGTGCACAGAATCACACTCTGGGCTGGCAGTGTTCCCCAACCTGACGTGAACAATGTCACCAACAATTGAAAACCTTGACAATGAGAACTGCATTACAGGTAAAATTGACACCACAGATGCCACAATGATCAGTGTCAGAAAGAACTGAAGTCCCTGTCACCCTGTGAAAAAAGATTAGGCAAGCAAAGGCCATGGCAATGTTGAAGTGCCACATAGAGCATGGACACAGCCAAATATATGCACACACCAAAATAACGTTATTAAGTAAGGACACTGACAAAGCAGACAACAGGAGTAACTGTCTTTATTCACATGTTGCACAGATAGGCATCAACAATAGAGAAGAGCAAGGCACAAAATGCAGAACATATGCATGAGAAGGCTGCACAGGGAACAGTCCAACACAGCAGAGCAACAAGGCAAGTGGGCAGGGCAAAGTGCAGAGCAAGTACACGAGAGGCTGCACAGGCAATCTCAAAACAGGAAGGCCAGTGGCCAGTTCAGAGTACACAACATATCCATGAGAATCTGCACAGGCAAGCTCAAAACAGGAAGGCCAGTGGGCAGTGCAAAGTGCAGAGAAAGTACATGAGAGGCTGCACTGGGAATAGTCCAAAACAGCAGAGCAACAAGGCCAGTGAGGAGGGCAAAGTGCAGAGCAAGTACATGAGAGGCTGCACAGGGAGTGTGTGCGACTGTACCCTTCCATGGGCAGCAACACAGTCAGCTGGGTAACAATGGGCAGTACAGGCCCACCTGTGTGAGAGATAGGTGTGTGAGGGGAACTACCACTCACACTTGGCTACCAGGCGGACTGGGAGCTGGCTGTGTGTCGGGGTCAGCAGGAGCACTTGACTGTGGAGAGAGAGGTCCAGGTGAGGTAGGGCTAATAGTGGCTTGGCAAGCCGGAGGGCTGTTTGGACCAGGTGGTGTAATGGCACATGGAGTTGGAGTCATGCAGGCCTGTGACACAGTGTGGGTGGGAGATGTTTGAGGGGTGCCTAGCCACTTCTTAGGGATTTGAAATGGCTTTCCTGTACTGGGATTAATGGGAAGTTGTGTGGACACAACAGGTACACACTCCAACAAAGCTGCATCAGGTGCAGACATTGGCACTCCCTCTGGGGATGTGTTGGATCTTGCAGAACGCTTTGTCTGGCTTCGTCTCTGGCCCTCCTTCCCCTGTTTGCAAGGTGTACCCCCTACAGTGCCCTCCTTACACAGCTTCACTGGGCTTGGATTTGGAGTCAAGTGGTGGGGGAAAGTGCCTCTGAGCCCTTCCTAGGTGTACCCTTGCCATGCACCACCCCCTCAGTGGTCACAGAAACGGCATGCCCCTCTTTGCGTGATGCTTTAGGGACAGGAGAGTCCTTAGCTGGGGATGCCTCTGAGACATTTGAGCCTGAGTTCCGCTTCTTTGTCTTTTGGGCCTTGCTCTTGACTGACGGGCTTTTGCCAATGCATTCTGGGCTGGCTTTGCTCTTCTGTGGGGATGTTGTCTGCGGGCGGAACCGCTTGGGTTGTTTTTGCTGTGTGCTCTGTGTGCTGTACTGTGACTGTGACGTATGACAGTACGGTGCAGTCCACCCACGTCAGAATGTATGCTCTCCATGTAAGCAACCACCTGGGCTATTTTTTTGTCATGGTCATTGAAGGCATTGAGGAGAGCTGTCTGGCCCACACAAAGCTGGCGCAAAAGCTCAACAGACTCTGCAATGAGGGCAGCAGGAGGGACAGGTGCAGGGGCAGTGGTGCCAGGTGTGAATGAAACTCGTACCCTCTTACCGACAGGGACACGGGCAGCACCAGAGGAAATAGATGGGAGGGTGAGCAGTGGCTGCTGTGTGGTAGAAGATGATGCAGAGCCTCTATTCCATGGGCCCGCAAACATGGATGCATCCCCGCTGGCATCAGATGATGTGGTACTTTTCGCTGGTGACATCTGTGTCACTGGGCTTCTGTGCAGCTGTAGTGCTAGTCTCACCCCCACTGGTGTCCGGCTCCTGTCCCTCCGTGATCACTGGTGAATCTGCATGAGACAGAGAGATGCAGGGTCAGGTTTGTGGCAGCAACAGAACAAAGCAATGCAATCAATGCAGTACAAAAGAGGACCAAATCTACATGTTGCACACCACACTCTGCAATCAAATTGCAGCTATTCACTACATGGACCACAAAAGTGGATGTACCCTGACTATCTGTCATGACTGAGCCATGTTATGGCCACACAGCACAACACCCTGCCTGTGGCTGAAGTCTACCAGACACACAACTAGCTCTGCGCACACCTAGGGTCATGATGTGGGCACACCACTTGTTGCCACTGACAGACCTGGATTGAACAGCAGGAGACAACACAGACACCGCTTACAACATGACCATTCACAATGGCAAGTAGCCCATGCCAACCACCATGTTGTACTCTGGGGCCCAAAGACAAGCGCACAATGTTCTCAGATGTGTGGGCCTCAACATTCATGGTGCTTGCAATGGACACATAGATGAAGTGACACTCAGATTGGGAACACTGCTGTTAACTGCCAATTTGATTCCCCAGACTTCCCCAATGCTGAATAAAGATGAAGAGCACAACACAGACGGCAATGATAATGCACAGCAGGGAGGATCACCTTTATAAGAACAGTTTGGGCAAATGCATAACACCCAACCCCACAACCCAGCAGCGACTTACATGACACTGCACCACTCCACCAACAAAACATAGACCAGCGCTGGCACAGACCCTGTATACATGCAGCCGCTCCCAGCCAAAGCCACCCTCCCCAAATACTCACCCCTGCTGCTGATGCTCCTCCAGACGTGCATCCAGCTCAGGCTAAGTCACCGCCAAAATGCGGCCCATCAGTGGGGTCATGCTGCGCTGTGCCAACTGTGCGAGGGAGCAGCCCCAAGATCATCTCTGTCATGTTCTTTGCCAGCCGGCTGATGTCGTCCCACCTCTTGTGGCAGTGGGTGTGCCGTTGGTTAGATACCCACAGAGCTCGCATCTTTGCTGCTATGGCCCTCCACACAGCCTTTCGCTGGTGTACCTTGAGCAACAGGCATGGGAGAGAAGAGGGGGAAATGATCAGTGACACAGTGTCATGTACCAACTTCTATCAGTACAGTAGCAAGACACAAACACATTACAAAATCTAATATCTGTCCAGCCCACACTGCGGTACATCTCACATGGGCACTCTGCATGGGCTAAGCTGATGTGATTGCATGCAGTTGTGAGGGGGTACACAGTCCCTGCACATCTCACACACATGCAGGATGCCAACACTAAACCCCCTATGTGGCTTGCACACATCTCCAGTCCTTTGTATGTCTGGGCACCACATACATCACTCATCAACCTGTGTCTGGGGGGTGGATTTACTGTATATAAGACTGTGCAGCACTCAATGTCCATGCCTTGTCAATATATCAGTATGTCATGTTTGTGGCATCGAGGGACATAGACTCACAAACAAAATATAGATCAACCCAGGTCTGGTCGTGTGCAATCTACAGGCTGAGATGGTGCATAGTTGGATTTGACTGAAAAAACAATAGTAAGGACACAGTAAGTGAAGTAATGTGACCTCGTCTTGGTGGGCGGGTACTGTGCTGAGCATCTGGGCTCACACTGAGATGGACAACTGGGGCACACACAGCCATTCATCCAAGCAATCACTGCCCTGGCACATGCATGGCCAACATACTGTGTCACTGTTTGACAATGCAACACACTTCACTCATACCTACAACTGCAGGCAGGCAAAGCTGTGACATTTGGACACACACTCCTTCCCCCGGGAGACTGCATGTTTGTCAGAGCATGACACAACCCTACACCCTCAAGCATATACTGCATTAATCCAACTACATGTGTGTCCCCCCTGCCCACACCTCTGCCTTTGATAACTTACCACAACATTTGGGGCACCATCCAGCCTTGGGGACTTTGAGAGCACCTCGTCCACCAGGACCTCCAGCTCCTCACTTGTGAATGGACTGGCATGGATCTTCTCTGTCCTTGCCATCCCTGTGGACATGGAACACCTGTGGTGGAACTGGGTGGTGAGGGGTCTCAGTCAGCAGTCACTGGAGGCAGCAACAGATGAGGGGTCTCAGGCAGCAGTCCCTAGAGGCAGCAGCAGATGAGGGGTCTCAGGCAGCAGTCTCCAGAGGCAGCAGCAGGTGAGGGGTCTCTGGAAGCAGGCTCTGTGAGCAGTGGAAATGTGAGGCTCCCTCCCACACATATATAGCCCCCTGGGGTTGTTTCAAAGGTGCCATGCTGCAACAATTGGTTGTCCAGGTCTGCCTCATTCAAAAGCATCCAAAGACCGCCTCCGCAGTGGTGGAGAACGCCTACCGCGATTTTCAAAATTGCATCATGATTTTCAAAATTGCATCATGATTGTGGTGGCATTGCCATCATTGTTCCCATTGGCTCTAGGGCATGCTCCATTGCGGTGACACACCGCAAGGGCCCGGTGTGCGCTACCACGATGGTGCATCTTTCAAAAGCATCCAATGACTGCCTCCGCGGTGGTGGAGCACGCCTACCCTGATTTTCAAAATTGCATCATGCCACCGCAATCATTGTTCCCATTGGCTCTAGGGCATGCTCCATGGCGGTGATACACTGCTGGGGCCAGGCGGTAGCTACCGTGATGTGGGTGCCATGCAATCACATGAGGCACTGCGATATGGGTGGCGGAGCATGCCAACCGTCCATGTCTGGGCACCACATATATCACTCATCAACCTGTGCCTGGGGGTGGACTCACTGTGTGCAAGATTGTGCAGCACTAAATGTCCATGTCCTGTGAATATATCAGTATGTCATGTTTCTGGCATCGAGGGACATGGACTCACAAACAAACCGCAGGTGCACTTGCATACTCGCCCAGGAAGGTGTCAGATTGTAGTGGTATGCTGCATGCTCCACAACCTGGCCATTCTCAAGGCAATTCCCCTGCTCCTGGATGATGATGAGAACCCAAGGCCCCCACCTGCACAACAACCTGAGTTGAGTGATGAGGACAGTAGAGAAGAGGAAGGTAGTGATATGCGTCAACAGCTCATCACCCGCTACTTTACTTGAAGGTGGGTGACGATGTACAACATACTCATTGTCTTGTGATATTGCTGTTGGCGTGAAGGGCTATGTGCGAATAGTGAAAACAGTCAGTTGTCAACTCAGCTGTGGGTGGATATGTTACTGTGAAATGTCATCTGGGAAGGTATACGGGACGTGTATGTTGACACTTGTTGCACATTGTGTTGTCTGCATGTTGGCTTATGTAGATGGCCGGTGTTGTGTAATGTCTGTGATGCCACACTCACACCAGTGATTGTTGTTCTGTTGTGTTTCACTAGGTGCCTTAAACTTATCCTTGCCTACATACAGTACATACTCCTGATACATTATGGACATGTTGAAGACTGTACATCCTGCACTAAAGACAAAACTGACACCAAAAAAGTGTGTAAGGTATTTTATTTACAAAGTTGACATGTCAGGGGGTACAAATTTACATAGAGGTGGTGGTGGAGCAGTGAGTTGACAGTCATGGTAAAAGAGATGATAGAGTAGAGACCACATTGATGTGGTGACCCAGTCACACAGACAGATGCCATTCACAAGGCAGTGTGGGGAAGGACAGTCCAAACAGTCAATGCAGTGGGGAAGAAGGTTGTCATCAGGGCCAGCTCGTGACTGGCGTTTGGCGCGTGCTTTGCCTCCAGAGACTCCCAGGCTCTTCTTAGGAAGGCCCCTTGGTCCCTTGGCTGGGGCAGTCCCTGCTGTGGTGCCAGCGGCGTCTGAGGACTCGCCCCTCTCTGTGGCTGCAGGGGAGGACGGTGAACTGTCATCCTGCGGCCCTCCAGAGGTGTTGGTAGTGGCAAAGGTCTGTCCCTCAGTAATGCCACTTGCTAGCCCATGAGGTCCACCATTTATCCAATGCGGGTGTCGATGGACCTCATCAGCAGTATGAGCTCACGTAATAGGTCGTCCAACCAGTCACTTTGTCCCTGGGCCAGTTCGTATGCTCCAAGGACTCTAGTGATGTGGTCCTGGGATGGGGTCCCAGCCTCCTGGTGTCTGGGGGTGACCCTGGCCCTCCCACCTACCCTGCTGCTATGGACCTGTCGCCTCGCCACTGTGGGTCCCCGCAGGGTGTTGCTGGTGGCACTGGTGGAGGTGGTGGTAATAGTGGTGGACGCACAGGCCGTAACAGCAGGGGTCTGCTATGCCGTTGATGTTGTAGCAGATGTGGTGGTGGGGAGGATAGGGTCCTGGGACCTGTTGCTCCCTGGCACACCAGATGGGCAGGCCTCAAGCTCATCGTCCTGAAAATCCTGGGAGTCTACATCCGAGAGTCCATGTACTGGGGGGAGAGACTGGTTCTGCAGGTCATTGGTGTTGTCCTCTACAGTAAGTTCTTGGCCACCTGTGGATTAGATGGGAAATGGTCATTGTAGTGCACTCTGCAAGCATTGTGTTAGCTGTGTGTCATCCACTGTCTGTACACTACACAATTGACTGATCTTCATATCGTTTTCTATGTGCTCTACTGTGCCTCCTAACATGATGCAGTGGTACATACATTACTTGTACATGGTGTGAGGTATCAATGCATACCATGCAACTAATTTGTGCAGAAATCATGTTCACAGGAACCTGTTGCCCTGTAGGGACCAGCACAACATTTTTTCATTGTTGACTCCTTGTTGATTTGTCTGACCTGGCAGAAGTCACATCTGGCCATGGACTGGCCATTGTATTGTACTGCATACCTTTGTCCTGTCTTGTACATGTCTTGATTTATAACCCTACACGTGCTTTCTCATTTTTGAAATGGTCCTTGTTGGTTGGGCTCCATGGCAATTCACTCATAAGTGTGTGCTGTGCATGCTTGCGCCCAGTCTTCCTTGTGCTTGTGCATTGGTATGTGGCTGTTTGGTGGCTGTGACAGTTCCCTTTGCTTACCTGTGTGCACACTGTGCGTGGCAAGCTGGGTCCCTATCCCTATTTGTGAAATAATAGGGCTGGTGTTGCCATATGGCACCATTTATTTAGTGACAAATGTGCGGGTGCACGCACTGGCTTCTTACCTGTAAGGTCCTCACATTTGGCTTTGTGGCATGGCACATCTGTGTGTGTGTGGGGGGAGGATTACATTCTGTTCAGTGGTGTCATGAGACAGGAGAATATGTCTACCTACCTAGTTATTTGTTTGAGGTGGTCCATTATATGACACATGCATCTGTGTGGTAAGGTGTGCTCCATCTTGCTGTACTGGGGACAAGTGTACATGCTGGGGGCAGTGTTGTAGGCCTCCCATCCCCAAACAGCCCTCCTTGTGAGGATGGCTACCTACCTGTTAGGTGAAGGTGAACATTGCAATGGCTGCCACATGCTTCTGGGTGGGTGGGGAGTATTCCCTCTTGCTCAGCTGGGGAACAAGGGAGCATGCTGGGAGTAGTATTGCAGGCCTCCCCCACCCCCAAACAGCCAGACCAGGGAAGATGGCTACCTGGCTGTTAGTTTGATGAAGGTAATGTGAAGGCTGTCACATGCTTGTGGGTCAGGGAGTGCTCCATCCTGCTGGGGTGTGGGCCAGGGGACATGCTGGGAGTAGTAGTGCAGGCCTCCCACCCCCAAACAGCACAACCTGGAACAATGGCTATCTACCTGTTAGGACCTTTGGTGTACTACAAAGGCTTCCAAGTGCTTGTGGGTGGGGGTGTGCTCAATCCTGTTGGGGTGTGGGCCAGGGGGCATGCTGGGAGTAGTAGTGCAGGCCTCCTACCCCCAAACAGCCAGATCTGGAAAGATGGCTACCTACCTGTTAGGCCATTTGGTGTAGTGCAATGGCTTCCAAGTGCTTGTGGGTGGGGGAGTGCTCCATCCTGCTGTGGTGTGGGCCAGGGGACATGTTGGAAGTAGTATTGTAGGCCTCCCACCCCCAAACAGCACAACCTGGAAAGATGGCTAGCTACCTGTTAGGTCATTTGGTGTACTGCAATGGCTTCCAAGTGCTTGTAGGTGGGGGAGTGCTCCATCCTGCTGGGGTGTGGGCCAGGGGGCATGCTGGGAGTAGTATTGCAGGCCTCCCACCCCCAAACAGCCAGACCAGGGAAGATGGCTACCTAGCTGTTAGAGTGATGGAGGTAATGTGATGGCTGCCACTTGCTTGGAGGGGGGTGCTCCATCCTGATGGGGTGTGGAACAAGGGTGCCTGGTGGGAGTTGTAGTGCTGGCTGCCTGTACACATGCTCCCATGGTAATATTGTTAGCTATGTTTAGGGTAAATGGGAGTGAGCGAATGTTGGATATGTGGGACAGGTTTTTGTGGGTGTATGGTGCAGATGGATGGTATTTGTCATAGGTGGTGTGGCTTTGTAGTTGTGCAAGGCAGTACATATCAGTGTGTTGGTTATCATTTGTTTGTACTTACCAGCCTCCACTCCCCGGCTACTCCTGTGAGACTCTCGGGATGCAGTACGGCAAGCACCTTCTCCTCCCATGGTGTGAATGTTTTTTGTGGAATGGGAGGGCCACTGCCAGTTCGGTTAGCCAGCTCCCAGTTCTTGCTCCTCTTCTCTTTTAAAACCCTCTTCAGATCATGTCACCGCTTCATGATCTCCTTCTTGGATCACGGGGTGGTCCCTACTGCATTGAACCTTTGTACTATCCTTTCCCACATTTGAGTCCTTGTGGCTAATGCTGTCTGTTGGACCAGGCTACCAAACAGTTGTGGTTCCACTCTGAATATCTCATTTACCATGACTGTCAACTCACTCTCTCTGAATTTGGGCATTTTATGTGTAGACATGGTGTGTGGTGTGCTAAGTGTTTGTGGGGGCAGGGGTGGGTGTTGTGGTGGTGTGTGAGGTGTGTTATGTGCTGGGGGCTTGTTGGTGCTGGTGTGACGTGGTGGTGATGTGTGTGTGCTGTGTTCTTTTGCCTCTCCTCTCAGATCCAGTGAATGCCCTTCTCTTCTGAAGTGTTGCAAAGGATTGTTGTCAGAGTAGGGGTTGGTTTTCTACTCAGCTATGTGGGTGTGTTGAAATGGGGTATTCCTGTCAGGTGTGTTGTGGGTGTTTTCCTTGGTATTGTATGTTTCTGTTTGGCATGTGTTTTGTTTCATTGGGATGTGTTTTGTGTATTTGGGAGGCATGGCTACCTTGATTTGTGCAATGTTTGGCATTATTGTGGGTTTTTGCATCGTCCGCCATGTTTTTAATGGATCATCCGCTGCGGTGGCTATGCTGCAGCTCTTCCGCTGCTCTCTCCCATTCATTCCAGTGTGCGGCCACTGCGGTCGGAAACAGCGGATCGTACAGCAGGACCTTCAGGGATATACTAATTTCCCGTGCGGTGGCTATGCTATGCTTGCGGCGGGTTGTTGATTTTCCGCTGCGTTTCTGACCGCACCGGTCGGATTCTGGACATCACCACCCGTGACGGGTGGTTTTTCTTGGGTGGTCTTTTTTGGCTGTTAATCCTAATTTGACCGCCGGTTTTCCACGGTCCCGGCAGTCAGTTGTTTTCCGCTTCCATGGCGGTCGGGGTAATTTTCTGAACGCCATCCTAATGGGCCCCTTAGTCACTTTTTCAGAGCTGTAGAACTTCTGGCAAGCAAGGATGCAGGCTGTAGCTGAAGAGAGTTGCACAAGGGCAGATACCTCCTCACCGAAGTCCTACTGAATGTCATTTGCTGCTGTGGAGAAGCTTTGAGCTGGAGAAACCTGAATCTTCAGCTCAGCAGCAATGCAGCTCAGACATATTAGCTTGACATGTTTGTCCAGTCCTACGTAGGTCTTGAAGTTGAAAAAGTTTCTAAGCTCCAGGTTTTTAGGGATGGTAAGAGCTATCCAGCAAGACACATCCAAGGGTTCCAGGACATGAAACAGACCTGCTTCTACAAAGATCAGTAACATGGTCCAGGGCAAGTGTGCTGTTGTAATGGGGGCTTATCCAAAAATAAGGCAGGCTGTGTGGTTTTGAACCCTTGGGACCATGGCAATGGCTTTGTTGGGCAGGCCAGTGTACAGCTGTTGCAATAGTCCAGGCGCCAAATCAAGACTGTAAGGATGACAGTGATTTTTTGGAGGTAGGTTGAGATGGGGAAGGACACTGTGCAGCAGTTGAAGGTGGTAGAAGACAAACCTGGTGATGACATTGATCTGGGGTTGAAAGAAAAGGTCACAGTCAAATGGACCACCTAGGTTTTGAGATTTTGACATTTTGTGACGGCGAGTTAAGAGACTCAGGCAAGCTGAAAGGGAGGTAGTGCGGTTTAGTCATCCCCATGAGGAGGTTGTCAGAATGATCATTTTTCAGACAAAGCCAGATTTCCTGCATTCACTGGTGAACATACCAGAGATAGAGGAATATTTTGGATTGGTCCCTGGAATTAGTATTCCAGAATAGGATAGAAGGATAGAAAGGAGGGCAACCTGGTGAATGCTACTCCATTAATAATTTTTTGGCTTTTGAGGAGGATTCGATGATCAATTATAGCTAGATAATTACTTTACTAGGCTAAAAATCCATAAACGTGGCCAGACGTGGCTTGCGCCCAATGAAGATGGCTACTTCTTGTTAGCTCTCCGAGGAGTGACGGGTGAGCTTCTTTTTGCTGGGACAGTTTTCCTTGATTCTGTCTGCTGCTTTTTACTATGGAGGCTTTACAAAGAATGGAAGCATCTATAGAATTATTATTTATTTACATAACGAGCTTCCCTCGGTCACAGTGCACCTCCTCAGAGAGAAAGGCTGCAATGGAATGTTCATGAAGTGCCAGTTCTTTCCTTCATTTCGCTATCAAGTAAGGTTTACATTCAACCTTTGTTTAGCTATTATCAGTACGTTCTCCTCCTCAATGCCTCCTTTCTTGCCAATTAAGGTTTTTCTATCCATAAATAAAATTTTGCATTCATTTAGCCTATTTGAAACACTACAATGAAACGTTTAAGAGATAAAAGACCCTGCAATTTGGTATCACAGAGATCTAATCCTTCTGTTTTTCAGTGCTTTTAAATAAAGTCTCCTCTTCAGTTTGACCTTTGATATCAAAACAAGACTTTTATTTCCTAACCAGCTTTAAATCAGAAACTCTCCTCAACCGAAGTCTGCAGCGGACTGTCTGTAAGACAACTGTTTCATTTTGGCCGCAAAAACGGTTGTAACCCATCTCTCAATTTGAATAAGTATTGGCACTCTTTTTTTAGTCAGTGTGCCAATGAGTCCTGCTATCCATTGTATGGGCAGACTAAACAGAATTCAACTTCACTCATAAGTATTATCTGGCTTTCCTAGTTCATTTCATATTCCATCTTCACCTTGATCATCACATTCAGAGGACACATCTCCCTTAGCCACTCAAGGTTCTTCCTTATATACATCCTCTGGTGGCATCTTTCCTTTGCAAACAGCAGGTAAAAATTCAACAAAAAAGCTAAATAAGTACCCCCCTCTCCCACTAAATCAACTTCTTTAGTTTCTATGGAGCTTATTTTGGAAGAGATCAGGGCATTATGCTCTAATATGGAGGAGACTAAAGCAAAACTTCAAAGTCTAGTGGATAAGTGGTCTAAATTGGAGGAGAGGGAAGCGTTAGTTGAACAACACATTTCTGACCTCACTGACACTATTCATGTAGTCCCTCATCTTCAATCTCAGATCTCCTTGCTTCAAACACAGGTTGACGATTTAGAAAACAGAAATTGCTGGAAATACTTACACATCTACGGTTTGCTCGAATGAATGGAGGGCTGCGATCCTCTCTCATTTTTCAAAACCTTTCTCACTAAACTGCTAAATATGCTGGAATCCCCTCCTTTAAACATACAACATGCTCATAAACTTGGTCATGTACCTCATATAGCATCCACTTCCAAAAGGCCTCATGGTATTATACTTTATTTTCTTGAGTACACAGAATTGCTTAATGTTTCATTAGCTGCTTGAATGAGGAAACAGATTTTATGGACTGGAAATAACTAACATTTTTACCAAGATTACGCTAAAAATCCAGCAGACCGATGCCACAAATTTGTTTCCATGAGACCAGCACTTTGATTCCTTGGAGCCTGTTTTGGTTTGTTTCAAAGACACCCATAATAACAAAACCTACACCTATGACGACCCAGCCCGCTTTAAGTCTTTTCTTCCGGAGTGCAACGTAGAGTTCATGGACATTTCAAAATCCACCAAAACTTGAGATATTTTTTGTTTCATTATTGTTGTAGCGTGTTTCTTGGGGATAACTTGTGTGTTTATTATGCGTATGACATTATGTTTTGTCTTTTCACTTTGCTTTAATATTCATATTTGAGTGGTTCTATTATACTTATCTCACATTTCTCTTTGCAGGTTTGTGTTTCCCAAAATTATCTTGTGATTACCTCAGTGCGTTTTCATCCATCAACAACTTTCTCTCCCTTGTTGTCTCAGTGGAGCTCAGATGTGTCATCATTCCGTGTGGTCTCACACCCCCATCTTCTTTTGAAAATACCTTCAGGTATTTTCTCTCTCACTCATGTCCATCAATCTATTTGTGCCTTCTTTTATCTTTCTGAGATCTTTAGATTATTCAGTACCTTATTCTTTCTTTACCCCTTCCCTTCCTTTTTTCTCAGATTTTCTTGCCTCTACCGTATCTCTTTTTCATTCCTTTCTTATATTTTGTTGCTTCCAGTTTGGTCTACTTTAAATGATCTTCCTTCATGCTTACATAACTTTCTTCAATTATTTATTTCATGCCATCAAAAACTGTATCTTGGAATGTCAAGGGCTTGGGTTCACCAATCAAACGGCAACAAGTTTTGACCCATTTATCACAACTCAATGCTGATATTGCTCTCATCCAGGAAACGTACCTTACTGAACCTGAATCTACAAAATTGAAGAGCGGGTGGGTAAGGAATGTTTTCTTTTCACCAGGTAATGGAAAGAAAGATGGTGTTGCCACATTATGCCATAAATCAATTCATATTCATCTAATCGTGTTTGTCTTTGGTTTATAGGGAACCCCACCTGTAACCTGTTACTCAATAGGCACGGGCATGGGTTGAAGGACTTGCCTTACCATGTATCTCTGACTTGGGATGGATGGAGAAGTCACCTTGGATGAATTAGATAGCAATGATGTGAGTTAATCGAAACTTCTAAAAGTGATATGGCAGCCACTGGTCTTATTTTTATTGACATTATGATCATTACACATATAGTTGTCATTTTGTACATTGATATATTTTGTACTGGAATTAACAAGATGAGGTTTGCTCTGGTCTGAACGCACAATGACATTGTTCTTATTCACAACAATAAAATAATTGCATGAGCAGGGATCACAAAATACATTGGTATCATTATTGCTGATGTCGGTGCTGCTGTTAAGGCCCAAGTTATAGTATACATTGACATTGCATTGATGGGAATTGTGCAGGTACAAGCGGAAGCATACGTTTACATTGCATTTACTGATATTGCCATTGTATAGACTGCACATATCATGACATTCATTGACATACTATTCACCCAAGAGGAAATAAAGAGCAAAAGAAATGTGATAAAGGCAGGGATATGCATGGTAAGGGATAGGAGAGAAGAAAATTAAGGAAAGAAGCAAAGGAGAAAAAAGAAAGATAAGTTAGATTACAGTTAGACAGTACATGTATAAAATAAATGATGACTAAAAACACATAACTTGTTACCTAAAAAAAAGGAAGACTTATGGTGGTGACAACATAGATGAAGATGGTACAACTGGCAAAGCACCCACAACAGAATGACACAAAGAGAGACAAGAGAGAAGGACAAAAAACATGTGCATATCTGTAAAGGGGGAGAAGGAGAATTAGTATACAACAATTATTGGGAAAAAACAACTTATCTGGAGTATCACAGTTGAGAACAAACACAGCAATTATGGGAGACATTAGCAAGTATGCGGACCACCTGTATGCATATTTTCCATCACATGAAAGTTAATGAATTTTTTAAGAGCCAACAGGTCGTCATACATGGTCGTTTTTTTTGGGTAACTTTCCTTGAAGACACAGAGATGAAAGAGGCCCATAGCGAGCTCCCATTGAAAGTAGCGTAGGGCGAAGGTGGAGGAACTATTTCTGTCTGGTGGCTGTAACATTTGCATGATAAAAGTTTTTCTTCCAGACCATACAATATTCTTTTTGGATTTAGCTGTGTTAAGTGCTTTCAGAAGGTCTGTTTACTATAAAAATACAATTTTCACTCTTGAAGTTTTAGTATGTGAAGAAGAAGAAGAAGAGAGACGATGACCTAGTCTGTGAGCATGCTGGATACTTAAGTTTGTGGAGGGAGCTAGATCCACTAATCTTGAAAAAAAAAGATTAAAAAAAAGATACTGGATCCTCCCCCTCCATAACCTCTGGAAGATCTTAAAAGTGCAAATTGTTGAGCCTATTCCTATTTTCTCAGCCTTCTGTGTGCTTCTCCAATTGAAATATCTCTTTTTCCATAGCAGCTATTATTGTCTCTGTAATAAACCATTTATCATCAGGACCATACATTCTTTTATTTGTCTCTTCAACAAAAAGTTGAAGGGCTCTGACTTCTTCCAGAAGACACTCCATAGTGAAATAGAAAAGGGTGTCTTCTCAGGAGATGGAGGGGGGGGGTCTTTTTGAGTCTTATATTGGCAGAGGATGGTGCATGGGGTTTCACTGAAGTAGTAGGCACCGCCACAGAGTGAGCAGTAACTGAATGTGCCATTTCGTTAGGAGGGATGGAAGTTGACATGAAAGGTTCACTGTTAGGTAAACACACTTGTGATGTTGTAGAAGACTCTACTCTGGTTGAGAAGTGACGTTTCTTTGATCTACCCATACCCCAGCCACTGAATGAGTTTCCCTCTTTACTTACACTCTCAATTTCAAACTTCCATCCCCTCTTTTTCACTACCTCCTCTTTTCCTGACTGCTCCTCTGTTATCCACACAGGACAATGCTTCAAATATCCAAAGATCAATGTTTGAAAAGCTCCAGAGGGACTGAAAACACAGTCAACATAACATGCGCAGAATAGGAACAACGCAAAGAGGAGGTCATATTCGACAATTAGGGAAAGCCGCTTGCATCAGCTAGTGCAGAGATTACCTAAAATGGTGGCCGTGGTTTGAAGAACAGTCCCGGCGGCACCAAACAATAGCAATGGGTGCAGCTAATGTTCGGTCTAATATTTTTTTCTTTGAGTGGCAATAAAGGTTCTTTCATATATACATATATATATATATCCTGCTCCACACCTCAACCGAAGCCAAAGTGAAGAAACCACAAGAGGGGAACAGCTTGGAAACGGCTTTATTCGCACACATGGGTAAGTCTCAGTTCTCCAACCTCCCCATTCGGCGAATGCATTTCGGCATATTCTCTGCCTTCCTCAGCGCCTGGGGTGTAGATATTTCAGGAAGGTTCGTGTGGCTCCGATTTAAATTAAAGCCCTTCCTGATTGGTTGCATAGTGTCCCGCTCCTTAAAGGTGTATATCCAAGCGCTAACAGCCCTGGTAGTTCGTTGAAAGTCCAAGCGCCTACCAGTCCCAGGATGCAATGTTCATGTGTGTGTCTGGAGGCTGATGCGTGGAGCGGATCCACAGATTTGCTAGGGGAACCTTCCTTATTCCCATGTTAGTGGAACACTCCGTCTCCTTGTGTCCCCCAACCGCTTCACCCTGCTGTCATCGGGAACAGACGGGGGCAAGGCTGAACTGACCTCGCCCAGCGTGAGGCTGAATGACCCCAACACCGCCATACCGTGACCCGAACTGGCAGGGGGGCTCTGGTAATTCCGGTAACCCAGATAAACTCCTTGATCCAGCAGTTCCAGAACCAACTTAACGAAGCGGGGGCTTCTTTGCGCGTAACTGGAACCCGCGCTTTAAATATCCTGCTCCACACCTCAACCGAAGCCAAAGTGAAGAAACCACAAGAGGGGAACAGCTTGGAAACGGCTTTATTCGCACACATGGGTAAGTCTCAGTTCTCCAACCTCCCCATTCGGCGAATGCATTTCGGCATATTCTCTGCCTTCCTCAGCGCCTGGGGTGTAGATATTTCAGGAAGGTTCGTGTGGCTCCGATTTAAATTAAAGCCCTTCCTGATTGGTTGCGTAGTGTCCCGCTCCTTAAATGTGTATATCCAAGCGCTAACAGCCCTGGTAGTTCGTTGAAAGTCCAAGTGCATACCAGTCCCAGGATGCAATGTTCATGTGTGTGCCTGGAGGCTGATGCGTGGAGCGGATCCACAGATTTGCTAGGGGAACCTTCCTTATTCCCATGTTAGTGGAACACTCCGTCTCCTTGTGTCCCCCAACCGCTTCACCCTGCTGTCATCGGGAACAGACTTTAGACGGGGGCAAGGCTGAACTGACCTTGCCCAGCGTGAGGCTGAATGACCCCAACACCGCCATACCGTGACCCGAACTGGCAGGGGGGCTCTGGTAATTCCGGTAACCCAGATAAACTCCTTGATCCAGCAGTTCCAGAACCAACTTAACGAAGCGGGGGCTTCTTTGCGCGTAACTGGAACCCGCGCTTTAAATATCCTGCTCCACACCTCAACCGAAGCCAAAGTGAAGAAACCACAAGAGGGGAACAGCTTGGAAACGGCTTTATTCGCACACATGGGTAAGTCTCAGTTCTCCAACCTCCCCATTCGGCGAATGCATTTCGGCATATTCTCTGCCTTCCTCAGCGCCTGGGGTGTAGATATTTCAGGAAGGTTCGTGTGGCTCCGATTTAAATTAAAGCCCATCCTGATTGGTTGCATAGTGTCCCGCTCCTTAAAGGTGTATATCCAAGCGCTAACAGCCCTGGTAGTTCGTTGAAAGTCCAAGCGCCTACCAGTCCCAGGATGCAATGTTCATGTGTGTGTCTGGAGGCTGATGCGTGGAGCGGATCCACAGATTTGCTAGGGGAACCTTCCTTATTGCCATGTTAGTGGAACACTCCGTCTCCTTGTGTCCCCCAACCGCTTCACCCTGCTGTCATCGGGAACAGACTTTAGATGGGGGCAAGGCTGAACTGACCTCGCCCAGCGTGAGGCTGAATGACCCCAACACCGCCATACCGTGACCCGAACTGGCAGGGGGGCTCTGGTAATTCCGGTAACCCAGATAAACTCCTTGATCCAGCAGTTCCAGAACCAACTTAACGAAGCGGGGGCTATATATATATAGATGCTATATGAACAAGGCCACATGTATGGCGGCTGAAACGCATCATTTGGACCTCTAATGTGTGAATAAACAACACTCTTCTTTGAACGTTGCCCATGGAGTCTATATCCTGGTGTTGCGCAGTTCTGATGGATGCTTAAAGCTGGGATTCCGTTGTGAACATATATATATATATATATATATATATATATATATATATATATAATATCAAGACAAAATCCAAGATAAGCGCGCTCTCAGGACAAAAAGAGAAGTATGCCGATATCTGTAAAGTGCTGTTTATTCACAACGCGTTTCACCAAACAAATGGCTTGATCACGTGAATACATGCTGGCAGTTCATAGGTTAAATACCATCCACAATGTAATGAACATAAACATGGGACTACGGCAAGGTGATTAACAGAACTGAAAGGTCAGGCACATATTATCACGGACTCGCGCATAATAATGCAAAACAAAACGACATAGTTTATCGATTGTCACATATTTCAACTGAAAAGTATACCCAAATGAAATAAATGAGATGCAGCTAAATTTTCGCCATTATCTTAATGTTAACATGACCTCCCCATAAAGCAATACTGAAATACAATATGTATGCCAAAAATAAATAATGAGATGTGTATTCTCATCATAGACGGGGGGTCACGAGACTCCGCCCTAGGTGTGCACATCTAAAACGCCCAGTGCGTTATTGTAGTGACTAGGACGGGGAAAGTAAAAAGGTGGCAAAACGCAACATCGTACGCTGTCGCGTCACAAAAACTATAGAAGTGTACTGCGCATGTCCTGAATCACATATTAACCCAAGTGAAGTGCCCCTGTCACAAAAATAGTCTTGAAGTATTGGCAAGTGCCAGAATCAATGGTGATTCACTGTCTGCAAGATATCCAAAAGTTACCCTCTCATGCCGGTCTCACGTCTAGCAAGCAAATCAGTGCCCATGTGAACAGGAAAAGTAAGAGAAGGAGAGAAGTCCCGTGAACATGAAATGTGAGTGAAAAGGGCCCCTTCTCTTTTTCCTGTAAAAGATAAAATAAAAACATAATTACAATTAATTCTACTCAAGCTGCTCATAGCACAGTGTACATTAAAAAATCAGAACAAAAGGTACTGATTGAACAAAGAGAAATGGAGGAAAAAGAATTGTATACAAATTGTAAAACAAATATATACAAACTGTACAAAATGAACTGAAACCAGGGCCCTGGTGTCAGAAGGAGATCTGAACAACTAGCAAAACATGTTAGTTTTTTAGATGTACTGATAAATCCTCATTTTCGTTCAATCCCCCCGGGGTTTTTGTTTGGAAATCAATGATGTATTTAGACTCCCTTTGGCGAAGTTTGAGAACCCTGTTGCCACCCCTAGGGTTCTTGGTGATTTGTTCCAGGACTATGAACCTCAGATCCTTCACATTGGAGAAGTGAGTTTCTCTGAAATGACGAGCCACCGGATATTTGGGATCAAAATGAGTGATGGCTCTCGTGTGCTCCAGTATTCTCTTCTTGGCCATGCACGTGGTGCTGCCAATGTACCATTTGTTGCACGTGCATATAATGGCATATACAACAAATGTGGAGCTGCAAGTGAGAAAAGATGTAATTCTTTTGTAGATCCCATTGTGCGTGACCTCCTTACATTATATACTGTTGGCACAAGCCTTACAGTGTCCGCAAGGGTAGAAACCATCAATGCCCTCTATGTTGGTTGAAGGATATACCGTGATGTCACTATGGACCAACATATCACGTATACTCCTGCCTCGTCTGTAAGTGATACTAGGTCTAGCGGGTAGATCTGCTCCTAGTACATTGTCACATTTGAGAACATCCCAATTTTTAGTTATGATTTTCTTTATAGATTGGGCATCTGAACTGTATGTGAGAATGAGTCTCGTGGTGTCTCCGTTCTTATCATCCTCCCCTGGTTTGTCACTGATGGTTTCAGTTCTATCTATGGAGTTGACCCTCGTCCTCGCTTTTTTCAAAACCCATTCAGGGTAGCCTCTCTCTAAATCTCGCCATCATGATCACACTCTCCTCCTCAAAACCCTGAGAGGTATTGCAGTTCCGTTTTGCCCTCAGCAGTTCACCAAACGGAATACTCCATTTGAGATTATCAGGGTGACTGCTGAGGGCATGCAGCATACTGTTACCTGCAGTAGTCTTGCGAAAAAGTGAAGTGTGTACTTTATTGTTTTTAATCTCCACTTTGACGTCAAGATACTCTATTGTAGTTGTGCTCTTATTGCCACTTAAGACAATATTCCTGTCATTGAGGTTGAGTTTATCTATAAAGATATCAGCCTCTTCCATAGTGCCATTCCACACAATAAAAAGGTCATCTATGTACCTCAACCATACAGATACCTTCTCAAACTCTGATTGTAAATTGATGTCATTACGTATGTCATTTTCCCATTTACCCAGAAACAAATTCGCAAAGCTGGGCGAAAAACATGATCCCATGGCTGAACCACTCACTTGTCTGTACAATTCTCCGTTGAACATGAAGATATTGTGTTTTAAACAGTATTGTATCATGTCTAATATCATGCGAGTATGTTCTCTGAATCTGACATGTCTGCCTTTCAGAAATTCTTCACAGGCATTGAGTCCTTGATCGTGATCTATTATGGTGTACAGACTCTGTACATCTAACGTTATCAAAATCGAGTCTGTATCCCATATTAGATTCTCAATCTTTTTGAGAAAATCTTTGGTATCCTTAACATAACTAGCTAAGTTCGTTACAAATTCTCTCAAAAAATAGTCAATGTATTTGGATACCATCTCTGATGCACTGCCCCTGGATGACACAATGGGTCTACCTGGTGGACTAGTCTTGTTCTTATGTACCTTGGGTAATAAGTAAAGTACAGGGAGTACAGGAAAATCACATTTCAGATATTTGAACTCTTCCCATGTCAAAATACCTCTTTCTTTCCATTCCAAGAGGGAATCACACAAAATGGTAATGCTTTCGTGATATCGTATTGTGTCTATGGTTTCATAAAACCGACTGTCTGACAATTGTCTGTTCGCTTCATTGATGTACATGTCTCTGTCCAAGACCACAATATTACCCCCCTTATCTGCTGGACGGATGACAATGTTCCCATCCTCCATCAGGGATTTAATGGCTTGACGTTGTCTGAATGTCATGTTTTGATTTTCTGCTTTCCAATGTTTTTTGTGTCTTAATTCTTTGAGACTCTTGTTGACACACTCATGAAATGTGTCTATGCTGTCATGTGGTAAAATGGGCACGAACTGGGATTTCGTTCTAAAATCAGTGTTGGCTGCTGTGTCAGTGCAAATGTCTAAATCTGATAGAAGTTGTGTGGTACTTATGGGTACCAAATCATTGTTTTCATTCATGCCTAATTCAATTACAGTATTCAAGGTCTCACTATTCATTTTTATTTTATCTTTTACAGGAAAAAGAGAAGGGGCCCTTTTCACTCACATTTCACGTTCACGGGACTTCTCCCCTTCTCTTACTTTTCCTGTTCACATGGGCACTGATTTGCTTGCTAGACGTGAGACCGGCATGAGAGGGTAACTTTTGGATATCTTGCAGACAGTGAATCACCATTGATTCTGGCACTTGCCAATACTTCAAGACTATTTTTGTGACAGGGGCACTTCACTTGGGTTAATATGTGATTCAGGACATGCGCAGTACACTTGTATAGTTTTTGTGACGCGACAGCGTACTATGTTGCGTTTTGCCACCTTTTTACTTTCCCCGTCCTAGTCACTACAATAACACACTGGGCGTTTTAGATGTGCACACGTAGGGCGGAGTCTCGTGACCCCCCGTCTATGATGAGAATACACATCTCATTATTTATTTTTGGCATACATATTGTATTTCAGTATTGCTTTATGGGGAGGTCATGTTAACATTAAGATAATGGCGAAAATTTAGCTGCATCTCATTTATTTCATTTGGGTATACTTTTCAGTTGAAATATGTGACAATCGATAAACTATGTCGTTTTGTTTTGCATTATTATGCGCGAGTCCGTGATAATATGTGCCTGACCTTTCAGTTCTGTTAATCACCCTTGCCGTAGTCCCATGTTTATGTTCATTACATTGTGGATGGTATTTAACCTATGAACTGCCAGCATGTATTCACGTGATCAAGCCATTTGTTTGGTGAAACGCGTTGTGAATAAACAGCACTTTACAGATATCGGCATACTTCTCTTTTTGTCCTGAGAGCGCGCTTATCTTGGATTTTGTCTTGATATTATTGAAACAGCCGGATTAACTCCGCCGGCGTGCACGCCACCTTCCTTGGGTCAGAGGGATCCAGAAGGAGTAATTTTCGTTGGATATATATATATATATATATATATATATATTCACTGAAAAAACCATAGGTTATAGACCATATATAGTTAGGAATTAGCATTTACAAAACCTTGAAAATTCACTGAAAAAACCATAGGTTATAGACCATATATAGTTAGGAATTAGCATTTAAAAAACCTTATTTTACTCACACAAAACCATTGAAATTCCATATATAGTTAGTTGCACTAACTATATATCGCGCACCCGCAATCCACTGCTGATCATGTCACATATTACATCATTCATGACATGGTCAGTGACATCACTGATGACATCACTGATGACATCTCAAATGACATCACTGATGACATCACTGATGACAACATCCAGTGACTGTATGTTTCTGTAAAGTTAAAATATGTCTTACATATTGAAGAATGAGTGGATGTATAAGTGTCTGGATGAAGGATTTAGTAGGTGCGTGACTGACTGTATGAGTGAGTGATTAAATGTGTCTCACTGAATGCATGGGTTAGTGACTAAACTGTCTTAATTTGTGCATCATTATGTCTGTTGTTCTGTAAACTGCTGCATGTGTTGATCATTAGCTATACGAGAGGCTATATGTGTTATTAATTGGTTGCCCAAGTATTTCTATGGGAGATTGAGTTTGTGTGGGGGTGGCTGGAAGGTGTGTGACTCTATGCATAGATGTGTGAGCAGTTTATTCACTAGGTGTATGAGTTCAAGAGTGCATGTGGAAACAGCTACATGGGCAGTTGACTGTGTGCATGAGTGTATTGATGAGTGAATGGATATCTCAATGCTACATGTCATAGTAAGTACATATGTAAAACACAGTACATGTGAGAGTTGGCATATATAAATAACTGTGCATGAGAGCCACTGAATGAGTGAGTGGTTGTATCGATCATTGTGAACTTGTATCAGGGATTGTATAAGAGAGTAAATATGTGTTAGTATATGTTTCAATAAGTAAGGTGTGTTTAACTATATAGTTGAAGAAATGGAGGTGAGATTGTTTCTTTGCATGACTGACTGGGTGTGTGAGTAACTCCATGGATGAGTGGCAGTGTGTGAGTGTCTGTATACACTGAGTGTATCTAAGGTTATATTACAGTCTGAAGAGGTTTATCGTATTAGCACAAGAATGATGTCAAATGAGATGTCATCAGTGATGTCATCAGTGATGTCATTTGAGATGTCATCAGTGATGTCATCAGTGATGTCACTGACCATGTCATGAATGATGTAATATGTGACATGATCAGCAGTGGATTGCGGGTGCGCGATATATAGTTAGTGCAACTAACTATATATGGAATTTCAATGGTTTTGTGTGAGTAAAATAAGGTTTTTTAAATGCTAATTCCTAACTATATATGGTCTATAACCTATGGTTTTTTCAGTGAATTTTCAAGGTTTTGTAAATGCTAATTCCTAACTATATATGGTCTATAACCTATGGTTTTTTCAGTGAATTTCAATGGTTTTTTAATAGCAAATATCATAAGCTGTCGAATGTCAAGTACGTGGTAAGTGAAAACATTTTCGTGTTTATGCACACTGATCTGCTTTGAATGGTGCCCCCCCCCCTCATTTCTATTAGGAGTACTCTCTCTTTGCAGATAGTGAAAGGTAGTTAACGCAGGCCTTTGCCCCCGTTGTAATCCGTCGTGCCTGCTTCTCTCTCCATTTGATTGATTGTTATCCAAGTATTTACTATTTTAGAATTAGTTCTCTTTGGTTCATTCTCTATTTACAAACAAACACAGAGTCGCAATACTCTGTTTAGTCTTTGCAGATAACGAAAAATAGTGTAAAAAAAAAGAAAAGAAATCGAGCAAAATCAGTAGGCCACTAATGGGATCTCTTTTTGACCTCGCTAAAATAGAAACATTAGGAACAACCCCTCATGACAAATACAAAACTAGTGAGATGAACTGAACTCCACACAATGATGGCTGCAAAACAGCTCGGCTCCGCCACCCACCCCGCCCAAAATAACGATAAAGAGCGGCTGCCATGATTGGTTGCGGAATGGCCACGACGGAGCTACGAAATGGTGCTGCTCTCATGCTAACCCCAGCTTCAGTCTGAAACATCCAGAAACACTGTAGACTACCAATTCGATCAGTTCCGGTAGCGCCCCAATGTAACCCGGTAGAGAAGAACTAGCCCTCCCCTCTTTGACTGATGGTTCTTGTTGCCTGTCCCTTCTGTTGTCATTTAACAGAACTATTTAGCCTGCTGAAAGGGGTTGTGTTTCGACCGCTGGTTGGTGGAGACATTTTGACTATATTCTGGACCTGCGTTGTCGCGTAATGCGTCATATGACGCGCCGCGTTAGCGCATCTGGAAGTCATCCGGGGCGCGCAGCGCGTAACGTAAGCATAACAAGTCATGTGACTTGTTAATAAAACTTTTCATTGGTTCATTTTACTTTTCTTATTCTAATGATGAAAGCCTTGGTCATATCACCTAAAAATTACGCTTTTAATTACTTCCGAACATTATTTTTTCTTAAATATATGTTATAATGTTCCAGGCTAATGTACTTTCCCGGAAATTTTACAACTGTCCTGCAAGTAAAATATATTCTTTTTTCGAGAAAAAGAGCGTTTCTTCGTCCCATGACGGAGCCGTTGAGCAAAAGAGGGTCGACCTGCTGTCTTAGTCGCCGATACGCCTGAATATGAGATTCTTATCGATCACTTTATGTTGCAGGAATAGAAAACACAACAGCCCTTGACCATTTATCTTTACTGCGTTCCTTCGTATTATACCTTTTACCCTTCATGTAATTGGTCTGCTTTATTTCACTTGCCTTTTAATGATTCTAAAACAGTGACTATTATTAAAAACTTTACCAATGTATATACTACTACCATGTTTTCTTTTAAAAACCTTTATTGTGAAAATTTCATTATACAAATACGAGCCTATAACCACGTGGGCCTGCCACGGAGCAAACTGTAATCGTATATGATGAATAGACATTTACACTGTAGAGGAACGTAACGGGCGGGCCATTAGGTTGCAAGAACTAAGGTATCTAACAGTTACGGAATCGGTGGACGTACATTTTATAATTAAAATACGACAGGGCCAGTTACAATAAAATTATCTAGATATACATTTGCGGGCAAGTACCATGGGTGACGTTAATTCGAACTTTCAACAGTACAGTAATCAATAACACATCAGAACTTAATATCAATAGGGATGTCGAAATATTCAATCAATTCTCGTCCCCGCCCGCCATGTGCTTCAAAACTGCATACGTATCTCGTGATTTCAAGGTTCTGCAACCAGTACACAACAAGGAGTTACGAGTCCCATTTATTCTGGCGCCATTTTGGGCGAGGACGGGCAGGTCCAGGATATAGTCAAAATGTCTCTACCAACCATCGACTATGATGATGTTCATATGCTGTATTTATTAGAGTAACACTCATCTGTCCACATGAAATTAATTTACCACAATCTAAACATGTCATTTTAATCTTTCCAAAGTTCTTCTAAATATTTGGGACCGTTTCCCTTGCCTCTGAAGCTCTCAGTGCCACTTCTTTGATGAATGTACTAGCAGGTCAGGGGTTCTCCTCCAAATCTCTCTTTTATGCAGCACTATAATTAATTGGTGCCACCTCTCCATATGACGATGCATGGTATAGTTACCACAACTATATTTTTTTTCGGTTCCTCTGGAGAGTTCATCGTGGCAGATGAAGCGTGTAACGTACCGGGCATTTACCTTTTTTTGCATGTACAGGAAAGGAAAAAAAAATCGAGCGTCCAAGTTCTAAGGTGTCCCAGGGCCATTTTAGTGGACCAGGCCCAAATCCAAAGAACAGGCCGCCATTTTGAGAGTCCTCTTGCAGCCGCCTGTCGCTGTAGCATCAAGAGCAGCCGAAACTCAGCTGAATGGCAACTGAAACGGTAAATGGGCGCCCCACTACATTTCAGCATTGTAGGATGACCACACCAGTACAGCAACTTGCTAGACATCACCTCGGTGCCATCCGGATCTCGGCGCCCACTGCAGATGAAGAGCCTCTCAACTATGAAACCACCACGGTGACATCCGGATCTTGGCGCGTTGTGCTGCCTTCGGCCTATTCGCACATCGGTCCGCTACTGACGCCATCTCACAGGCTAATGGGGTGACCCACGCCGAGTTTCAGCATTGTAGGATGACCACACCAACTTGCTAGACATCACCTCGGTGCCATCCGAATCTTGGCATCTCAACGCCTAGTGGTATCTTCCATACAGAAAATATTGTTACGCTGCCTTTGGCCCCATTCGCACATCAGTCCGCAACTTAGACATCACCTCGGTGCCATCCGGATCTTGGCATCTCAGCGCCTTGTGGTGTCAGTCAGAAAATATTGTTGCGCTGCCTTTGGCCCCATTCGCACATCAGTCCGCTACTGACACCATCTCACAGGCCAATAGGGCGCCCCACGCCGACTTTTACCATTGTACGATGGCCACACCAGTGGCACAACTTGCTAGACATCACCTCGGTGCCATCCGAATCTTGGCATCTCAACGCCTAGTGGTATCTTCCATACAGAAAATCTTGTTACGCTACCTTTGGCCCCATTCGCACATCGGTCCGCAACTTAGACATCACCTCGGTGCCATCCGGATCTTGGCATCTCAGCGCCTTGTGGTGTCTTCTACTCCGAAAATATTGTAGAAAATATTGTTGCGCTGCCTTTGGCCCCATTCACACATCAGTCCGCTACTGACACCATCTCAAAGGCCAACAGGGCGCCCCACGCCGACTTTTACCATTGTACGATGGCCACACCAGTGCCACAACTTGCTAGACACCACCTCGGTGCCATCCGGATCTTGGCATCTCAGCGCCTTGTGGTGTCTTCAAATCAGAAAATATTGTTGCGCTGCCTTTGGCCCCATTCGCACATCGGTCCGCTACTGACGCCATCTCACAGGCCAACGGGGCGCCCCACGCCGACTTTCAACATTGTAGGATGGCCACAGAAGTGCGACAACTTACTAGACACCACCTCGGTGCCATCCGGATCTTGGCATCTCAGCGCCTTGTGGTGTCTTCTATTCAGAAAATATTGTTGCGCTGCCTTTGGCCCCATTCGCACATCGGTCCGCTACTGACGCCATCTCACAGGCCAACGGGGCGCCCCACGCCGACTTTCAACATTGTAGGATGGCCACACCAGTGCGGCAACTTACTAGACACCACCTCGGTGCCATCCGGATCTTGGCGCGTTGTGCTGCCTTCGGCCTATTCGCACATCGGTCCGCTACTGACGCAAACTCACAGGCCAACGGGGCGCCCCACGCCGACTTTCAGCATTGTTGGATGGCCACACCAGTGCGGCAACTTACTAGACACCACCTCGGTGCCATCCGGATCTTGGCGCGTTGTGCTGCCTTCGGCCTATTCGCACATCGGTCCGCTACTGACGCAAACTCACAGGCCAACGGGGCGCCCCACGCCGACTTTCAGCATTGTTGGATGGCCACACCAGTGCGGCAACTTACTAGACACCACCTCGGTGCCATCCGGATCTTGGCGCGTTGTGCTGCCTTCGGCCTATTCGCACATCGGTTCGCTACTGACGCAAACTCACAGGCCAACGGGGCGCCCCACGCCGACTTTCAGCATTGTAGGATGGCCACACCAGTGCTGCAACTTGCTGGACACCACCTCGGTGCCATCCGGATCTTGGCGCATTGTGTTGCCTTCGGCCTATTCGCACATCGGTCCGCTACTGACGCCGCCTCACGTGCCAACGGGGCGCCCCACGCCGACTTTCAGCATTGTAGGATGGCCACACCAGTGCTGCAACTTGCTGGACACCACCTCGGTGCCATCCGGATCTTGGCGCGTTGTGTTGCCTTCGGCCTATTCGCACATCGGTCCGCTACTGACGCCGCCTCACGTGCCAACGGGGCGCCCCACGCCGACTTTCAGCATTGTAGGATGGCCACACCAGTGCTGCAACTTGCTGGACACCACCTCGGTGCCATCCGGATCTTGGCGCGTTGTGTTGCCTTCGGCCTATTCGCACATCGGTCCGCTACTGACGCCGCCTCACGTGCCAACGTATTTTCTCCGCATTTTACACCCTATGCCGCATAACAGGTCATGTGACTTGTTTATAAAACTTTTCATTGGTTCATTTTACTTTTGGTTTCCTAATGATGGAAGGCTTGATCATGTGACCTAAAAACAACACTTTTCATTGGATGAAAACTTTTTTTTTTCCCCAAACGATGAAAGCCCCACCTTGTTTCTGGATGTTTCAGACTGAAGCTGGCGTCAGCATGAGAGCACCACCATCTCGTAGCTCAGTCGTGGTCATTCCGCGAGCAATCATGGCAGCCGCTCCCCACCAGAAGCCTGCAGGAGTCGGAGCCCCCAAAACTTTTGATGAATTCTCAAAGCGGAGGGGACGCTTTCGAGAATGGGGTCCAAGACCTAGCAGACAAGCGTCCGATTTCCAAGGTGTCCCAGGGCCATTTCAGTGGACCAGGCCCAAAAAGGAAACAGCCTGCCGCCATTTTGAGAGTCCTGTGACAGCCGCCTATCGCTGCACCGCAAGAGTGGGCGCAACTCAGCTGAATTGCGGCTTTTGACACAGTGGACCAAAAACGGACGGAATGGCAACTGAAACGGTAAAGGGGCGCCCCACTACAACAGATGACACTCCACCTGGACAGGCCCGTTCACCGCCTCCCCCGGGGCGCCCCGCGCCGTTATTCGGAGCAGCATTGTAGGATACCAAAACCAGTGCGGCAACTTACTGGACATCACCTTGGTGCCATCGTTCTGCTGCCTTGGAACTATTCGCGCAACAGTTTGCTACTGATGACCCACCCCCCGCGACGCCCCATGCCGTTATTTGCTGGGTGGCAACTTACTAGACATCACTTTAGTGTCATCTAGATTTCAGCGCGTTCTGCTGCCTTGGAACTATTCGCACAACAGTTTGCTACTGATGACCCAACCCCCGCGACGCCCCACGCCGGAAATCTGGACGTTGTGCTGCGTTGGGACTATTCGCACAGCCGACCGCTACTTCGTTGTTTTTCCCTAAAAATGTTTATATGTTATTACTATTTTTGTTTTCTTGTATATATTTATAAATTATTAAAGTTTTATAATCTTACTACTTTGTCGGAGTGCTATATATTTTTAATGTGACACATAATTGTAAAAACTTTGATGTACAAAGAGTCATCCCTGGAATCTTCCGCTTCAGGCTCGGTCCCCTCCCCAATCACAATACAGGATGGTTTTCAGATAATAGCAACGCTTCTGCTGTGACGGATCTCATCGAGTGTGGGCCTTGATCTACTATAACTCCTTTGAAGAGGGGTGATTCTTTACAGCTGTGGCCATAAACTACATCTGCAGGGCTAGCTGATACCCTAGGACCAGCCTGGACAATCGGACACAGAGGAAAAGGAGTATCAGAGGGTGCGGTAGTGAATAGGGCGAAAGGGAGGTGTCGGGCGGGCACAGGGTGTGATTCTCAGGGAAGAGCAGCGCAGATGGGGGGAGGTTTATTACCCATGCATAAGACAGAGAGCGGGGGTGACCACTGCCTGGGGGAGATGCTTGCGAGGGTGGGGAGCCATGCTAAGGATCGACAGCGTGCACAGAGTGGGTCTGGTCAAGGCATCTAAAATGGCTGCCGTGCACGACAAAAGTGTGGCATTTGAAAAAAGACAAGATGGCGCAGACAATGTTTTTCAACACTTCCTGATTTCCTTCGAATCGAACGTTAACAGACGTTGGGGCATATTACCAAAGTTAAGCGATATTTATCCCTAACGATGCTTAGCAACGATTTTTTTACCGTCAGAAATTATCGCAGATAAACCTTGCTATTATCAAGGTTTATCGGAAATACGATAAAAAACGACCGCAATGCATTAATATCGCTGAAAACTCAGCGATATTCATGCATTACCGAGCTAATGCTCTTAGCCATGTTATCCACCTCCCATTGGATAACATGGCTAAGAACTGCTCAGGGCAGGTGGTAGCTTTTGGAGATATTCGCGCTTATCTCGAATATTTCCAAAAGTTGATAATAGGAGATAGCGATGTTAGCGACTGTTTCCAGTCGCTAACATCTTGGCATGCCCACTTTGCATGTCATTAGTGATAAATATCACTCACATGCAAAGTGGGGCCCAAGATGGTCGCTATCTTCTACTAGCCGTCGCTAACTGGTGTTAGCAACAGCTAGGTAATGCACATATAATTTTATCTCCGCGAAGCGGAGCGCTGTTACAGATATATATCTTGTTTCTGAACGTTAATTTCTCAAAATGCACTGAAGCACATATATTGAGACCTAGCAAAGGCACATCGGGCTACCAGTCCCTACAATTTTGCCAAGTTTCGTGCAAATCCATTCAGCTGTTCGATCCTACCGAGAGACAAGATGGCGGCCGCTACGGACTGTTTGGAATGTTTACAGACACCGGAGAGCCAATCAGCTTCGCTTCGCAAAGCTCCGTAACGCGAAAAGTACGCGAAGCGGTGCGCTGTTACAGATATATATCTTTTTTTGAACGTTAATTTCTCAAAATCCACTGGAGCACATATATTGAGATCTAGCAAAGGCACATCGGGCTACCAGTCCCTACAATTTTGCCAAGTTTCGTGCAAATCCATTCAGCTGTTCGATTATTATTATTTTTATTTTTTTTTGCCCCGCGGGGCCCTTTTAAAACCTCCACATCAAACCTAGGGGGTGAGCGACAATGTACTATGCCCCCTTATGGTCATTTGCCCCTTCGCTTTGGCCTCCTCTTGTCTCTCGATCCTACCGAGAGACAAGATGGCGGCCGCTACGGACTGTTTGGAATGTTGACAGACGCCGGAGAACCAATCAGCTTCGCTTCACAAAGCTCCGTTGCGCGTAAAGTACGCGTCCTGGGACGCTGCCAGGTCCGCTGTTACAGATATATATCTTTTTTTAAACGTTAATTTCTCAAAATCCACTGGAGCACATATATTGAGACCTACAAAAGGCACATCGGGCTACCAGTCCCTACAATTTTGCCAAGTTTCGTGCAAATCCATTCAGCCGTTCGGGCTAAAAGTGAGGCCAACCGCCCTATGGAAAACTCAATGTTAAAAACACGTTTTGGGACCCCCCTTTTTTCTCGGCCCCCCCTTGACGAACCCCCCCCAAATTTTCAAGGGATGCTCAGAAACAAAATGTGCCATTTTCCTGAAAATTTCAGCCAATTCCGTCCACAAACGCCAAAGTTATTAGACATAGAATTTTCAAAAAACCCATAGGGAAAAAATCCTAACTATATATACCTACTGGCGACCGCCAGTAGGTAATATATATATATATATATATATTCATTCACTGAAAAAAACATAGGTTTCAGCCACGTTATAGTTAGGAATTAGCATTTAAAAAAGCCTTAAAAATTAACTGAAAAAACCATAGATTTCTGCCATGTTATAGTTAGGAATTAGCATTTTAAAAAAACCATAGAAATTCACTGAAACACCCATAGGTTTCACACATGTATAGTACATTTCACTCATACAAAACCATTGAAATTTCCCCGTTATAGTCAGCTAACTATAACTCGCGTGCCCACAATGCACTGCTGATGACGTCACATATCACATCACTCATGACATGGTCAGTGACATCACTCATGACATCACTGATGACATCTCAAATGACGTCACTGATGACATCATCCAGTGAATGTGTGTCTTTCTGAAGGGAGGTAGACTTCGTCACGAAGGGATCATACTGCTGCCTGACGTTCTTAAGAAGTGAAATCATCCCACTGAGGCTTTTATTAATACACAATGAGTGCAACACAAGACGGACTCACATGAGGATATAATGCACAGCTACAGAGTCAATTGGAACTACATAGACCATAAAGCCAGAGTCTTGGCCACGCCCACTGGGGTGCTCGTAATGAATATCAAGCAGCTGTGCATTTCCCGGTCCTTTGTTCACAGTTTGCCGTTGCCATTGAGGAAGGGTCTGAGGACTTGAAACGCATCTGGCTTTGCACGGCATTTAAACTTTGATGACATTCCTTTCCGCTGGTGTGCAGCCTTCGTGATGTAATAAAGAAGAAACAAACCTGCCTGTGTGGCTCTTCCATAAGGGGCAACTCTTTCGATTTGATAGGTTTGCAATAAAGAAATTTGAAAACTGGATACCAGTGTGCTGACCATTTTAGCAACAGGATCGAGTTGCATCGTGTTGTAATATATATATATATATATTACCTACTGGCGGTCGCCAGTAGGTAGTTATAGTTAGGATCGTTTTCCATAGGAAATCCGCAACATTTTATTGGGAATAACTTTGGCGCCGAATGAGGGATCTGCCTATAATTTTCCTTAACTTTGCCTCGCTGCGCTCCGCTCCTTCCCAGAAAGTTTCGGGGGGATCCCTCAAACGGGGGCCGAGATAAAAGGGGGGTCCCAAAACGTGTTTTCCCCATGTTAATTTCCATAGGGCGGTTTAACTCACTTTTAGCCCGAACGGCTGAATGGATTTCCACCAAACTTGGCAAAATTGTAGGGACTGGTACCCCGATGTGCCTTTGCTATGTCTCAAGATATATGCTCCAGTGGTTTTTACGAAAATTAACTTTGAAAAAATATATATTGGGCTACATTGGGCTATATATATGTTAGAGCCCAAATGTAGCCCAATGTAGCCCAATGTAGCCAAAAGATGGCCACCAGAGACAAAAAAAAACAAATGTAGCCCAAATATCAGCCAGATGTAGCCCAACTATAGCCCAATGACAGAATGTCCCAGAGTGTTCTAAAGAACAACTAGAGCGCTAACAGTCTTACTTATGACAAAAGTATGGCACACCTGAAGTCATCTTGCTTGGAATAAAGTGTTAACACTTAAAACATTTAATTTGCAAAGGAACAAAATGAGGGGGTTCATTTTGCCATAGAAATTATGATTAGTGCTGAAGAAAGAAAAATTAGGGCACATTTTGAGTGACTTCTCAAATCCTCTTATATTTCATTAAAAAAATTCTGATATGCAGTCTCCCAAGATGGCCACCAGAGACAAAAGAGCCCAAATGTAGCCCAAATATCAGCCAGATGTAGCCCAACTATAGCCCAATGACAGAATGTCCCAGAGTGTTCTAAAGAACAACTAGAACGCTAACAGTCTTACTTATGACAAAAGTATGGCACACCTGAAGTCATCTTGATTGGAATAAAGTGGTAACACTTAATACATTTAATTTGAAAAGGAACAAAATTAGGGGTTTCATTTTGCCATAGAAAGTTTATATATATATATATATTCACTGAAAAAACCATAGGTTAGAAGATAAAAAGGGCCGATGGGTCATTGTGGAATTAAAAACTGGAAATAGTCAACTTACATTAGTCTCGGTATATGGGGCTAATCTAGATGACCCTGATCCATTAGTAGAGATCAACACGGAATTAGTCAACTTTCAACATCCCATAGTGATTTGTGGCGATATCAACATAAATCTGACTAATAGTGCTCTAAGGGATTCGCAGGCAATTTATAAGGGTCGTAAGCCTCGGGTGTATAAGGCCCTTGTGAATCTTTTACAAGATCATGCATTGGTGGATACTTGGGGTATGCTGCGAGAGAGGGATAGTGGATTTACTTTTTATTCTCATCCTCATAAAAAGCTTGTGAGATTAGATTATTTTTTCTTACCCCGAAATTTATTAGAAGGCACTAACATTAGAATTTATCCTAGGGTATCTTCGGATCATTCTCCTATTGTGGTAGATATCCATTACTTAGTTAAACGAAAGATACAATCCAGCTTTTCATATGATAGGAAGTTAGGGTTAAACTCTGAATTCATCAAACATATACAGGGCTGGATTCAAATCTTTTTTGATGAAAATCGTGGTACTGCCAGCATTCCCGTAGTTTGGGATACATTTAAAGCAGGGTTCAGCGGAGAATGTATCAGCTTTGTAGCCAGGCAACGTAAGAATTCAAGGAAAGAGCTGGATAATCTATATGAGCTTTTGATTAAAGCTGAGACTCATTTAACCAGAAAGGTTGCACTGGGCAATACAGGGCTATTCAAAGAGGAAAATTATGTAATTAAGGCTAGGACAAACATCTTGGGATTCTGGGATAAGGAAATCGCCAGGAAATTTTTATCTTTTAAATTGACGAGTTATGAATTCGGGGAGAGAATTGGTAAAATCTTGGCTACTAGGCTTCGAATGAAGCAGTCAGCTCAAAATATAAATTCAATGAAGGATTCCCGGGGAGACTCTCATTCTGACCCAGAACGTATCTTAGAAATATTTAAAACTTTTTATGCAAATCTTTATGCCAGGGAGGATGGTGCACATAGGGATGAACAATGGTACGATAGAATGCTGATAGAGCTGAAGACGTTAGACCCTGAAGTAGCTGGGGAATTAGATCTACCTATAACTATGACAGAAGTAGAGAATGCAGTGAACGGACTTGCAGTAGGTAAAGCTGCGGGGCCAGACAGAATGCCCGCCGAAGTGTATAAACGTTTTTTTCACATCTTAAAGGGTGATTTATATCAGGTAATACTAGCCGCCCAGGATGGTAATCCCCCTGCTACATGGTCTGAAGCAACGATAGTTGTGTTCTGCAAAAAAGAAAAGCCTACTGACTCCGTAGGATCATACAGACCTATTTCACTGTTAAATGTGGATAACAAGATATATTCAAAGATTTTAGCCAATAGGTTATCCGGGGTTGTGGCATTATTAGTATCCAGATATCAACATGGGTTTATTCCTAAAAGAAGTACTGTTGACCACATTAATAAAGTTATCACGTTGTTCGATCTGGCTGCGGTGAACAAACGGAAATTAGCGCTTTTTCTATTAGACGCGGAAAAAGCGTTTGATCGAGTGTCATGGGAGTATCTATGGACCTTAATGGATAAAATGGGTTTTGGTCAAAAATACATTAAAGCCATAAAAACACTTTATCTTAATCCTACAGCAAAAATATCTGTTTCGGGAGGACTCTCTGACTCACTGTGTATCACTAGAGGGACACGTCAAGCCTGCCCTTGTTCCCCGTTATTGTTTTCATTATATATTAACCCTTTTATTGAACTATTAAGTCGAAACCCTTTAATTCCTCCCTATCTTGTTTCTGACTTTTCTTTTTCAGTATTCGCATATGCGGATGACATTGCAGTAGTAACAGACACACCTGAAACCGCCAGCCCAGAGATTGAGAGGCTGGCTAAAGACTTCGGGATGACAACTGGGTATAAACTTAATGCAGCCAAAACTCAGATTCTTTGTTCAGATGCCACAACTTGGGAAGATGAGAGGGTGGTCGGAGAGGTTACCTATTTAGGGATACGGATTAAATCAGACATGGATGAATTGGTCAATGTAAATTGGAGTAATGTTTTTCAGAAAATCAAGAGTTCTCTGGAGAAATGGGACCGGCTATACCTTACCATCATAGGTAGGACTAATATTATAAAAATGAATGTCCTCCCCAAAATTCTTTATCTGTTTCGGTCCATTCCCTTAGAGTTTCCAAAATCTAAATTGCAGGCTCTACAGTCACTCTGTGGGAAATTTATTTGGAGTCCTGGTAAACCTAGGCGGGCGATGAAGCATCTTACTTTGCCTGTGGAAAGGGGCGGATTAGGGGTACCCGATTTTTCTTATATTATATAGTATGCTTTTTGTTAAAAATGAAAATTTTGTTAATAAGAGATTCTACAGAGTATGTACATAATCATCCTTCTATATTCGAGATTCTGATAGGAACACATGCAAGACAAATTTGTTTTAATGAAATAGATGGTAATTATTACAAGAGGACCCGATTCAAGGTGCTTATTAGTGCTCATAAAATTTGGAAATGGGTGGCCCGTACGTGTGATATAGGGAAACTATCATACTATACCCCGTATTTTTCTGCTAGATCATTACCTTCTATATTTTCGGATGGATCTGCCAGGAACTGGCAAAAAAAAGGGGTGACATGTTTGGGGGATTTTTTTTCAAATGAAGGCAAATGCAAATCATTTACTGAAATGTCCGAAGAGTTTGACCTATCTAGAAGTTATTTTTTTAAATTTTTACAAATACGGGATTACTTTATAAGACATAAATTATGTTTAAAAAAGATTAATTTTGTTGAGGGAGTTGCACGACAAGTTAAAATTGGTATTCTTTATCATATGCTCATTCTAGTGAAGCCTGATGATCTGGAGAAAATACAGGCAAAGTGGGCGGAATTATTGGGAGATAATGAGATTGTTGTTGAGAATTTGATTTTGCTCTCTAAAGAGGTCTTGATGTCTGCAAACCTGAAAGCTCAATTTTTTTAAAGTTTATTTGATTTGTATTATACACCTGCTCGAATGTTAAAATGGAGAAGAGGTTTTGATGGTAAATGCTTTCGTTGCCAAGCTGATAATGCAGACAGTGTACATATTTTTTTTTCTTGCCCCACATTAGGAAGATTTATTCAGGATATTGAAAATTTTTTGTCTTTAATTTTTAAGGTTAATTTAAAGATCACCCCCTCTATGATGATGTTAGGGAAGATCCCTAAGGATTGTAGAACTAATGAATTTCATCGCTTTCGATATTTTATTTTTTTCACAATGACTGTGGCTCGGCTTTGTATTGCCACAGAGTGGCTTCAAGAAAAGCCGCCTATATTCCAACAGTGGCAAGCACGATTGTATAAACTTTATAAGTTAGAGTCGAGTCTTTTTTCGATCTCCGCATCAAGGCGGAGAAAGAAATTAGGACTGAAAATTTGGGGGACCTTCTCAGAATTCTACGAGGTTTGAAGGGTAGAAATGATAAAAGAGAAAATGTTATTTTATGTGTATATTCATGTGTTCCTTTGTTTAATGGCATACTATTCAGTTTTTTGATTTCTGTCAAATGCCCTTATATATCATATTATTAAGTGTATCTTGTGATATATGTATATCTCAATATGAATTATTTGATCTGTTTTTGTCGTGTATCAATAAAAAAAGATAAAAAAAAAAAAAGAAAAAACCATAGGTTACACACCAGTTATAGTTAGGAATTAGCATTTAAAAAACCTTTGAAATTCTCTGAAAAAACCATAGGTTTCACACCAGTTATAGTTAGCTGGAAATTTTACTCGCATAAAACCATTGAAATTCCCACGTTATAGTTAGTTGGACTCACCATAACTTGCACGTCTGCAATGCACTGCTGATGACGTCACATATTACATCACTCATGCATATATTCAAATATTTAAACATTACTCGCTAATATATGTATTCACTAAGATACACTTAATAAGCCAGTTAACCAATCAATTTTTTTTTTTAAAACACTGTCATGAGTGATGTAATCAGCAGTGCATTGCAGACGTGCAAGTTATAGTGAGTCCAACTAACTATAACGTGGGAATATATATTTATATATATATATATATACATATATTTCTTTTTCTTTTTTTTTGGTACAAAGGACGCCGCACACAACAACTTCAGTTCACAGATTTATTGAGCAAGGCCGTCAGGCTGAAACGCGTTGGTGTTAGACTGGGCACTGAAATAAGTCTGTGAACTGAAGTTGCTGTGTGCGGCGTCCTTTGTACCAAAAATTGTTTTTTGGCCATTGGTCTGGCTCAACGCCGGCACCCGCTGGAGAGCGATCCTGTTACAAGACCACATTGCACCAAAAAAAAACATATATATATATATATATTCACTGAAAAAACCATAGGTTAGAGACCATATATAGTTAGGAATTAGCATTTACAAAACCTTGAAAATTCACTGAAAAAACCATAGGTTATAGACCATATATGTTAGGAATTAGCATTTAAAAAACCTTATTTTACTCACACAAAACCATTGAAATTCCATATATAGTTAGTTGCACTAACTATATATCGCGCACCCGCAATCCACTGCTGATGATGTCACATATTACATCATTCATGACATGGTCAGTGACATCACTGATGACATCACTGATGACATCTCAAATGACATCACTGATGACATCACTGATGACATCTCAAATGACATCACTGATGACATCACAGATGACATCATCCAGTGACTGTGTGTTTCTTTAAAGTTTAAATATGTTTGATATATTGAAGAATGAGTGGATGTATAAGTGTCTGGATGAAGGATTTAGTAGGTGCGTGACTGACTGTATGAGTGAGTGAATAAATGTGTCGTACTAAATGCATGGGTTAGTGACTAAACTGTCTGAATGTGTGCATCAGTATGTCTGTTGTGATGTAAACTGCTGCATGTGTTGATCATTAGCTATACGAGAGGCTATATGTGTTATTGATTGGTTGCCCAAGTATTTGTATGGGAGATTGAGTTTGTGTGGGGGTGGCTGGGAGGTGTGTGACTCTGTGCATAGATGTGTGAGCAGTTGATTCACTAGGTGTATGAGTTCAAGAGTGCATGTGGAAACAGCTACATGGGCGGTTGACTGTGTGCATGAGTGTATTGATGAGTGAATGGATATCTCAATGCTACATGTCATAGTAAGTACATATGTAAAACACAGTACATGTGAGAGTTGGCATATATAAATAACTGTGCATGAGAGCCACTGAATGTGTGAGTGGCTGTATGGATCATTGTGAACTTGTATCAGGGATTGTCTAAGAGAGTAAATATGTGTTAGTATATGTTTGAATAAGTAAGGTGTGTATAACTGTATAGTTGAGGAAATGGAGGTGAGATTGTTTCTTTGCATGACTGACTAGGTGTGTGAGTAACTCCATGGATGAGTGACAGTGTGTGAGTGTCTGTATACACTGAGTGTATCTAAGGTTATATTAGAGTCTGAAGAGGTTTATCGTATTAGCACAAGAATGATGTCAAATGAGATGTCATCAGTAATGTCATCAGTGATGTCATTTGAGATGTCATCAGTGATGTCATCAGTGATGTCACTGACCATGTCATGAATGATGTAATATGTGACATCATCAGCAGTGGATTGCGGGTGCGCGATATATAGTTAGTGCAACTAACTATATATGGAATTTCAATGGTTTTGTGTGAGTAAAATAAGGTTTTTTAAATGCTAATTCCTAACTATATATGGTCTATAACCTATGGTTTTTTCAGTGAATTTTCAAGGTTTTGTAAATGCTAATTCCTAACTATATATGGTCTCTAACCTATGGTTTTTTCAGTGAATTTCAATGGTTTTTTAATAGCAAATATCATAAGCTGTCGAATGTCAAGTACGTGGTAAGTAAAAACATTTTCGTGTTTATGCACACTGATCTGTTTTGAATGCTGCCCCCCCTCATTTCTATTAGGAGTACTCTCTCTTTGCAGATAGTGAAGGGTAGTTAACGCAGGCCTTTGCCCCCGTTGTAATCCGTCGTGCCTGCTTCTCTCTCCATTTGATTGATTGTTATCCAAGCATTTACTGTTTTAGAATTGGTTCTCTTTGGTTCATTCTCTATTTACAAACAAGCACGGAGTCGCAATACTCTGTTTAGTCTTTGCAGATAGTGCAAAATCGTGTAAAAAAACAAAAGGGATCGAGCAAAATCAGTAGGCCACTAATGGGATCTCTTTTTGACCTTGCTAAAATAGAAACATTAGAAACAACCCCTCATGAGAAATACGACACTAGTGAGATGAACTGAGCTCCACACCATGATGGCTGCAAGACAGCTCGGCTCCGCCACCCACCCCGCCCAAAATAACGATAAACTCTATGCAAATATTACAAATATATACAACACACCAGCAAAGTAACAGGGTAAAACATTTTATTAAATAACTATTTACATAACTATTTTATACTTTTTGTTGCCCGATCCGGCTAGCTCAATCGATCGAGCATGAAACTCATGCACTCTGATAGTTCAAAGTTTTGAGGAGTGCTTGTTAGACTGTCTGAAGCTTATTTGCACCTGCTACAGCTTCACTATTCTCAATGTAAGTGGGGGCTGTTTGAGGACGTGAGGGCATTTGAAAACAATGTGATGCGGTGCCTCCCTGAACCTCTTGACGGAGGCCCCCGAGGGACGGTGTGATGGCGCGGACTCGGAGGGGGCGCTTGGCTCCGGCCCCCTCCCCAAGTCGTGTTGCCCTGGTGTGGCCTGAGATCGCCCCCGACATAGGTGGCTGGCTCTCGGGGTCAAGCGGAACTTTTTTACTTTTGGTGACTCTTCCATTCTGGACCTTGTCCCACAATCCGTTTGACCTGAAGACACGCTGTAGTGGGGCGCCCCTTTACCGTTTTAGTTGCCATTCCGCCCGCTTTTGCTACACTGTGCCTCTTCCGCTATTCAGCTGTTTACCGCCCGCTCTTGCGACTACAGCGTTTCGCTCACCATGTAGTTGAGTTGCTCCCGCTCTTGCGGTGCAGCGATAGGCGGCTGCCACAGGACTCTCAAAATGGCGGCCGGCTCTTTAGATTTGGGCGTGGTCCACTAAAATGGCCCTGCGACACCTTGGAACTCGGACGCTTGTCTGCTAGGGCTTGGGCTCCATTCTCGAAAGCGTCCCCTCAGCCTTGAAGATTCTACAAAAGTTTTGGGGGCCCCCGACTCCCGCAGGCTTCTGGTGGGGAGCGGCTGCCATGATTGCTCGTGGAATGGCCACGACGGAGCTACGAGATGGTGGTGCTCTCATGCTGATGCCAGCTTCAGTCTGAAACATCCAGAAACACTGTAGACTACCAATTCGATCAGTTCCGGTAGCGCCCCAACGTGACCCGGTAGAGAAGAACTTGCCCTCCCCTCTTTGACTGATGGTTCTTGTTGCCTGTCCCTTCTGTTGTCATTTAACAGAACTATTTAGCCTGCTGAAAGGGGTTGTGTTCCAACCGCTGGTTGGGGGAGACATTTTGAATATATTCTGGACCTGCGTTGTCGCGTAATGCATCATATTACGCGCCGCGTTAGCGCACCCGGAAGTGCTCCGGTGCGCGAAGCGCAGCTTCCCGGAAGCGATCCGGGGCGCGGCGCGCAGCGCGTAACGTAAGCATAACAGGTCATGTGACTTGTTAATAAAACTTTTCATTGGTTCATTTTACTTTTCTTATTCTAATGATGAAAGGCTTGGTCATATGACCTAAAAATTACGCTTTTTATTACTTTCGAACATTATTTTTTCTTAAACATATGTTATAATGTTCCAGGCTAATGTACTTTCCCGGAAAATTTACAACTGTCCTGCAAGTAAAATATATTCCTTTTTCGAGAAAAAGGGCGTTTCTACGTCCCATGACGGAGCCGTTGAGCAAAAGAGGCTCGGCCTGCTGTCTTAGTCGCCGATACGCCTGAATATCAGATTCTTATCGATCACTTTATGTTGCAGGAGTAGAAAACACAACAGCCCTCGACCATTTATCTTTACTGCGTTCCTGCGTATTATACCTTTTACCCTTCATGTAATTGGACTGCTTTATTTCACTTGCCTTTTACTGATTCTAAAACAGTGACTATTATTAAAAACTTTACCAATGTAAAAACTACTACCATGTTTTCTTTTAAAAACCTTTATTGTGAAAACGTCAGTATACAAATACGGGCCTATAACCACGTGGGCCGGCCACGGAGCAAACTGTAATCGTATATGATGAGTAGACATTTACACTGTAGAGGAACGTAACGGGCGGGCCATTAGGTTGCAAGAACTAAGGTGCCTAACAGTTGCGGAATCGGTGGACGTACATTTAATAATTAAAATACGACAGGGCCAGTTACAATAAAATTATCTAGATATACATTTGCGGGCAAGTACCATGGGTGACGTTAATTCGAACTTTCAATAGTACAGTAATCAATAACACATCAGAACTTAATATCAATAGGGATGTCAAAATATTCAATCAATTCTCGTCCCCGCCCGCCATGTGCTTCAAAACTGCATACGTATCCCGTGATATCAAGGTTGTGCAACCAGTACACAACAAGGAGTTACGAGTCCCATTTATTCCGGCGCCATTTTGGGCGAGGACGGGCAGGTCCAGGATATAGTCAAAATGTCTCCACCAACCATCGACTATGATGATGTTCATATGCTGTATTTATTAGAGTAACACTCATCTGTCCACATGAAATTAATTTGCCACAATTACCATAACTATATTTTTTTTCGGTTCCTCTGGAGAGTACATCGTGGCAGATGAGGCAGGTAACGTACCGGGCATTTACCTTTTTTGCATGTAGAGGAAAGGAAAAAAAATTCGAGCGTCCGAGTTCTAAGGTGTCCCAGGGCCATTTTAGTGGACCAGGCCCAAATCCAAAGAACAGGCCGCCATTTTGAGAGTCCTGTTGCAGCCGCCTGTTGCTGTAGCAGCAAGAGCGGGCGAAACTCAGCTAGACGGTGCTCCACTGAAGGAACATAGACTTGCTGTGGACCTCTCATCTTTTCAACACACACCAGTGCGGCAACTTGCTAGACACCACCTCGGTGCCATCCGGATCTCGGCGCCCCACTGCAGATGAAGTGCCTCCTCATGGAGGGAGAGACTTGTTTGCGCCGCCTCCCCCCCGCTTCTCAGAACTCTCAACTATGACACCACCACGGTGCCATCCGGATCTTGGCGCCTTGTGCTGGTTCCGGCCTATTCACACATCGGTCCGCTACTGACGCCACCTCACAGGCCAACGGGGCACCCCACGCCGACTTTCGGCGCAGCGTTGTAGGATGGCCACACCGGTGCGGCAACTTGCTGGACACCACCTCGGTGCCATCCGGATCTTGGCGCGTTGTGCTGCCTTCGGCCTATTCGCCGCAAGTGCGCACGCAACTCAGCTGCATAGCGAGTGAAACACCAAGGGGCCACTGCAGCCGAGGAACCTCCATCTTGGGGGCGACGCACAGCATCACATTGCTTTCCAATGCAATCAGATCCTCAAACAGCCCCCACTGACTGACGCGAACTCACAGGCCAACGGGGCGCCCCACGCCGACTTTTGGCGCAGCATTGTAGGATGGCCACACCAGTGCGGCAACTTGCTGGACACCACCTCGGTGCCATCCGGATCTTGGCGCGTTGTGCTGCCTTCGGCCTATTCGCACATCGGTCCGCTACTGACGCCACCTCACAGGCCAACGGGGCACCCCATGCCGACTTTCGGCGCAGCATTGTAGGATGGCCACACCAGTGCAGCAACTTGCTGGACACCACCTCGGTGCCATCCGGATCTTGGCACGTTGTGCTGCCTTCGGCCTATTCGCACATCGGTCCGCTACTGACGCCACCTCACAGGCCAACGGGGCACCCCACGCCGACTTTCGGCGCAGCATTGTAGGATGGCCACACCAGTGCAGCAACTTGCTGGACACCACCTCGGTGCCATCCGGATCTTGGCGCGTTGTGCTGCCTTCGGCCTATTCGCACATCGGTCCGCTACTGACGCCGCCTCACGTGCCAACGGATTTTCTACGCTTTTTATAGCCCTATGCCGCATAGCAGGTCATGTGACTTGTTTATAAAACTTTTCATTGGTTCATTTTACTTTTGGTTTCCTAATGATGGAAGGCTTGATCATATGACCTAAAAATAACACTTTTCATTGGATTAAAACATTTTTTTTTCCCAAACGATGAAAGCCCCACCTTGTTTCTGGATGTTTCAGACTGAAGCTGGCGTCAGCATGAAAGCACCACCATCTCGTGGCTCCGTCGTGGTCATTCCGCGAGCAATCATGGCAGCCGCTCCCCACCGGAAGCCTGCAGGAGTCGGGGGCCCCCAAGACTTTTGTAGAATCTTCAAGGCTGAGGGGACGCTTTCGAGAATGGGGTCCAAGACCTAGCAGACAAGCGTCCGAGTTCCAAGGTGTCCCAGGGCCATTTCAGTGGACCAGGCCCAAAAAGGAAAGAGCCTGCCGCCATTTTGAGAGTCCTGTGGCAGCCGCCTATCGCTGCACCGCAAGAGTGGGCGCAACTCAGCTGAATGGCGGATTTTGGCACAGTGTACCAAAAGCGGGCGGAATGGCAACTGAAACGGTAAAGGGGCGCCCCACTACAGCAGACGAGCCTCCACCTGGGGAGGCCCGTTCACGCCGCCTCACCCCCCCCCCCGGGGCGCCCCACGCCGTTATTCGGAGCAGCATTGTAGGATACCAAAACCAGTGCGGCAACTTACTGGACATCACCTGGGTGCCATCCACATCTCAGCGCGTTCTGCTGCCTTGGGACTATTCGCACAACAGACCGCTACTGACGAGGCCTCCCCCCGCACCCCCTGGGACGCCCCACGTTGTTTTTCGAAGCTGCATTGTAGGATACCAAAAACCAGTGCGGCACCCAGGTAACATCACCTGGGTGCCGTCCAGAACTCAGCACGTTGTGCTGCCTTGGGACTATTCGCACAAAACACAGCTACTGACCATTGTTGCTTCTTTTTTCGAAAAAATGTTTAAATGTATTTACTGTTTTTGTTGCGTTGTATATATTTATAAGTTATTAAAGTTTTATAATCCTACTACTTTGTTGGAGTGCTATATATTTTTAATGTGACACATAATTGTAAAAACTTTGATGTACAAAGAGGCATCCCTTGAATCTTCCGCTTCAGGCTCGGTCCCCTCCCCAATCACAATACAGGATGGTTTTCAGATAGTAGGAACGCGTGTGGTGTGACGGATCTCATCGGGTGGGGGCCTTGATCTACTGTAACTCCTTTGAAGAGGGGTGATTCTTTACAGCTGGGGCCATAAACTACATCTGCAAGGCTAGGTGATAGCCTGGTACCGGCCTGGACAATCGGACACAGAGGAAGAGGAGTGTCAGAGGGTGCGGTAGTGAATAGGGCGAAAGGGAGGTGTCGGGCGGGCACAGGGTGTGATTCTCAAGGAAGAGCAGCGCAGATGGGGGGAGGTTTATTGCCCATGCATAAGACAGAGAGCGGGGGTGACCAGTGCCTGAGGGAGATGCTTGCGAGGGTGGGGAGCCATGCTAAGGATCGACAGCGTGCAGAGAGTGGGTCTGGTCAAGGCATCTAAAATGGCTGCCGTGCACGACAAAAGTGTGGCATTTGAAAAAAGGCAAGATGGCGCAGACAATGTTTTTCAACACTTCCTGATTTCCTTCGAATCGAACGTTAACAGACGTTATCTCTCCCACACTACCGGTCCCCCTGTGCTTAAACGCCGAGATAGTAGGGACTGCATCCCGTGGAGATAGGCCGAGACGTCACTCAGCAAAAAAAAAAAAAAAAAAAAAAAAAAAAGTCTATAAACATACAATAAGTTAAAAGTCAATCATTCTTGTTTCCTTGTAGTACGCTCCCCAGTCCGCTTTCCGTTACGCGTACCGGGCGCACCCCACGAAAAAAACGATTTTTTTTTTTTTTTTGCCCCGCGGGGCCCTTTTAAAGCCTCCACATCAAACCTAGGGGGTCAGGGAGGATCTACTATGCCCCCTTATGGTCATTTGCCCCTTCGCTTTGGCCTCCTCTTGTCTCTCGATCCTACCGAGAGACAAGATGGCGGCCGCTACGGACTGTTTGGAATGTTTACAGACACCGGAGAGCCAATCAGCTTCGCTTCGCAAAGCTCCGTAACGCGAAAAGTACGCGAACCGGATCGCTGCCCGGAGCGCTGTTACAGATATATATCTTTTTTTGAACGTTAATTTCTCAAAATCCACTGGAGCACATATATTGAGACCTAGCAAAGGCACATCGGGCTACCAGTCCCTACAATTTTGCCAAGTTTCGTGCAAATCCATTCAGCCGTTCGGGCTAAAAGTGAGGCCAACCACCCTATGGAAATTAACATGGGAAAAACGCGTTTTGGGACCCCCCCTAAATTTTCAGGGGCTGCTCAGAAACAAAATGTTCCATATTCCTGAAAATTTCAGCCAATTCCGTCCACAAACGCCAAAGTTATTAGACATAGAATTTTCAAAAATCCCATAGAGAAAAAATCCTAACTATATATACCTACTGGCGACCGCCAGTAGGTAATATATATATATATATATATATATATATATATATATATATATATATATATATATATATATATATATATATATATATATATATATATATATATATATATATATATATATATATATTCACTGAAAAAACCATAGGTTATACACCATATATAGTTAGGAATTAGCATTTAAAAAACCTTATTTTACTCACACAAAACCAATGAAATTCCATATATAGTTAGTTGTACTAACTATATATCGCGCACCCGCAATCCACTGCTGATCATGTCACATATTACATCATTCATGACATGGTCAGTGACATCACTGATGACATCTCAAATGACATCACTGATGACATCACTGATGACATCTCATTTGACATTACTGATCACATCACTGATGACATCATTCATGTGATAATACGATGAACCTCTTCAGACTCTAATATAACCTTAGATACACTTAGTGTAAACAGACACTCACAGACTGTCACTCATCCATGGAGTTACTTACACACCTAGTCAGTCATGCAAAGAATCAATCACACCTCCATTTCCTCAACTATACAGTTATACACACCTTACTTATTCAAACATATACTAACACATATTTACTCTCTTTTACAATCCCTGATACAAGTTCACAATCATCCATACAGCCACTCACACATTCACTGGCTCTTATGCAAAGTTATTTATATATGCCAACTCTCACATGTACTGTGTTTTACATATGTACTTACTTTGACATGTAGCACTGAGATATCCATTCACTCACCAATACACTGATGCACACAGTCAACCACCCATACAGCTGTTTCCACATGCACTTTTGAACCCATACATCTATGCAGAGAGTCATACACCTCCCAGCCACCCATACACACTCTCAGTCTCCCATTCAAATACTTGGGCAACCAATCAATAACCCATATAGTTAATCATATAGCTACTGATCAACACATGCAGCAGTTTACAGAACAACAGACATAATGATGCACAAATTAAGACAGTTTAGTCACTAACCCATGCACTCAGTGAGACACATTTAATCACTCACTCATACAGTCAGTCATGCACCTACTAAATCCTTTGTTCAGACACTTCTACATCCACTCATTCTTCAATATGTAAGACATATTTTAACTTTACAGAAACATACAGTCACTGGATGATGTCATCAGTGATGTGATCAGTAATGTCAAATGAGATGTCATCAGTGATGTCATCAGTGATGTCATTTGAGATGTCATCAGTGATGTCATCATTGATGTCACTGACCATGTCATGAATGATGTAATATGTGACATGATCAGCAGTGGATTGCGGGTGCGCGATATATAGTTCGTACAACTAACTATATATGGAATTTCATTGGTTTTGTGTGAGTAAAATAAGGTTTTTTAAATGCTAATTCCTAACTATATATGGTGTATAACCTATGGTTTGTTCAGTGAATTTTCAAGGTTTTGTAAATGCTAATTCCTAACTATATATGGTCTATAACCTATGGTTTTTTCAGTGAATTTCATTGGTTTTTTAAAAGCTAATATCTATAGCTGTAAAATGTATTCTTCTTTAAATCCAAAAATATATTTTATATATTTAATAATAATTTTTTTTAAATATTTTTTTTGTTTCGCTCCCGGTCCGCGAACCGGGAAGCTTTCCGTTAGCTCAAATTGATGCCGCGACCCGGTCCGCGAACCGGTAAGATATCAACATAGTGACGGTATCGCGTTGCCGCGTAATGCGTCTTATGACGTACTGCGTTAGCGCACCCGGAAGTGCCCCGGGGCGCGGACCGAGGCGCGAAACGCAGCTCCCTGGAAGAGATCCGCGGCGCGTCGCAAAAGCGCGACGTATCGCGTTGCCGCGTAATGCGTCTTGTGACGTACCGCGTTAGCGCACCCGGAAGTGTCCCGGGGCGCGGACCGAGGCGCGAAGCGCAGCGACCCGGAAGCTAACCGGGGCGCGTTCCGCAGCGCGTAACATGAGCGTGAGAGGTCATGTGACTTGTTAATAAAACTTTTCATTGGTTCATTTCACTTTTGGTTTCATAATGATGTAAGGCTAGGTCAGGTGACCTAAAAATAACACTTTTCATTGGTTGAGAAGTATTGTTTTTCCCAAATGATGAAAACCCCTCCTTCTTTCCTCACTCTGACTTTCATCATTGTGAGAGGAAGACCTTTACTACTATATGAGAAATGGCTTCATTGGTAGCTTCAGCTGGTGCACCCCCACCACCACCTCCACCTCCTCATGGGAAGAGAGGACCACCTCCCCAGGTCATGACCAACACTGAGGAGGAAGAGGAAGAAATGGATGAGGAGGGAGAAGAACCACAGTTCTTAGAAGAGGTGCCCCGGGTTTCCAGAAAGAAAGCCAGTTTCATCTGGCAGTTTTATTCGATCCCTCGTGGCCAAAAAAAAGTCAATGCGAGGTATGTCACCTGCCTCATATGCAAAGAACAATTATCCAGAGGGACGGACAAGAAATATAGTTACGGAAATCACACAATGCACAGGCACATGACAAGGAAGCATCCACTCAATTACAGCCGGGCGGAAATAAGGGATTTGCAGGACAATCCAAGATCAACTCCTGTGGCCAGACCAAGAATACCAATTTCATTAACACCAGAAGAGGCACGGGAAACTGTGCCAAATATACAAGAACATTTTGGCCACATGATACACTCTTGTATGCACTGTCGTGCGTTGTTAGCATGTGGCAACATGAGCATAAATGCTATAAACCTGGCGTATGAACAGCATAATTGCCCTAACCGCCCCCAGTAATTTTTTTTTTGCTCCTGTTGAGCCCTTTTCAACGCCTGTTTTTTGTTGTTCCCCCCCCCAAAAAAAACCCCAAAAAATATAAAATCGTTCAAAAAATACAAAAAAAACAAAAAATGTTCAAAAAATAAAACAAAAATATAAAACAACAAAAATATAAAAAAAAAGTTCTTTTCAGAACTACCTTCCCTTTCAAAAAAAATTGCTAGAATGTTTAGCACTCTGGCAAGCTCTATTTCTTTTGGTTCGCTCCCCGGTTAGCTTCCCGGTACGCGGACCGGGAGCTAACCAAAAAAAAAAAGAGTAAGTATAAGGAAAGTAAACAGAGAGTGATGTTAAAAGAAAGACAGCTATAGGGAGTAAAGAAGACATACTGTTTAATAGATCTATTTACCGAAGAAAAGACGGAAGAGGGTATAATTGTGAAAAACAAAATAGATAACGAAGTGAAAGAAAAAAAAAGAGAGTATAACATTAACAAAGAAGAGTTTCTTGGAGAATGTGAGTGAATGTTCAAAATAAGATTAAAACATGAGGAATAACAGAGAGAAAAAATAGAAAACAGAAAACAAAAAATAACAGAAAAAGATTAATTGAAACAGCAAAGAAATGTAAGTAACATAGAGCCATATCATCAACATAGGCAATAAAAGTTTTGCAGCTTTTATTGGCAGAAATGTGTCGCTAAAGCTGCTTTTGCGGCAGAAAACTGCCGCTAAAACCACTTTTGCACCAGTTTTCTGCCAATAAAAAGAGCAATAATTTTATTGGCTGTGTTCATAATATGCCCCTTAGTGTGCTTCAACTACACAGAGAAAGCATTATGAACAAGTAGTGATAGAGTGATCAGTCAAAGACACTAAGAGTAATAGAGACGGAGTGAGTGAACAAGAGTGAGGAACTATGAGAAGAGAGGGACTGAGAAAAAGAGTGGAAGGAGTTGAGTAAGTAGGTAATAGAGAAAGGAATGAGGGAAGTAGCAAAGGCAGGAAACTGAGGGTTAAAGAAATGAAGCAGTGGAACTAATAGTAGGTGAATGTGATAGAAATGTAACGAAAAGAGTACAAAGCATTTACCTTATAATTGTCGTTAAATTACTCACTTTTTGTTTTTATACTTTCAATCTGTGAAAGAGAGAACAAACATTTGAAAAATATTAAAACATGTATTTAAAAATTACAAAAGACAAGGGAAAAGATTGAAGGACAAACAGTTTTTCAACAACTTTGACACTTACAGAAGCTTCTGCTTCTCCAGGCCCCCTACACAGTCCTAAAGATATACATTTTAAACTAACAGTATCTTGATGCAGATGAAGTGAGGCCTATCTTAAAACATGGTGCATCTTTTGCATTGCTGTTGTCTCAGAAAAGTGTCGCAAGACACTAACATTTTAAATAATTGCTTCAGGATGCCAATAAGATGTGTCCTATCCAGAGGTTTGTTTGAGGTGAGGCCTACTCAGGGTTGCAGATGAAATTTCGAGTTGTTGAAGAGAACAGAGGACATAATACATGTGAAGGTCTACCAATGAAGTGAGTCATGTCCACTGCACTCTTGAACAAAGTCCAAACCTCCTATGTTTCCCTGGACAGACCTAAACTTGATCTGCACAATGTGATTCGTAATGATAGGAAACACAGGTGATGTAATTGAAATACGTGCAATTTATTTTGCTCATTTCACAATCACATCACTTGTGTTTCCTTTGCTTAGGTTTCTCATTGTGCAGATGTAGTCCAGCATATGAAAGAATACGCAGAAGTGCAGCACTGCATGCAACAACTTTGACACTTACAGAAGCCTCACCTTCTCCATGCCTCCTACACAGTTCTACATATACATCATAAATGCAAACAGTACAGAATTAATTATACATGTTAAATGGTTTATTTTTGCTGTTCTCAGAATGTATCAAAATTCACTAAAAACAGTGACTTGAAGGTATTCATCATATAACAGCGGGGAAAAAAAAACACAATCAAAATGATTGTGTTTAAAAAACCCATACAACATAACAAATCAGAATTCAGAACTCCTTAAAGTTAACTTACTTTCCATGACGTCAAAGGATGTCCTATGAACAGCTTACACTCTGTTGTGCTGTTATTACTTTCAGCCCGCCACTTTCTGAAAGAAAATCTCCATCGTTTTTAAAAACATGTTACATGCAATAAATGACTTCTTGCTCTCTACCACAAGTTTCCACAAGGCCAAATCTTGTCAGACCCATTTATAACTCTTGGATTTCTTGTAAGCCAATCCCGTCATTTGGCATTTCCGCAACTTTCAGAATTAAAATGTTGAAGATCATTTTCAAAATCCTGGAATAGTAATATCTTCCCCTTCTTGCTCAGTCATGTTCTACATTTCCTATGACACTGATACTGCTTACTATGAAGCAGACTTACACTACCTCTATGACTACTACAATTATTTAATTCTCTACATCACTTTTAATCACAAAGCAATGTAAAACAGTAGACAGCGTTGCAGACTTACATTCCCTCTACTTTATGTTTTGATTGGCTGCTTCAATTAGCTTATAAAAAGAAATAGTTTTTCTGAACTCATTCAAAGTGCACTTATTTCTCCATGACGTCCAGTCTTATGGTTAGAAGTTATGTCTCTGAACTACACTTATCCTCAAGGCCAAATTGTGTAGGAGCCATTAGAACTTCTTGAAATTCCACAGAGCACATCCCGAGATTATTTCCCTAAAATTTTGGTTTTAAAAACACCAGGTAAGAGTTTTTAAGGTCATACGGCAATTTTTTTTTGAAAATTAAAACAGAATCGTTGCAGAATGACCAGCCATTTCTAGACTTTAAATAAGCTGTGTAATGTCCTGATGTTATTGAAGGGCCGTCATGATATATAATTGCTGCAGTTACAAAAGTCCTTCCTGATATTGACAACTGCGAAGCTACACATTTTTTTATTAAAGTTGTCAATTTTTTCCATCAGGCCTACATCGTTGGAACATTAAAATGACATACTGGCCATATGTTCATATAAATAATGTGGACATCATTTCAGATTTACATTGGCTACACTCCATGTTGTGATCAGCTGCTTTTACTAGCTTATTAAAGGAGACTGATTTACTGTCTGGCAAAGTTAAATATATAAATCTTTCTGAGTCTACACTAGTAGTACTTGATACCATACAGTTCTCGCAGTCATGCTGCCATTGATAAGAAAGCCCAAACAGCTGATCTACATCTACACCTTCAGCATGCAATACATCAAGCATATACATTAAAAACTCCTGACAATCTTGCTGAATATTTTGAGAGAATTGTGTTTGGCCTGAACATCTGTCTAACAGATTTCGAATTTCAGACACACTTTCTATGTTTCTTCTATCAGTGCTACATTTCTCTAACACAGAATTTAACAAACTGCAAAATGTTTGATCAGAATTGACCACAATCTCTTCTTTTACATTTTCTAGAGAAAACAAAACATTAACCACTACATTAGCATAGCAGTTGACACCAGAACTGTTTTCAAACTGAAAACCAACAACATCTTCAACAGAATCCTTTTTGTTTCTGCTTGTAATTTTAGGTTCATCGACTTTTCGTCTTTTTGCTACAACCTCCCCAGTATTGGTCACATTTCTTCGTTTCCGGCCTACCACACGTTTCTCAAACAAAGGATACTGAAGCAAATGTGGCGCATACTCTCTTCTTAACCTATTGTACTCCTTAACACAATCTAGATCCGCACAAATGTTTGTGACATCAACTCAATCAAGTACAATCCCGATAAAGTTCTAACTCGTGACAATGCCACATATGCCATACCCTCCTTGAACACAGAACTGCCAATATTCACCAATGCACAGTCTACACTTAAACCTTGCGATTTATGGATTGTCACCGCATATGCCAAGCAAACAGGAAACTGCTTACGGCGAACATATAAGTCTTTTACAAGCAAAAATCTAGCAGAGCAACGACCAATTAGCTGTACTTCCTCAATGCCATCAAATTAAATTTTTAAAAATTCAATTCCATCTCTATTTCTGTATCTCACAAAATCAACAACATTACCCATTGATCCATTTACCAGACCTCTTTCAACATGTAAATTCCTTCTTAAAATTATACGGCAGTTCAAGCACACATTCAGAGTCTTTTCAAAACCTGCAGTTTTAGATATACTCTTCTCTAATGAATCCAATTTTGTTTTCAGATTCTCAGACAAAATAATTGTTGATCCCATATGCTCTACTCTGTCAATAGCTTCCAGTTTCACAATCTCTTGCTTTTCTAAATGCAACATTTTGTTGTTGAATTTGGCACATTCTGCAAGAGTTGGCATCAAACATATTCCAGATTTCTTCTCAGTAATTTTCTGAAAAATATTCTCAGGCACAACATCTTGTTCTGGATATAAATTTGACAGTAATCGTGCATGTAAAGCTTCTTTCCCATGCTCGGTCACTTTTCCAATTCTAACATCTTGTAGAATAGTCTTGTAAACTTCATCCTTCGCCTGACGCATATTTTCATGCAGTTCAGCATAATTGAAGTTTAACCATATATTGACGTTGCCAATGCTGCCTAGGCACTTCCTGGTATCTTCATGCGTGAGCATTTTGAACACAGGTTGCCCTTTCACTGGTGTCAGCTGCAGAAGATCTCCGAAAACAATGATGTGTTTGCCACCAAATAACACATCATACTCTGTTTTGAGAACTTCTTGCATTCTCAAATGCACAAAGGCAAGCATGACATTGGAAACCATGCTTACTTCGTCAATGATAAGAAGTTTCATTTTCCTCAAGATTCTTGAAACTTCAAAACAAGCATCTTCAGATAGCTTGTGATATTGTAATTTGTTGTCATGCTCCACTGGCAGCATCAGTAAACGATGTAAAGTAATCCCTTTAATATTATGTGCTGCCAGTCCAGTTGGAGCATTGACAACACAAGACAGCGATGACTCTGTCCTTTCCTGCAAATAGCATGAAATTGCTTTAATGAGGAAACTTTTTCCAGTTCCCGCTTCTCCACTCACGTACAGTCGGACAGGCTTCAACGACGTACATGAGCACTCTTTCTTATCATGACTTAATCCATGATCAATTTGCATGGTAACTTCGTCATATATTTTCCTCTGCTCAACGTTGAGTTGTCTTTCCAACTCTTCTAAGTTAACCGCATCCTCCTGAGCATGTGCCATGGCTCTTTCCACTTCATTCATAGCAGTGGCAGCTTCATTTTCAATAACAGGTCCTCCTAGTGGATCCTGACTCAATGAAGCAGAACTCTGACTGTCCTGAGAACTGTCTCTGGCAATCTCGGCTGCAATCGTTGCTTCCTGCTCAATTTCCACATTCAACATTTCTACATATTTGGGAAAAGCAGGACATTCTATGGTCTCCTTGGCGGCATTGAAAGAGTCTTCGTAACAGAGAAAATCTCCAAGCAGTTCCTCTTCTGCATGCCAAGGCTTGAAAAGTTGCAAAAGTGCTAAATAGAAAAACTCCTTTTTTTCAGGAGATTCGCCACTCAATTTTCGATGGTTTACCAAGTGGCATTTTCTTTGCTTGACCAGACATCCCTCACTTCCTATTACAGCATACACTCCTTTCTCAGTATCTTCTTTGATGTTCCTCTTGAATATGTAATTTTGAAGAACCTCATACAGACAAACATTGTCGAGGTGAATGCTTCTATTTGGATAATATGTATCCAACATGTTGGTCTTCAAAATGTCGGTACTGTTTGGCTCCTTTTCCGCCAAATACTCAATTTCCCGGACAGGTTTGAGAACTCGATTACGCGTTGCAGCAAGACCAAGACTCGCCCAAACGATACTCCTGGACTTGGCATAGAGACTTGCTGAAGACAACCGGTCAGAACATTCGTACGCTCCGATTTCTCGATGCGACAACATCTTCAGACTGAAACTGTACAACTTCTTGCTGAGGCTCTTTTCATGGGAAATGTCCTCCCACATATCCTTCAATTCTGTCTTCTCTTTTTTGGTGATGTAAGACGTCACATACCGAGCCACAGCCATACAGTTATCAGCCACAAACTGTATATCCATGTTAGCATTCCACATGGACAAAATCACCGGGTTGTAGTCGTTGATGTACTTGGACTCTTCGTTCCTCTTCAAATTGTATGTGTTTTTAGGTGATTTCTTCATGACATTGTGTCGCAGCGAAGACATCAAACTGTTTACTCTTCCTTTAGAAATCACCGGTCGTGGAAAGCCGAAACGACATTTGGTGTAGAACTTGTCCTTGTTTCGGAATTTACGACGGCAGTACTTTTCACATCGATGGCTTTGGAAACGCAGAACTTTTTCTCTTAGGCTTTTCTTCTCCTTTGCGTTTGGAACAGCACACGTAGAATACTGTTGGATGAAACTCATCACTGAGTCTTCTCGATCCGTTCCAAATTTAGGTGCATCCTTGATCCACAGCAACATATGTATATGAGGAGCACCTCTTGCTTGGTACTCCTTTCTCCAGAAGAAATCCAACACCTCTCCAAGAGGTAGATTCTTCTTATTCATGATGAAAGACATCATAGCTTCAAATCTATGATTGAAGTACCTACATACATTGACTGGATCCAAAGAGCACAGTTCTCCGGGTGTCTTGAATTCGATGTTATCTACGTTAGCATTTGCCTCTCGTAGAAATTCAAGTAAGTCTTCCCAGCCATACTCGGCACAGCTCAGAGTGAGGAACCATGTGGGAGTACCTAAGTTCCTCAGCATACATTTTAAATCACCATGACGACGGTACCAGTACTCATTAGTACCACGCTGACACGCCATGAGATTAATCAGGTGAGAATCCAAAATACTGTCTTGGACATTGACTTTATCCATAAAGTCACTTGCCGAGATGTTTTGCATGTGTATACCACTTTTCAAGATGTGGTTCACTGCATATGACAGTCCAGACAGATCGCTTTCAAACAGGAGATGAAACAAATAAGGAATGCATTGTCGAAACCTAGCATCTCCTGCATACAATCGCAAAGTCCGGTATTCAGAAGCAGGAATTTGATGAGGTCGCTCATCATATCTTCCTCCCTGACCTGTTGGAAAAAGCTGTGGGAAACACCGAGCTTCCAAACTTTCCTCCCAAACACTAATGGGACTCCCTTTGGCTTGTTTCATTTGAAACAACTCAATAGCATTCCCCATGACTTCCTTGGAATGCAAAGGATGAACACTATAATGTTCATATATTTCTTCACTAGTAGAGGGTTCTACTTTCTCAATTTGACCAGCACACAAATCGCTATCCTCTTCCTCACTTACTTCCTCTTCTGCAACATATACATTCTTATAGTATTTATTATTTTTTTTCAAATACAATGTTGCCTTTTTAACTTTCCTAACATCTACTAAATCTTGCCATATTTTCTTATTCTTTGTCGGAACCCCATTAACTAAGATAACCAGAGGTTCCTCTTCCACTTTTTCTACTCCAATTGTGTTAATGTTTTTCTTCAAATCTAGAGGCAAATAAACAACTCTTCCCTTTAATCCTCTCTGTAAATCTGATGGAGGCAATTTCCCTGTCTTTGGCTCCATTCTTACAATAGCCTGAAAGGGATGGATACTTTGAATCAAAATAGATTCATAAGTATTTAAATCCTTCAATTCAGAAGGAATCTCAACCAATTCCAGATTATTATGAACTGCTCTAGCAGGCATCTGGTTTTGATTTAATTTGCAACAACAATAAGTACACACACGTTGATCGAATCCCAAATCAAAACAATTTTCTACCATCAAGTATGTTGAAAAATCCTTCCATTCACTATTATTTTCCCTTTCACTTTTTGCATATAAATCCACTAACTTAGTCTGATTCTTATAATAAGTGCGTCGACAACACACACAAGTGAAATTAGGCCTCTCACTTGATTTCACCTGAAACGTCGCAATTTCCCTCTGGAAATTATCTGTACTGGAAACCTGTACACTATCTTCCACATTACCCTCTTCTTCTGGGTCAATTTCAACATTCTCCTCTTTACTTCCAAAGTAACAAAACTCAATTTCTTCACATATATTCTTCACATCTATTTCAGAACCATGCAAAAGAGCAGCGCATAATTGTTTAAGCATAATTGCTGGACTCTTAGCATAATACAACATTCTAACTAATTTCCTCACTTTATTATGATGCACTGCTAGCATCCTGAAATGATGAAAAACACTCTGGCATACTCTCCTGGAAAGACAAGCCAGTGAATGACCATGCAAACCTGTCACTTCTCTCACTCTGCAAGGATCTAATTCTTGCAACAACCTTATTTTCTGCTTCAAACTTTTCTTATTAAATGACCGTACAAAATCACAAAGCAAATTGATGGAATCCTGTCGCACACTACAAATACTACTACACTTCCAGGTGTAGACAGGACCCTTAGCACGTCTTCCTAAAACCTCATTACCTAACACCTCTTCTGTCTCTGTTGTCACAAGTTTTTCTTTTTCAACTGGACAACCATCTTTCACTTCATAAGCACGACCACTGGTGTCAACTGCATGCACCAAATCATTATCCTGGAAATAACTCTCCTCATTAAAAAATGCCTCACAGCTTGAACTATGCATCCATTCTCCAGAAAAAACTTCACAAAAATTACTACGATTAACTATTCTCTTCCATCTACTATTTCTTTTGAAATCATAAATTGCCTTGTTTAGCTTCCTAATTCTATTGATTATCAAAATAAATAACTTACGTTTAATTTCAAATGCCTGATCAATAACTTTCTCAACTTTTTTTTTTCTCTTATAAAAAACCACTTTCTGTTGACCTTTCTTAATATTTTTTAACAAATTGCCAATTATCCTGTTGCGGAACATTCGTTTACGAATGTCCCTAAACTGTTGTTTCCTTCTACTATCATGCACAGAGTTATCTCTTGCTCTAGCAGTAACATTTTTGATTGGCCTTTCCTTTCCATTTGAATTGGTTCTCTTTTTCTGGACTGAAACATTTTCTGTAGTAATATTTTTTTTACTACACATATTTCTTATGAAATATTTTGTGCTCTTACCCGGTGCTTTCTTCGTGACTTGACAAATCTTTTTGTTAGAGGACTGCTGCTTATTTTGTTTCACCTAATGGCTTTGACGTTTATCAGCATTTCTCTGTCTTTCTATTGTTGACATGGTGAAATGTTGAAATGATCTGCAGTTGAATCTGTGGTAAAATATAATAAAAAATGTTATTAACCACTATTACCAAACAGTAAATCAATAACAGTCATCAAAAACTTAACACACTACTTAACATTTTTACATAGAAGAATTTTTTGTACATGGCAAATTTAGAATACAGAAATAGCAGAAAAGAAATGGAATTTATATTCATTTTACCTGTGCTGTTTTATATATGAATCTGATCTAATTTTATGAGCATATTTTAATATTTTATTGAAGACACTACACATAACCTGTTTTTGAAGGTGTCTTTATTTTTAAATTAAACGGTTTACATATTTACTTTTTATTTATTATAAATTTATAAAATAAATGTTTATAGTTCCATAGGCTCAAGCACGTCAGCTTCCCATCCTATGTCATACAATTCTGACAAATCTGCATCCTCATCACGTTCTTCTTCATCCTCAGGATTGAAATCATCCAAGGGATCAACATCCACTGATGTTTCAATTACGAGTTCAATGATGAGGTCGAAATCAACTGATTGCTGATTGTCGCTCATGTTGATGTTGTCTTTATCTTTAAAGAAAGATAACAACAATGAGATGTTGCAGAGTAAGAGACAAATCTCAGAGATTATAATAGTAAAATTGTTTAACAAGAGTAATATTTTGCAGCTATTATTTAGCCATGTCCAGCAATGCTGAGCAGGTGAAGACTATGTCAAATTTTTCAGTGAACAGGACTCATCTCTTCTTAACCTTGGATAAGCCTCACCGACTCTGTGTGTCCTGCACATACTTAAATGTAAAGGGGCAGATTTATGTTAAATGGCACATCCCCAGGCATGCACCAGTTAACGTGCACCGCTGCTCTGCCACCCATGGTGTGCCGTATTTACAATCAGATAGGAGAAAGCTGCGTCAAAACCCTGCGCCTGCTTTAAGCAGGCATAGGTCTTGACGCAACATTGTGGAGATGGGGCACCCCTGAGCCTTGCTTGAGCTGCATCACACTTGCGATACAACTCCAGCAATCACTACCTTTACAGCACAGATACGTCACGCAGCTGTGCCATTTTTGCCCCATGATGCCCCGCATTGTAAATGCAGCACACCATGGGTGGCGGAACAGCGGCGCAGGATGACTGACACATCCCTGGTGATGCACCAGTCATCATAAATCTATCCCTAAGCTTCTTATCTTGTTACAGATGAACCGCCATATGTACCATCAAACTATTTTGCATTTCCTAAATAGCGAATTTTAAGGGATAAATAGCAATTCTTTACCATTCCTAATTTGCAATGAGCAAATTGCTAATTGCAAGTTACCCATTCATTTCCATGGGCTAGGAGGCTCATAGGAATGAAGGTTTAATTTGAGATTAGCAATTTGCTCATCACAAATTAGGAATTTTTCCAAGGGTGCAGGGGTGTCTCAAAAACACCCTGCTGCACCCCTGAAAAAGAAATTTGGGGGCATATGGCACACATACATGCCCTAAGGGCATGTGTTGGCGTCATATGGGACCTTTTGTTTTTGGGAAGTTGGTGGTAGTTTCCAAATCCTTAATGTCATTTTTTACATATTTTTTGTTTGATACATTGCATTTAAGTAATCGCAAAATTTGCAAATCCTTCAGTGCATTCGCAAAATAAGGAATAGCAAATTTTGCTACTCCTTATTTTGCATCAAACTTGTTTGATACATACCATTTGTCTAATTAACATTCGCAAAGGCCGAAATTCGCAGAATTTTGATCTTTGCGAATGCTAATTAGCTTGATACATATGGCCCCAAGTGAGGCCTGTCTTGCAACATGGTGCATCTTTTGCATCACTGCTGCATCGGTTTCATGTGGTACGTTTTTTTTACACCATGACATATCTGCCTAAATGCATCAATTTGTAATTTTGTCGCCTCATAGCAAATCTTTTGCACCGCCGCTGCATCATAAAAGTGACGCACAGTGGCGCAAAAGAGGCATACACCTATCATAAATCTGTCCCTAGCATTTTAAATGATTAATCCAGGATGACGATAAGGTGTGGCCTATCCAAAGGTTTGTTTAAGGTGAGGCCTACTCAGGATTGCAGATTAAAGTTACGCTTGATGAAGAATACAGAGGAGATAATACATGTAAAGGCCTACCAATGAAGTAAGTAATGTGCACTTTATTTCGCCAGTCATTATAAATGTATCCCTAAGCTTCTTATCTTGTTACAGATGAACCACCATATGTACCATCAAACTATTTTGCATTTCCTAAATAGCGAATTTTAAGGAATAAATACCAATTTTTTACCATTCCTAATTTGCAATGAGCAAATTGCTAATTGCAAATTACCCATTCATTTCCATGGGCTAGGAGGCTCATAGGAATGAAGGTGCAATTTGCGATTAGCAATTAGCTCATCACAAAATAGGAATTTTTTCAAGGGTGCAGGGGTATCTCAAGAACACCCTGCTGCACCCCTGAAAAAGAAATTTGGGGGCATATGGCGCACATACATGCCCTAAGGACATGTATTGGCGTCATATGGCACCTTTTGTTTTTTGGAAAAAAATGCTTTTTGAAAAGAATTCGCAAATTACCACAAACTAGAAGTTGGTGGTAGTTTCCAAATCCTTAATGTCATTTTTTACATATTTTTTGTTCGATACATTGCATTTAAGGAATCGCAAAATTTGCAAATCCTTCAGTGCAATCACAAAATAAAGAATAGCAAATTTTAAATTAAGGACATTTTAAGTAATTTCCACATGTGCAGTGTTTTCAAATTATGATTTGAAAATCGTTTTTGGGGAAAAGGAATGGTTTGCAAATTTATGACAAGGACATAATGGTGTATGCTTCTCTATAAGGCATTTCAGTGTCTCTGATGTCATTTTTCCCATATTACATTATAAGACCTTTCCCCATGGAGCACATTCCTTGTAAATATGCTCCCACCTGTGCATGGTGAATTTAGATTTTGACTGTTTGAGTCACATAGCCATGTTAATAGTGACCCAAAAAAATTGGAAACGCTTTAAAAAAACACATTCATGTGTCTTAAGGACATTTTAAGTCATTTCCCCGTGGACAGTGTTTTGTAAGTGGCGCAAAAGAGTCATACACCTATCATAAATCTGTCCCTAGCATTTTAAATGATTAATTCATGATGACAATAAGGTGTGGCCTATCCAGAGGTTTGTTTAAGGTGAGGCCTACTCAGGATTGCAGATTAAAGTTACGCTTGATGAAGAATACAGAAGAGATAATACATGTAAAGGCCTACCAATGAAGTAAGTGATTTGCACTTTATTTCGCCAGTCATCATAAATGTATCCCTAAGCTTCTTATCTTGTTACAGATGAACCACCATATGTACCATCAAACTATTTTGCATTTCCTAAATAGCGAATTTTAAGGAATAAATAGCAATTCTTTACCATTCCTAATTTGCAATGAGCAAATTGCTAATTGCAAAGTACCCATTCATTTCCATGGGCTAGGAGGCTCATAGGAATGAAGGTGCAATTTGCGATTAGCAATTAGCTCATCACAAAATAGGAATTTTTTCAAGGGTGCAGGGGTATCTCAAGAACACCCTGCTGCACCCCTGAAAAAGAAATTTGGGGGCATATGGCGCACATACATGCCCTAAGGACATGTATTGGCGTCATATGGCACCTTTTGTTTTTTGGAAAAAAATGCTTTTTGAAAAGAATTCGCAAATTACCACAAACTAAAAGTTGGTGGTAGTTTCCAAATCCTTAATGTCATTTTTTACATATTTTTTGTTTGATACATTACATTTAAGGAATCGCAAAATTTGCAAATCCTTCAGTGCAATCGCAAAATAAGGAATAGCAAATTTTGAATTAAGGACATTTTAAGTCATTTCCACATGTGCAGTGTTTTCAAATTATGATTTGAAAATCGTTTTTGGGGACAAGTAATGGTTTGCAAATTTATGACAAGGACATAATGGTGTATGCTTCTCTATAAGGCATTTCAGTGTCTCTGATGTCATTTTTCCCATATTACATTATAAGACCTTTCCCCATGGAGCACATTCCTTGTAAATATGCTTCCACCTGTGCATGGTGAATTTAGATTTTGACTGTTTGAGTCACATAGCCATGTTAAAAGTGACCCAAAAAAATTGCAAACGCTTTAAAAAAACACATTCATGTGTCTTAAGGACATTTTAAGTCATTTCCCCGTGGACAGTGTTTTGTAAGTGGCGCAAAAGAGGCATACACCTATCATAAATCTGTCCCTAGCATTTTAAATGATTAATTCATGATGACGATAAGGTGTGGCCTATCCAGAGGTTTGTTTAAGGTGAGGCCTACTCAGGATTGCAGATTAAAGTTACGCTTGATGAAGAATACAGAGGACATAATACATGTAAAGCTCTACCAATGAAGTAAGTGATGTCCACTTCATTGCGCCAGTCATCATAAATGTATCCCTAAGCTTCTTATCTTGTTAGACATCAACCGCCATATGTATCATATAACTATTTTGCATTTCCAAAATAGCGAATTTTAAGGAATAAATAGCGATTCTTTACCATTCCAAATTTGCGATGAGCAAATTGCTAATTGCAAATTACCCATTCATTTCCATGGGCCAGGATGCCCATATGAATGAAGGTGCAGTTTGCGATTAGCAATTAGCTCATCGCAAATTAGGAATTTTTCCAAAGGTGCAGGGGTGTCTGAAGAACACCCTGCTGCACCCCTGAAAAATAAATTTGGGGGCATATGGCGCACATAAATTTTAACAACATTCCATTACCTCAAAAACGATTTTCAATTCATAATTTGAAAACACTGCCCACAGGGAAATTACTTAAAATGTCCTTAAGACACATGAAAGTTTTTTTTAAAAGCCTTTGCAAGTTTTTGGGTCACTTTTAACATGGCTATGTAACTCAAACAGTCAAAATCTAAATTTACCAAGCACAGGTGGGAGCATATTTACAAGGAATGTGCTCCACAGGGAAAGGTCTTTTAATGTAATATGTGAAAAATGACATCAGAGACACTGAAATGCCTTATAAAGAATCATACACCATTATGTCCTTGTCATAAATTTACAAACCATTCCTTTTCCCTAAAAACGATTTTCAAATCATAATTTGAAAACACTGCACATGAGGAAATAACTTAAAATGTCCTTAAGACACATGAAAGTGTTTTTGATTGCCTTTCCAGCATGGTTGGGTCACTTTTAACATGGCTATGTAACACAAACATTTAAAATCTAAATTTGCCATGCACAGGTGGGACCATATTTACAAGCAATTTGCGCCACAGAGAAAGGTCTTACATTAAAATGGGAAAAATAACATCAGGGACAGTCAATTGCCTTATAAAGAAGCATACACCATTATGTCCTTGTCATAAATTTAAAAACAATTCCTTTTCCCCAAAAACGATTTTCAAATCATAATTTCAAAACACTGCACATGGGAAAATTACTTAAAATGTCCTTAAGACACATAAAAGCGTTTTTTGATTGCCTTTGCAGCATGTTTGTATCACTTTTAACATGGCTATGTAACACAAACATTCAAAATCTAACCTTTCCATGCACAGGTGGGAGCATATTTACAAGCATTTTGCGCCACATAATTCATAATTTTCTCCTTAAAGCACACTATTCTCTATCTAAATTAAAGAAATATTTTCTCACCTTAGCAAATACTTTGAGTTTGAAAACAGTCTCAGAAACACACCAATTTGTCTTCAGCAGAGCAAAAGGTATGCACTCCAGAGTCTGCAGCTATCAAAAGCACAGAAATGCTGTAATTCTTCACACATATCTCTCATGTCACCCAATCAAAACTCTTCCCTCACTTTTTTTCAAATGAAAACCCTTCCCCCCTCTGCCATTTCATGCCTTTTCTGCATGGCAACCACCTCTTGGAAGACTTCTGGTGTTTGCAAGTTCACACAACAATGTTGCAATTGAACTCTGAACTCTCAGTGCACCTGCATATCCACTGCAATCTTTCATTTAATGATTATTTATTGACCACTCAAAATACATCTTTCAAAGAACTCACCCATGCACCCTAACTTTCTGTTTTCAGCAATCAAAATCCACCAATCACTGTTACTGCTTCATGAACACAGAAACTCCACAGTTTTTTTCATTTTAAACTCTAATTTTTTCAACTGCCATTTCATTGCCACACTTCATCTGACTGCAGGAGAACCTCCTCTCACCATGTTTTCTGTCTGGATTGTTGGACATAGTTATATTCACTGGGCTCACAGGTATGCTGAGAACAGAAAATTACCTAACCTCAATTTACAAGATGTGGAAATTAAGTGGTTTGGCCACAGAGGATTAAAATGTCACCAATTGATACCATTGGTGAAAACCTTTATGCATTTGCCCAAACCTGACCTGTTAATTGTGCACTGTGGAGGTAATGATTTGGGCACTTTGACTGGGGTAGGTCTGGAAATGCTTTTAAAGGACACCTTTGAGCAATTGATGGCACTTTTTCCTCAGACTGCCTTGGTATATTCAAATATATGCCAAAGACAGAAATGGAGGTGGTCAAACCAATTTTGTCCACAAATTGAGAAGTCGAGGAAGCATGTAAACAAATCTGTTTCAGCTTACATGAGAGACCATGGAATGGGCTCCCTGTACAACAATAACTTGCGTTACTACATGCAAGATATCTACAGAGGAGATGGAGTTCACTTCTCAGATGAGGGCAACAGAATTTTCACTCTGAATTTAAGAATGTGCATTGGTACCTACTTATAAGTACCTAAATGTACCATAAACCCAAAAGCTCTTCTCAGAGCTACCCTACATCTGATCACTCACAATTGTTATTTTTCCTCTAACTTTTTTCACTAATTTTCAACAAAGTACGCTCCCTGGGACGCTACCCGGTACGCGAACCGGGAGCTAACCTCGCGAAATTTTTAAAAAAAATGTTTTTTTTTCGCACATATAAGCCTCCTCAGCCACCCTCACAAAACCTAGGGGGTCAAGATAAGTCTACCGTGCCCCCTTCTACCCATTCTGAACATTATTTGCCCTCCATTTTGTATCTTAATTCGACCAAAACACAAAATGGTGGACTCCCGTAACGCTTAAGGTTCGCGAACCGGGGCGCTCAACGGTTCGCGTACCGGGTCGCTCCCTGGGAAGCGCACCATCAAAAAAGGTGGGAAAGTAGTTCACAGAAAAGCCACTGGAGACAATTTCACCAAATATAGATTAGCTCATACTACATACCAATCCCTACCATTTTCACAAATTTGATTGGAATTCCATTTAGCCATTTAGCCTGTAGACCTCTCTAAATACCCTGAGGTAAATTACTTCACAAAACACATCTGAAGTGTTGGAATTGACAACCAATTAATATGTTACTTTCATTTTCTACTTTTTTTACCTGACATTTCATTGGTTATATACCTGAATATATATAAAGGAAGAGAAGAAAACACAGCCATTTTGACTACTACTTCTTGGTGTACATTTCAATAGTATTTTCACTAATTCCTTCAACTTCTTTCTAAAGGTAAGTTTTTATTTTTAAAACTGAAGTATATTGTGCACTATAAGTTAATATGGTAAACTTTTTCTGATAGTTATATACTATCCCTCTGTAGTAGTTATAGATTTAGATAGACTTCTCTGTTATAGTTATGGATGGAGTTAGGCTTCTCTTGTATAATTATGAATTTACTTACGTTAAATCACATACACTTTTTTATATTCCTACTTCCACTCTGATACTATACACTGCCCAAAGATAAATTCACTGATAAAAACTGCCTATCTAAAATTAATCCCAACAGTGCCCTATCTCTACTAATATATATATTTTTAATCTAAATTTCAGGCAAAATGGAAGGCGAACAGAAAGTTGAATTTCAAATTGTCCTGCAAGAGAGCAGCCAAGAAATCATTGATGAAAATGATATTGAATTTTTCGATGAAACTTGGGACAAAGAACTACTGCAATGTGTACAAGCAGTAGATAACCTCCTTGAAAATGAGGACATTTTACACCCTCAGAGACTACAATGTATATTCAATGATAATTATGAAATTTCTGACAATGAAATGTTAGAAAGTTTAATAAATTATGAAACACAATCACAATAAAAAATAAATGCTTAAAAAATTAAAGAAAATAAAAAATAATCAACAAAACCAACAATCAATTAACATACAGCATTTGAAAAGTCTATCATTCATTTTTCATTGTAGTACGCTGCCTAGAACGCTTCCCGGTTCGCGGACCGGGCGCTACCCACGCAAAAAAACAAAAAAGAAAATATATTTTTTTTGCCCCGCGGGGCCTTTTTAAAGCCTCCACATTAAACCTAGGGGGTCAGGGAGGATCTACTATGCCCCCTTATGGTTATTTCCCCCTTTGTTTTGGCCTCCTCTTGTCTCTCAATCCTACCGAGAGACAAGATGGCGGCCGCTCCGGACTGTTTAGAATGTTGACAGACACCGGAGAGCCAATCAGCTTCGCTACGCGAAGTTCCGGTACGCGCCCCGGTCCGCGAACCGGGACGCTGCCCGGTCCGCTGTTACAGATATATATCTTTTTTTAAACGTTCATTTCTCAAAATCCACTGGAGCACATATATTGAGACCTACAAAAGGCACATCGGGCTACCAGTCCCTACAATTTTGCCAAGTTTCGTGCAAATCCATTCAGCCGTTCGGCCTAAAAGTGAGGGCAACCGCCCTATGGAAAACTCAATGTTAAAAACACGTTTTGGGACCCCCCTTTTTTCTGGGCCCCCCCTTGACGAAACCCCCCCAAATTTTCAAGGGCTGCTCAGAAACAAAATGTTCCATTTTCCAGAAAATTTCAGCCAATTCCGTCCACAAACGCAAAAGTTATTAGACATAGAATTTTCAAAAATCCCATAGGGAAAAAATCCTAACTATATATACCTACTGGCGACCGCCAGTAGGTAATATATATATTACCTACTGGTAATATATATATATATATATATATATATATATATATATATATATATATATATATATATATATATATATATATATATATATATATATATGTATATATATTACCTACTGGCGGTCGCCAGTAGGTATATATAGTTAGGATTTTTTCTCTATGGGATTTTTGAAAATTCTATGTCTAATAACTTTGGCGTTTGTGGACGGAATTGGCTGAAATTTTCAGGAAAATGGCACATTTTGTTTCTGAGCAGCCCTAGAAAATTTGGGGGGGGTTCGTCCAGGGTGGGCCGAGAAAAAAGGGGGGTCCCAAAACGTGTTTTTAACATTGAGTTTTCCATAGGGCGGTTGGCCTCACTTTTAGCCCGAACGGCTGAATGGATTTGCACGAAACTTGGCAAAATTGTAGGGACTGGTAGCCCGATGTGCCTTTTGTAGGTCTCAATATATATGCTACAGTGGATTTTGAGAAATTAACGTTTAAAAAAAGATATATATCTGTAACAGCGGACCGGGCAGCGCTCCGGTTCGCGTACTTTTCGCGCAACGGAGCTTTGTGAAGCGAAGCTGATTGGTTCTCCGGCGTCTGTAAACATTCCAAACAGTCCGTAGCGGCCGCCATCTTGTCTCTCGGTAGGATCGAGAGACAAGAGGAGGCCAAAGCGAAGGGGCAAATGACCATAAGGGGGCATAGTAGATTCTCGCTGACCCCCTAGGTTTGATGTGGAGGTTTTAAAAGGGCCCCGCGGGGCAAAAAAAAAAAAAATAATAATAATCGAACGGCTGAATGGATTTGCACGAAACTTGGCAAAATTGTAGGGACTGGTAGCCCGATGTGCCTTTGCTAGGTCTCAATATATGTGCTCCAGTGGATTTTGAGAAATTAACGTTCAAAAAAAGATATATATCTGTAACAGCGCTCCGCTTCGTGTACTTTTCGCGTTACGGAGCTTTGCGAAGCTGATTGGTTCTTCGGTGTCTGTAAACATTCCAAACAGTCCGTAGCGGCCGCCATCTTGTCTCTCGGTAGGATCGAGAGACAAGAGGAGGCCAAAGCGAAGGGGCAAATGACCATAAGGGGGCATAGTAGATCCTCCCTGACCCCCTAGGTTTGATGTGGAGGCTTTAAAAGGGTCTCGTAGGGCAAAAAAAATATATATCGTTTTTTTAGTTTTTTTGCGTGGAGTGCGCCCGGTTCGCGAACCGGGAAGCGCCCCAGGGAGCGTACTTTCTTGAAAATTAGTGAAAAAAGTTAGAGTAAAATAATAATTGTGAGTGATCAGATGTAGGGTAGCTCTGAGAAGAGCTTTTGGGTTTATGGTACATTTAGGTACTTATAAGTAGGTACCAATGCACATTCTTAAATTCAGAATGAAAATTCTGTTGCCCTCATCTGAGAAGTGAACTCCATCTCCTCTGTAGATATCTTGCATGTAGTAACGCAAGTTATTGTTGTACAGGGAGCCCATTCCATGGTCTCTCATGTAAGCTGAAACAGATTTGTTTACATGCTTCCTCGATTTCTCAATTTGTGGACAAAATTGGTTCGACCACCTCCATTTTTGTCTTTGGCATATATTTGAATATACCAAGGCAGTCTGAGGAAAAAGTGCCATCAATTGCTCAAAGGTGTCCTTTAAAAGCATTTCCAGACCTACCCCAGTCAAAGTGCCCAAATCATTACCTCCACAGTGCACAATTAACAGGTCAGGTTTTGGTAAATGCATAAAGGTTTTCACCAATGGTATCAATTGGTGACATTTTAATCCTCTGTGGCCAAACCACTTAATTTCCACATCTTGTAAATTGAGGTTAGGTAAATTCCTGTTTTCAGCGTACCTCTGAGCCCAATAGATGTAACTATGTCCAACAATCCAGACAGAAAACATGGCGAGAGAAGGTTCTCCTGCAGTCAGATGAAGTGTGGCAATAAAATGGCAGTTGAAAAAATGAGAGTGTAAAATGAAAAAAACTGAGGAGTTTCTGTGTTAATGAAGCAGTAAGAGTGATTGGTGGATTTTGATTGCTGAAAACAGAAAGTTAGGGTGCATGGATGAGTTTGTTGAAAGATGTATTTTGAGTGGCGAAGAAAAAATCATTAAATGAAAGATTGGACTGGATATGCAGGTGCACTGAGAGTTCAGAGTTCAATTGCAACATTGTTGTGTGAACTTGGAAACACCAGAGGTCTTGCAAGAGGTGGTTGCTATGCAGAAAAAGCAGAGAGGGGGCAGAGGGGGAAGGGTTTTGATTTGAAAAAAAGTGAGGGAAGAGTTTTGATTGGGTGACATGAGAGATATGTGTGAAGAATTACAATTACAGCATTTCTGTGCTTTTGATAGCTGCAGACTCTGGAGTGCATACCTTTTGCTCTGCTGAAGACAAATTGGTGTGTTTCTGAGACTGTTTTGAAACTCAAAGTATTTGCTAAGGTGAGAAAAGATTTCTTTAATTTAGATAGAAAATAGTGTGCTTTAAGGAGAAAATTATGAAGAAAGTTGTGTTTTTCAAATGTTGCTTTGTCTCAAGTGTTTTACAAATAGATTTTGTTTCTTTGAGAAATTGTAATTGGAGAAAATGTGAAGTATTAGTACTGACAGGGTTTTTATGTGCATAGGAGCTGTGGAGTGTTTTCAAATTATGACTTGTAAATCGTTTTTGAGAAAAAGCAATGGTTTTAATATTGATGACAAGGACATAATGGTGTCTGCTTCTTTATAAGGTAATTGAGAGTCTCTGATGTTATTTTTCCCATTTCAATGTAAGAAGTTTGTCTGTGGAGCAAATTGCTTGTAAATATGCTCCCACCTGTGCATGGCAAATTTAGATTTTGAATGTTTGCGTTACATAGGCATGTTAAAGGTGACTGAAACATGCTGCAAAGGCAATCAAAAAACGCTTTTATGTGTCTTAAGGACATTTTAAGTCATTTCCCCATGTGCAGTGTTTTCAAATTATGAGTTGAAAATCGTTTTTGAGGTAAAGGAATGTTTTCAAAATTTATGTGCGCCATATGCCCCCAAATTTCTTTTTCAGGGGTGCAGCAGGGTGTTCTTGAGACACCCCTGCACCCTCGGAAAAATTCGTAATTTGCGATGAGGTAATTGCTAATCGCAAATTGCACCTTCATTCCTATGGGCCTCCTGCTGCATGGAAATGAATGGGTAATTTGTAATTAGCAAATAGCTCATCGCAAACTAGGAATGGTAAAGAATCGCTATTTATTCCTTAAAGTTCGCTATTTAGGAAATGCAAAAAACTTTGATGATACATATGGCGGTTCATCTCTAACAAGATAAGAAGCATAGGGATAGATTTATGATGACTGGCGCATCACCAGGGATGTGTTAGTCATTCTGTGCCGCTGTTCCGTCACCTATGGTGTGCTGCATTTACAATGCGGCGCATCATGGGGCAAAAACAGCACAGATGCGTGACGTATCTGTGCCGTAAAGGTGGCGCATTGCTGGAGTTGTATCGCAAGTGTGATGAAGCTCCAGCAAGGCTCAGGGGTGCCCCTGTCGCAGGGTTTCTGTTCTCACACAGAACTGTGGACAGAGGATTGGAACCTCGGCGAATTAGGGTGCCCCAAAACTCACCTTAGTAATCAAAAACCCCTTAGCAAGCTAGGTACAGTGTCACATTGGATATAACAAACTCTCAATGTTTAGACAATCCAGAATATGAACTTATAGTACCTCAGGATACGTGGAACTCATGAAAAGTCGGTCGTTATATATTTCTTAGAAACCAGAACATGGAGTTAAGAAGAACACATGTGTATTTGAAATGTTTATTTACTAATGCCGTCTTCTCAGGCGTAGTATCTTAGATAATACAAGTACACATATTATCAGTAGCAAAATTACCAGCATAGTTACTAGTACATAAGAAGCGAATGGTGACAGTATGTTAACATGCTGTAAATGAATAAGAGTTAGCAACACTTATAAGCAGCCGCGGGCCGTGGAGGGAGTTACGGTGGGGCAGGGAGGCGGGGAGGGGGAGGGGCAGGAAGGAGAGGGCTCCACCCTGCCCCTCCCCCTCCCCGCCTCCCTGCCCCACCGTAACTCCCTCCACGGCCCGCGGCTGCTTATATCTCACCCTCCCTAATACACATATTATATTATTTGCTAAGAAGGTCTCTTTGTGTTGGTTTAGGGCGTGCCCATACTTTAGTGTCTTAGATTTGAAGGAATCACATCAGCATACACCAGCTCTCTCTTCATGTGAACCGCATCAAGTGTTGTGTATGTGTGTTCGGCAAAGCAATATAAAACCCGCCTCATGCCCAGAATTGGCAGAAGCTGCACTTATGTTATGAGTATGAAGTCGTGGAGATCAGACCTCATAACAATTCTGTATTGTGTTGTTCTTGAAACTTCAGCACTCGCTGTACAGATATAGTTTAACAAGTAAAGCAGATAGTAGAGCAATAACATATTATTCTCATGTAAATCACGATGAACTATTAGGTTGAAAGCTAAAGCAACAACTAAGTGTCGTGTGCAGAAGTTGCAAAAAAGGAAAAATGGCGTTTAAACCGGTAATGAGCCCATGCTAACTTAAGACGGTGTAAAGATATCCAGGATCTACATGACACCTCCCCATGATACGGAAACGAACTGAATAAAATAATAGAAGTGCCATCTCATGAGAGCAGATTGCAACTTTATATGTGCACGGTCCGCAAGGTAAAACATTAAAAACTAGCAAAATTTAATGCTAAAGAAAAATAAAACAGCCAACTACTTTATCGAGGATTAAGCCAATTGGCAAGCTAAATAATAAAAACTTGACAAATAAGTCAATGAATTGTCAATGAAATGCTAGTACTCAGCATATCAAACATGAAAAAGGTCTATGACATAACTGTGTATGCAAAATAAGCTGCAACAGCCTCTAATAGGAAGTCACCGTCTTCATCCGAAAAGAGTTCAGCCATCCAATTTAAAAGCGGAAAAGAACATACGTGCTCTCCCAGCACCGGATCCTCTATCACCATCAGAGGACAACTCGGTGGGTTTTCAAGAAAGCTCTGTTCCAAGAAAGACTGTGTTGCCGCCAGTAAATTCCAGGGACCAATTAGTCCATGCATCAATGCCACAGCCATAATCCTTTCGCCAGGACAAACCAACTCGTGAGTAATGATAGGACTCATCAGCTGATTAAAGTCGACGTCAGGAGAAACCGGTCCGCAGAGACACAAATCAATGGCCCAATCGAAATCACAGGTCAGGCAGTGAAATACAGGCTGGACACAGGTGAAGTAGGAGAATCGAAAAGATTATCCATATGCCGTGCTTAATATCGCCAACGGCATTGTGCCATAATATTCAAGCATGCGATTGCGGAACAGCGTCAGCAGCTGCAGGGCGGGAGCTTGCACAGGAGGGACATCCATATTTAAAAATGTAAAAAAGCACAAGAGCGTCCGTTGGTAATGCAAGTAAAAATGGGAATCCACCAAGCACAGTGGAAAAAATAGAATGAAAGAAAGCAGGGATGACTCCAAAGATTTTCTCAAATGAAGTCACGAGACCACTGGTAACAACTTTAAAAAAGTGCGCCAGGCCCTTTGTGGAGGACGCGTTAAAGATAGTCCGAACCATGTCGCTGAAATGCAAAGGCGAATCAGTATTTAAAAGGGTCTGCACCTCTGTACGGGTGTTCGCTATGTGAAGCACGAAAGTTTCACGGGCCGAACTCAAGGCCACCTCTCTCTGAGACAAAAGAGCTCTTATTCTTGCCATGCCGTTGAAATGTGCTCCCAAGGTTGGTATTTGTGGCCAGATTGAAAACTCCCTATGTTCATGTGTGGGAGGAAATAGAACATTTCTGCAGCAAATAACCCGTTCACTTACTGTTACGATAAAAGGAATACTTTTAATTAACCCAGAACAATCTTCATTATTGAGCATCAAATAACTACCATTTTCCAACAACTTGAACGTGGGGATGATAGCAGGAACTGGCGTGCCTTGCAACACGCAAGCCATATTTGGTCGGTGTTTGTTGCATGAACCGTGTAACTGTATGTGCCTACACATTAGTGAATGATCTGGCGTCTCAGTGCATTCCTCTCAATTCAGATAAACTTCTTGATCATCTTTGAAAATCTGTATGTGTATGGAAGCGACCAGACCTCATGAAGAAAACCACTACCTAAAGGTTCATAACGACCTATTGGTATATATTTCATACAATTTGAAAACTTATATAAAGCAAAAGGCAGCGTTATTAAACCGTGGATAAGGCACGTTGCCAAAGCAGCCAACCTTTTGGATTTATACTGGAAATGTTAAAGGAAGAATTACGGAGTAGGGCCTGTAAATCTTTAATGGACAACCGAGTAAAATTACTCCAACCATCATATTCCTCTAACTCCGGGATAGTAGGGGTGTTTAATTTTTTAGAAGTAGCCAATCCAAAGCATTTGGTCTGGGAAATTGTTTCATTCACAAACAGCATATGATTTGGGATGAGACATGCACGGTGCAAAGCCTCAGTGCCTTGTACCTGCCAGGTTCGTGAACCCCAAACTGATGTAGATCCTGGATATCTTTACACTGTGTTAAGTTAGCATGGGCTCATTACTGGTTTAAACGCCATTTTTCCTTTTTTGCAACTTCTGCACACGACACTTAGTTGTTGCTTTAGCTTTCAGCCTACCTGCGTCAAGATCTATGCCTGCTTCAAGCAGGCGCAGGGTTTTGATGCAGCTTTGTCCTATCTGATTGTAAATGCGGCACACCGTGGGTGGCAGAGCAGCGGTGCACGTTAACTGGTGCATCCGTGGGGATGTGCTAGTTAATATAAATCTGCCCCTTTACATTTAATTATGTGCAGGGGACACAGAGTCGGTGAGGTTTATCCAAGGTTAAGAAGAGATGAGTCCTGTTCAGTGAAAAATTGGAGATAGGCTTCACCTCCTCTGCTCCTCAGCATCGTTGGACATGGTTAAATAATAGCTGCAAAATGTTACTCTTGTTAAACAATTTTACTATTATAATCTCTGAGATTTGTCTCTTACTGTGCAACATCTCATTGTTGTTATCTTTCTTTAAAGATAAAGACAACATCAACATGAGCGACAATCAGCAATCAGTTGATTTCGACCTCATCATTGAACTCGTAACTGAAACATCAGTGGATGTTGATCCCTTGGATGATTTCAATCCTGAGGATGAAGAAGAACGTGATGAGGATGCAGATTTGTCAGAATTGTATGACATAGGATGGGAAGCTGACGTGCTTGAGCCTATGGAACTATAAACATTTATTTTATAAATTTATAATAAATAAAAAGTAAATATGTAAACCGTTTAATTTAAAAATAAAGACACCTTCAAAAACAGGTTATGTGTAGTGTCTTCAATAAAATATTAAAATATGGTCATAAAATTAGATCAGATTCATATATAAAACAGCACAGGTAAAATGAATATAAATTCCATTTCTTTTCTGCTATTTCTGTATTCTAAATTTGCCATGTACAAAAAATTCTTCTATGTAAAAATGTTAAGTAGTGTGTTAAGTTTTTGATGACTGTTATTAATTTACTGTTGGGTAATAGTGGTTAATACATTTTTTTATTATATTTTACCACAGATTCAACTGCAGATTATTTCAAGATTTTAGGATGCCAAGCAAAGAAAGAGTGAGAAAGGCTGCAAAACGTCAAAGACAGCAGGTGAATGAAAAAAAGCAGCAGTCCTCTAACAAAAAGATTTGTCAAGTCACCAAGAAAGCACCGGGTAAGAGTACAAAAACATTCATAAGAAATATCTCTAGTAAAAAAAATATTACTACAGAAAATGTTTCAGTCCAGAAAAGGAGAAGCAATTCAAACGGTAAGGAAAGGCCAATGAGAAATGTTACTGCTAGAGTAAGAGATAACTCTATGCATGAAAGTAGAAGGAAACAACAGTTTAGGGACATTCGTAAACGAATGTTCCGCAACAGGATAATTGGCAATTTGTTAAAAAATATTAAGAAAGGTCAACGGAAAGTGGTTTTTTATAAGAGAAAAAAAATAGTTGAGAAAGTTATTGATCAGGCATTTGAAATTAAACGTAAGTTATTTATTTTGACAATCAATAGAATTAGGAAGCTAAACAAGGCAATTTATGATTTCAAAAGAAATAGTAGATGGAAGAGAATAGTTAATCGTAGTAATTTTTGGGAAGTTTTTTCTGGAGAATGGATGCATAGTTCAAGCTCTGAGGCATTTTTTAATGAGGAGAGTTATTTCCAGGATAATGATTTGGTGCATGCAGTTGACACCAGTGGTCGAGCTTATGAAGTGAAAGATGGTTGTCCAGTTGAAAAAGAAAAACTTGTGACAACAGAGATAGAAGAGGTGTTAGGTAATGAGGTTTTAGGGAGACGTCCTAAGGGTCCTGTGTACACCTGGAAGTGTAGTAGTATTTGCAGTGTACGACAGGATTCCATCAATTTGCTTTGTGATTTTATACGGTCATTTAATAAGAAAAGTTTGAAGCAGAAAATGAAGTTGTTGCAAGAATTAGATCCTTGCAGAGTGAGAGAAGTGATAGGTTTGCATGGTCATTCACTGGCTTGTCTTTCCAGGAGAGTATGCCAGAGTGCTTTTCATCATTTCAGGATGCTAGCAGTGCATCATAATAAAGTGAGGAAATTAGTTAGAATGTTGTATTATGCTAAGAGTCCAGCAATTATGCTTAAACAATTATGCGCTGCTCTTTTGCATGGTTCTGAAATAGATGTGAAGAATATATGTGAAGAAATTGAGTTTTGTTACTTTGGAAGTAAAGAGGAGAATGTTGAAATTGACCAAGAAGAAGAGAGTAATGTGGAAGATAGTGTACAGGTTTCCAGTACAGATAATTTCCAGAGGGAAATTGCGACGTTTGAGGTGAAATCAAGTGAGAGGCCAAATTTCACTTGTGTGTGTTGTCGACGCACTTATTATAAGAATCAGACTAAGTTAGTGGATTTATATGGAAAAAGTGAAAGGGAAAATAATAGTGAATGGAAGGATTTTACAACATACTTGATGGTAGAAAATTGTTTTGATTTGGGATTGGATCAACGTGTGTGTACTTATTGTTGTAACAAATTAAATCAAAACCAGATGCCTGCTAGAGCAGTTCATAATAATCTGGAATTGGTTGAGATTCCTTCTGAATTGAAGGATTTAAATACTTATGAATCTATTTTGATTCAAAGTATCCATCCCTTTCAGGCTATTGTAAGAATGGAACACTATCAAAAAATATTCCCCCTTGACCTCTATAATTCTAGCGATACACCTCCAACACTTTAACTTTTATATTTTAATACATATGGGCAAACATCAACATTTTTTTTGAATATTATAGTTTTATTATTTTTTTCACTTTAGTTATATTTCTTAATACAAAAATTTCTCATTTATCAGTTTATCATATCAATTTATATACTTCCAAAAACACATATTATAAAACACATGATACTACAATACAATCAATAAAAAGCCATTCCATGCAGAGAAAACAATATATGAAAAAATGGATATTCTCACACATACATACACCCCATTCTTGTCATACATACTGCATTCATTCTTGATTCTGCGTCTGAGGGATCGCAGATAGAAGTGCGAATTGTTACGCAAGGTCGACGCGTTTCGGCAGTATAAAACCGCCTTCCTCAGGACCTTATTTGCAGAATACTCATGTATTCACAAACGATATTTTATAGACCCTGCATGGTTGGGTATCTTCAATTTTATCAGTGGACTACTATCCAACTTCAGGCACAGACTTCAGGGCTTATTTTTATGGGGCTTCCAATTATACCAGGTATTGACTCTTTCACTAGTTATAAATGTGAAGGATTGTTGTGTTCATTTATTTATTTTAAGACCGATGTTTATCTTACATCCAAAACGCCTGACCCCTAAATCATGTAGCGACTCTTTTCAGTAATTGCAAATGCGAGGGATTGTTGTGTTCCTTTGTTTATAAACCGATGTACATCTTGTTTATGGATTATTTAGATTCCTCCCGCAGAACGTCTTCTACCAGCGGATGGTAAGCGCGACCTAAGTCATCACCGCCGCGCCCCTCATTGTTTAATCTCGGTGAGATGTAAGTTTAAATAATTTTTGTTCCTCTCCCGTCCGGTCAGTATTATTCCAAACAAACACGCCCTCGTGCTGCTACGGTATTGTAAGAATGGAGCCAAAGACAGGGAAATTGCCTCCATCAGATTTACAGAGAGGATTAAAGGGAAGAGTTGTTTATTTGCCTCTAGATTTGAAGAAAAACATTAACACAATTGGAGTAGAAAAAGTGGAAGAGGAACCTCTTGTTATCTTAGTTATCTTAGTTAATGGGGTTCCGACAAAGAATAAGAAAATATGGCAAGATTTAGTAGATGTTAGGAAAGTCAAAAGGGCAACATTGTATTTGAAAAAATATAATAAATACTATAAAAATGTATATGTTGCAGAAGAGGAAGTAAGTGAGGAAGAGGATAGCGATTTGTGTGCTGGTCAAATTGAGAAAGTAGAACCCTGTACTAGTGAAGAAATATATGAACATTATAGTGTTCATCCTTTGCATTCCAAGGAAGTCATGGGGAATGCTATTGAGTTGTTTCAAATGAAACAAGCGAAAGGGAGTCCCATTAGTGTTTGGGAGGAAAGTTTGGAAGCTCGGTGTTTCCCACAGCTTTTTCCAACAGGTCAGGGAGGAAGATATGATGAGCGACCTCATCAAATTCCTGCTTCTGAATACCGGACTTTGCGATTGTATGCAGGAGATCCTAGATTTCGACAATGCATTCCTTATTTGTTTCATCTCCTGTTTGAAAGTGATCTGTCTGGACTGTCATATGCAGTGAACCACATCTTGAAAAGTGGTATACACATGCAAAACATCTCGGCAAGTGACTTTATGGATAAAGTCAATGTCCAAGACAGTATTTTGGATTCTCACCTGATTAATCTCATGGCGTGTCAGCGTGGTACTAATGAGTACTGGTACCGTCGTCATGGTGATTTAAAATGTATGCTGAGGAACTTAGGAACTCCCACATGGTTCCTCACTTTGAGCTGTGCTGAGTATGGCTGGGAAGACTTACTTGAATTTCTACGAGAGGCAAATGCTAACGTAGAAAACATCGAATTCAAGACACCCGGAGAACTGTGCTCTTTGGATCCAGTCAATGTATGTAGGTACTTCAATCATAGATTTGAAGGTATGATGTCTTTCATCATGAATAAGAAGAATCCACCTCTTGGAGAGGTGTTGGATTTCTTCTGGAGGAAGGAGTACCAAGCAAGAGGTGCTCCTCATATACATATGTTGCTGTGGATCAAGGATGCACCTAAATTTGGAACGGATGCAGAAGACTCAGTGATGAGTTTCATAGAACAGTATTCTACGTGTGCTGTTCCAAACGCAAAGGAGAAAAAAAGCCTAAGAGAAAAAGTTCTACGTTTCCAAAGCCATCGATGTGGAAAGTACTGTCGTCGTAAATTCCGGAACAAAGACAAGTTCTACACCAAATGTCGTTTCGGCTTTCCACGACCGGTGATTTCTAAAGGAAGAGTGAACAGTTTGATGTCTTCGCTGCGACATAATGTGATGAAGAAATCACCTAAAAACACATTCAATTTGAAGAGGAACGAGGAGTCTAAGTACATCAACGACTACAACCCGGTGATTTTGTCCATGTGGAATGCTAACATGGATATACAGTTTGTGGCTGATAACTGTATGGCTGTGGCTCGGTATGTGACATCTTACATCACCTAAAAAGAGAAGACAGAATTGAAGGATATGTGGGAGGACATTTCCCATGAAAAGAGCCTCAGCAAGAAGTTGTACAGTTTCAGTCTGAAGATGTTGTCGCATCGAGAAATCGGAGCTTACGAATGTTCTGACCGGTTGTCTTCAGCAAGTCTCTATGCCAAGTCCAGGAGTATCGTTTGGGCGAGTGTTGGTCTTGCTGCAACGCGTAATCGAGTTCTGAAACCTGTGCGGGAAATTGAGTATTTGGCGGAAAAGGAGCCAAACAGTACCGACATTTTGAAGAGCAACATGTTGGATACATATTATCCAAATCGAAGCAGTCACCTCGAGAATGTTTGTCTGTATGAGGTTCTGCAAAATTACATATTCAAGAGGAACATCAAAGAAGATACTGAGAAAGGAGTGTATGCTGTAATAGAAAGTGAGGGATGTCTGGTCAAGCAAAGAAAATGCCACTTGATAAACCATCGAAAATTGAGTGGCGAATCTCCTGAAAAAAAGGAGTTTTTCTATTTAGCACTTTTGCAACTTTTTAAGCCTTGGCGTGCAGAAGAGGAACTGCTTGGAGATTTCCTTTGTTACGAAGACTCATTCAATGCTGCCAAGGAGACCATAGAATGTCCTGCTTTTCCCAAATATGTAGAAATGTTGAATGTGGAAATTGAGCAGGAAGCAACGATTGCAGCTGAGATTGCCAGAGACAGTTCTCAGGACAGTCAGAGTTCTGCTTCATTGAGTCAGGATCCACTAGGAGGACCTGTTATCGAAAATGAAGCTGCCACTGCTATGAATGAAGTGGAAAGAGCCATGGCACATGCTCAGGAGGATGCGGTTAACTTAGAAGAGTTGGAAAGACAACTCAACGTTGAGCAGAGGAAAATATATGACGAACTTACCATGCAAATTGATCATGGATTAAGTCATGACAAGAAAGAGTGCTCATGTACGTCGTTGAAGCCTGTCCGACTGTATGTGAGTGGAGAAGCAGAACTGGAAAAAGTTTCCTTATTAAAGCAATTTCATGTTATTTGCAGGAAAGGACAGAGTCATCGCTGTCTTGTGTTGTCACCGCTCCAACTGGACTGGCAGCACATAACATTAAAGGGATTACTTTACATTGTTTACTGATGCTGCCAGTGGAGCATGACAACAAATTAGAATATCACAAGCTATCTGGAGATGCTTGTTTTGAAGTTTCAAGAGTCTTGAGGAAAATGAAACTTCTTATCATTGACGAAGTAAGCATGGTTTCCAATGTCATGCTTGTCTTTGTGCATTTGAGAATGCAAGAAGTTCTCAAAACAGAGTATGATGTGTTATTTGGTGGCAAACACATCATTGTTTTCGTAGATCTTCTGCAGCTGACACCAGTGAAAGGGCAACCTGTGTTCAAAATGCTCACGCATGAAGATACCAGGAAGTGCTTAGGGAGCATTGGCAACGTCAATATATGGTTAAACTTCAATTATGCTGAACTGCATGAAAATATGCGTCAGGCAAAGGATGAAGTTTACAAGACTATTCTACAAGATGTTAGAATTGGAAAAGTGACCGAGCATGGGAAAGAAGCTTTACATGCACGATTACTGACAAATTTATATCCAGACGAAGATGTTGTGCCTGAGAATATTTTTCAGAAAGTTACTGAGAAAAAATCTGGAATATGTTTGATGCCAACTCTTGCAGAATGTGCCAAATTCAACAACAAAATGTTGCATTTAGAAAAGCAAGAGATTGTGAAACTGGAAGCTATTGACAGAGTAGAGCATATGGGATCAACAATTTTTGTTGTCTGAGAATCTGAAAACAAAATTGGATTCATTAGAGAAGAGTATATCTAAAACTGCGGGTTTTGAAAAGACTCTGAATGTGTGCTTGGACTGCCGTATAATTTTAAGAAGGAATTTACATGTTGAAAGAGGTCTGGTAAATGGATCAATGGGTAATGTTGTTGATTTTCTGAAATACAGAAATAGAGATGGAATTGAATTTTTAAAAATTAAATTTGATGGCATTGAGGAAGTACAGCTAATTGCTCGTTGTTCTGCTAGATTTTTGCTTGTAAAAGACTTATATGTTCGTCGTAAGCAGTTTCCTGTTTGCTTGGCATATGCGGTGACAATCCATAAATCGCAAGGTTTAAGTGTAGACTGTGCATTGGTGAATATTGGCAGTTCTGTGTTCAAGGAGGGTATGGCATATGTGGCATTGTCACGAGTTAGAACTTTATCGGGATTGTACTTGATTGAGTGTGATGTCACAAACATTTGTGCGGATCTAGATTGTGTTAAGGAATACAATAGGTTAAGAAGAGAGTATGCGCCACATTTGCCTCAGTATCCTTCGTTTGAGAAACGTGTGGTAGGCCGGAAACGAAGAAATGTGACCAATACTGGGGAGGTTGTAGCAAAAAGACGAAAAGTTGATGAACCTGAAATTATAAGCAGAAACAAAAAGGATTCTGTTGAAGATGTTGTTGGTTTTCAATTTTAAAAACAGTTCTGGTGTCAACTGCTATGCTAATGTAGTGGTTAATGTTTTGTTTTCTCTAGAAAATGTAAAAGAAGAGATTGTGGTCAATTCTGATCAAAGATTTTGCAGTTTGTTAAATTCTGTGTTAGAGAAATGTAGCACTGATAGAACAAACATAGAAAGTGTGTCTGAAATTCGAAATCTGTTAGACAGATGTTCAGGCCAAACACAATTCTCTCAAAATAGTCAGCAAGATTGTCAGGAGTTTTTATTGTATATGCTTGATGTATTGCATGATGAAGGTGTAGATGTAGATCACCTGTTTGGGCTTTCTTATCAATGGCAGCATGACTGCGAGAACTGTAGGGTATCAAGTACTACTAGTGTAGACTCAGAAAGATTTATATATTTAACTTTGCCAGACAGTAAATCAGTCTCTTTTAATAAGCTAGTAAAAGCAGCTGATCACAACATGGAGTGTAGCCAATGTAAATCTGAAATGATGTCCACATTATTTATACGAACATATGGCCAGTATGTCATTTTAATGTTCCAACGATGTAGGCCTGATGGAACAAAATTGACAACTTTAATTAAAAATGTTGTGGCTTCACAGTTGTCAATATCAGGAAGGACTTTTGTAACTGTAGCAATTATATATCATGATGGTCCTTCAATAACATCAGGACATTATACAGCTTATTTAAAGTGTAGAAATGGCTGGTCATTCTGCAATGATTCTGTTTTAATTTTCAAAAAAAAATTGCCGTATGACCTTAAAAACTCTTACCTGGTGTTTTTAAAACCAAAATTTTAGGGAAAGAATCTCGGGATGTGCTCTGAGGAATTTCAAGAAGTTCTAATGGCTCCTACACGATTTGGCCTTGAGGATAAGTGTAGTACAGAGACATAACTTCTTACCATAACACTGGACGTCATGGAGAAATACGTGCACTTTGAATGAGTTCAGAAAAACTGTTTCTTTTTATAAGCTAATTGAAGCAGCCAATCAAAACATGGAGTAGAGGAAATGTAAGTCTGCAATGCTGTCTACTGTTTTACATTGCTTTGTCATTAAAAGTGATGTAGAGAATTAAATAATTGTACTAGTCATAAAGGTAGTGTAAGTCTGCTTCATAGTAAGCAGTATCAGTGTGATAGGAAATGTAGAACATGATTGAGCAAGAAGGGGAAGATATTACTAGTCCAGGATTGTGAAAATGATCTTCAACATTTTAATTGTGAAAGTTGCGGAAATACAACATGACGGGATTGGCTTAAAAGAATTCTAAGAGTTATAAATGGCTCAGACACGATTTGGCCTTGTGGAAACGTGTGGTAGAGAGCGAGAAGTCATTTATTGTATGTAACATGTTTTTGAAAACGATGGAGGTTTTCTTTCAGAAAGTGGCGGGTTGAAAGTAATAACAGCACAACAGAGTGTAAGCTGTTCATAGGACATCCTTGGCCGTCATGGAAAGTAAGTTAACTTTAAGGAGTTCTGAATTCTGATTTGTTATGTTGTATGGGTTTTTTAAACACAATCATTTTGATTGTGTTTTTTTTTCCCCGCTGTTATATGATGAATACCTTCAAGTCACTGTTTTAGTGAAATTTGATACATTCTGAGAACAGCAAAAATAAACCATTTAACATGTATAATTAATTCTGTTCTGTTTGCATTTATGATGTACATGTAGAACTGTGTAGGAGGCATGGAGAAGGTGAGGCTTCTGTAAGTGTCAAAGTTGTTGCATACAGTGCTCATATTCTACGTAGTCTTTTATATTTCATTACTTTCACTGTTTCTGACTGATCTAAATTTTTTTTAAAAAAAAGAACAGTAAGTATAAGGGAAGGAAACAGACAGTTATGTTAAAAGAAACACAGCTATAGGGAATAAACTAGGGATACTGTTACCCGCAATCCTCTGCTGATGATGTCACTGAGCATGTCATGAATGATGTAATATGTGACATCATCAGCAGTGGATTACGAGTAATAGTATCTCTAGTTTACTCCCCTATAGCTGTCTTTCTTTTAACATAACTGTCTGTTTCCTTCCCTTATACTTACTGTTCTTTTAAAAAAAAAAAAAAATTTTGGTTCGCTTCCGGTTCGCGTACCGGGGAGCGAACTGGGAAGCGAACTAAGAGAAATAGAGGTTGGCACAGTTCCAAATATTGTACCAATTTTTTAATAACGGGGAGGTAGTTCTGAAAAGAACTTTTTTTTTTATTGTTTTTGTTGTTTTATATTTTTTTTATTATTTTTCTGAACATTTTTTTACTTTTTTTGAATTTTTCTGAACATTTTATATTTTTTTGGGGGTTTTTTCGGAGGGGGCAACGAAAACGATTCATTGTAAAGGGCTCAACAGGAGCAACAAAACAAAAAAAAAGAATTTATTGTTTGGGGCGTTTCGGACAAACATGAGCATGATTGTCAATAGCTCTGTTGATCAGAGTGATGCTACTTTCTCCGTAGCAAATGAATCCACTGCAATGTACGCAGACTTGTTTTACTTCACGAAATCTCGTTTGTATATTTGGCACCATCTCCCTGCCCTCTGGTCCCGTTACTTCCGGTACAACAGATCTTCTGGCCATAATAGGGAGATTATCTAGGTCGTTACGAAACTGTGCAGCACTGTAGTTGTTAGGATGCCACCTAGTCATATGGCGATGCATTGTGTAGTTTCCGAAACTGTATTTTTTGTCGGTCCCTCTGGACAGTCTATCTTGACATATAAGGCAAGTTACGTATCTTGCATTTACTTTTTTCTGACCTTTGGGAATTTAAAAAAATTGCCAAATGAAGTTTTCTTTCCGGTGAGACGTCCTGGGCTCCTCAGGCAAAAAGTGCCTCTCTTCGTGCTCGTCGTCCTCTTCCTCTTCTTCCTCTTCTTGCTGAATTATAACTTTAGCAGGTGGTCCACTCTTCCTTGGATGTGGTGGAGGTGGTGGGGAAGCACCAGCTGAAGCTACTAAAGAAGCCATTGCTCACTGGTAACAAAGGGTCTTTCTCTCACAATGATGAAAGTCAGAGTGAGGAAAGAAGGAGGGATTTTCATCATTTGGGAAAAACAATAGTTCTCAACCAATGAAAAGTGTTCATTTTAGATTATATGACCTAGTCTTACATCATTAGGAAACCAAAAGTGAAATGAACCAATGAAAAGTGTTATTACCAAGTCACATGACCTGCTGTGTTTACGTTACGCGCTTTGCAGGGCCTCCCGGTTTGCTTCCAGAAACCTGCGCTTTGCGACTCGGTAAGCGTACCAGTTCGCTAACGTAGCACGTCATATGACGTATCACGCGACAACGCGAAACGTCATGCGGACGGGAGGCGTCACGATGTTGTTTTCTAATGCGGCAGTTGCGGTAAAGAAACGTTTACCGGCTCGCGGTCTATTTCGCGGCATCAAGGTCAGCTAACGGGAAGCTTCCCGATTCGCGAAGCGGGAACGAAGAAAAAAAAATATTTTAAAAAAAAGTTATTAATAAACATATAAAATATATTTTTGGATTTAAAGAAGAATACATTTTACAGCTACAGATATTAGCTGTTAAAAAACCAATGAAATTCACTGAAAAAACCATAGGTTATAGACCATATATAGTTAGGAATTAGCATTTACAAAACCTTGAAAATTCACTGAAAAAACCATAGGTTATAGACCATATATTGTTAGGAATTAGCATTTAAAAAACCTTATTTTACTCACACAAAACCATTGAAATTCCATATATAGTTAGTTGCACTAACTATATATCGCGCACCCGCAATCCACTGCTGATGATGTCACATATTACATCATTCATGACATGGTCAGTGACATCACTGATGACATCACTGATGACATCTCAAATGACATCACTGATGACATCTCACTTGACATCAATGATCACATCACTGATGATATCATTCATGTGATAATACAATGCATCTCCTCACACTCTAATATAACCTCCGTTACACCCAGTGTTAAATAGAGAGTATCATTTTTGAAACCATTGACACACCAATACTAGTTACTACATACGCACTCACTGATTCCTATGTCTACACACACATTCACTCATACAATCATTCATACATACAATCACTCATCTTTACAACACTATCATATGCACTCATACACCTATACAGACACTCACACTCTGCCACTCATCCATGGAGTTACTCACACACCTAGTCAGTCCTGAAAAGAATCAATCACACTTCCATTTTCTCATCTATACAGTTAAACACAGAACACCTTACATTTTTGAAACATATACTAACACATAGTTACTCTCTTATAGAATCACTGATACAAGTACACATTGATCTGCACAGAGTCACACACCTCCCAGCCAGCCATACACACACTCAGTCTCCCATACAAATACTTGTGCAACCAATCAATAACCCATATAGCTACTTATATAGCTACTGATCAACACATGCAGCAGCTTGCACAACAACAGACATACTGATGCACACTTTCAGACAGTTTAGTCACTAACCCGTGCATTCAGTAAGACGCATTTAATCACTCACTCATACAGTCAATCACGCACCTACTAAAACCTTCATTCAGACACTTATACATCCACTCATTCTTCAATATGTAAAACATATTTAAACTTTACAGAAACACATAATCACTGGATGTTGTCATCAGTGATGTCATCAGTGATGTCACTGACCATGTCATGAATGATGTAATATGTGACATCATCAGCAGTGGATTGCGGGTGCGCGATATATAGTTAGTGCAACTAACTATATATGGAATTTCAATGGTTTTGTGTGAGTAAAATAAGGTTTTTTAAATGCTAATTCCTAACTATATATGGTCTATAACCTATGGTTTTTTCAGTGAATATATATATATATATATTACCTACTGGCGGTTGCCAGTAGGTAGTTATAGTTAGGACCTAGTTTCCATAGGAAATCTGCAACATTCTATTGGGAATAACTTTGGCGTTGATTGACGGAATTGGCTGAATTTCTCCAAGTAAATGGCCAGCTCCGCTCCGCTCCTTCCCAGAAAGTTTGGGGGTGAATCGTCAAGCGGGGGCCGAGATAAAAGGGGGGTCCCAAAACGTGTTTTCCCCATGTTAATTTCCATAGGGCGGTTGGACTCACTTTTAGCCCGAACAGCTGAATGGATTCCCACGAAACTTGGCAAAATTGTAGGGACTGGTAGCCCGATGTGCCTTTGCTATGTCTCAAGATATGTGCTCCAGAGGATTTTGAGTAATTAAGGTTAAAAAAAAATATATATCTATAAGCACGCACCGGTACGCGCACCGGGGCGCGTACAAGCGCGCTACGCGAGTTCGCGCGCGGAAAGCTGATTGGCTCTCGGGTGTCTGTCAACATTCCAAACAGTCCGGAGCGGCGGCCATCTTGTGTCTCGGTAGGATCGAGACACAAGAGGTGGCAAAAACAAAGGGGGAAATGACCAAAAGGGGGCAGGGTAGGCCCCCCTGACCCCATAGGTTTGATGTGGGGGGATAGCCCGGTACGCACACCGGGGAGCGTACATGGGAGGGTACCATGGTGAAAAAAGATTGACAGATTTTTTTTAAAATGTAGCCTTTTTTTATAAATTGGAGGTAGTTCTAAAAAGAACTGTTTTTTTCTTCTTTTTGTTGTTTTATATTTTTTTAAATGTTTTTTTGAACATTTTGTACTTTTTTTGGCTTTTATGAACTATTTTATATTTTTTTGGTTATTTTTATGGGGAGAAACAAAAAACAGGGAATTGTAAACGGCTCAACTGGAGCAAAGAAAAATAAGGAAAAAATTATGTTTTTTTGGGGCAATTGTGGTTGTCACCAGCACGGTTGATGAGCTTTATGCTCTGCTCACCAAAGGTGATGGTCTTACCACAAAAAATACAAGTGATCTTGAATTCACCAAACTGTGGTTGTATGTTTGGGACCATCTACCTTGTCTCTGGTCCCGATGGAGTGGGTTGCTTTCTTTTGGAGGTGCTGGGTGAAGATTGGGGAGGGTTACTGGCCAGTTCTCTCACCTCTGCCGCAGCATAGTTGTGGGGATGCTTGCGCTGCATGTGCCGAATCATGGTGTTATTGCCAAATGAATATTTCTTATTAGGGTTCCCCCTTGAAAGTTCAGAGCCACAGATTTGGCAAGTCACCTTTGGCGCATTCACTTTCTTCTTGCCCTCTGGGATGGAAAAAAACTCCCATACAAGGTGCTGCTTTGGCCTATATGGGGTATTGTCTTCTGGCAGGAATGTCCTACTCCCCTCCTCCTCCTCCTCCTCCTCCTCCTCTTCTTCTTCTTGACCACCAATGTGATGTTGTGGTGGTCCTCTTGGTGGTGGTGGTGGTGGTGGTGGTGGTGGTGGTGGTGGTGGTGCAGATGCTCCAGCTGTGCTGCTACTGTAGCCATTTTAAAGTACAAAATATTAGTCACAGATCTCCAAACAGGTCTTCCTCAGTCAAAGGACAAAGTCTGAATAATGAAAAAAGGTGGGGGCTTTCATCATTTGGAAAAAAAAAATGTCCTCGACCAATGAAAAGTGTTATTTTCAGGTCACATGACCCGGGCTTTCATCATTTGGAAACCAAAACTGTTCTGCACCAATAAAAAGTGTTATTTTCAGGTCACATGACCCGACGCGCTTACGCTACGCGCCCCCGGGGCGCGTCACGTAAGCGCGTCGGATGCTTACGTTGCGCGATCGTATGCGCTCGAGTGCTTCCGGGTGTGCTTACGCCGTGCGTATCACGCGGACGCGGATACGCGATACGTCATGATGATGTTTGCGTCCCGGGGTGCTTACGTAGCGCGTTCGTATGCGCGTGGTTGCTTCTGGGCACGCTTACGCCATACGTATCACGCGGACGCGGCTACGCGATACGTCACGAGGATGTTTTCGTTCACGGCAATAGCGGTAACGGGATGCTCCCCGGTACGCGCCCCGGAGCGTGCCGCAAAATTGCGCTGACCGGGGCACTCCCCGGTACGCGCCCCGGGAGCGCTCCATGGCAAAAAATATATATATATTTTTTTTAATAAAAAAATAGTATTATATAAATATACAATATAGGATTCATTATAAAAAATATTACATTTCATAGGTTTGAGGCCCTATATATAGTTAGGAATTAGCATTTACAAAACCTTTGAAATTCACTGAAAAAACCATAGGTTTCACACCAGTTATAGTTAGGAATTAGCATTTAAAAAACCTATGAAATTCACTGAAAAAACCATAGGTTTCACACCAGTTATAGTTAGGAATTAGCATTTAAAAAACCTATTAAATTCACTGGAAAAAACTATAGGTTTCACACCAGTTATAGTCAGCAGGAAATTTTACTCGCATAAAACCATTGAAATTCCCACGTTATAGTTAGTTGAACTCACTATAACTTGCGCGTGCAATGCACTGCTGATGACGTCACATATTACATCACTCATGACATGGTCAGTGACATCACTCATGACATCACTGATGACACCATCCTTGTGACAGAGTGACAGACCTCCTTTCACTGAAATGTAACCCTTGAAACACATATTCAAAAATAAAAACTAACATTTTCAAAAAAATGGAGATAGCCATACCAGTTACAACAACCAATTCAATTATTCCACCATCTATATACTCATGCACTCATTCACCACAGTTCTATATAGTCACTCATACATATACTCACCCTTCATATGAAGTGATACACCTATACATCCTCTTACACACCGACAGTCATCCTAAAGATACTCTCACACATACTCACACATGCAAATAAAATATTGAACATCCGTTTATTTGCATATACAGCTATACACACACTACCACTTTACTTCTAAGGAAACTTACTCATACTTACTCTTTTAAACAATCACTTATAGAAACACATACTAATTTAAACAGGAACTCTTACAATTCCTCACTCTCACATATACTCACTTATATACACCAATCTTCACATATACTAGATTAAAACATATGTAGTTACTGATAAACACACTAGTAAGACAGTCATTCACTCACTAACACACACATATACACACTCATCCACCCATACAGTCCTGCACATATGCTATCTTCAAAACACATACAAACAGAGAGTCAGTCATTCATGCATCTATGTGCTAAGTAATACCCCCACCAAACCATACAAACACTCATACTGATACTAAGAAAAACATCTAATAACCCATATACATACACATGTAGCAACTCACCAACCCATGCAGGCACTTATACACAAAGTGAAACACTAATACATATATTTGAATATTTAAACATTACTCTCTAATATATGTATTCACTAAGATACACTTAATAAACCAGTTAACCAATCAATTTTTTTTTAAAACATCCATGTAAACACTTATTTAAACATTTATTCTTCCATCAACTTTTACATATACATATATAACACATGTTTATTTTTTAAAAAGACACACATTCACTGGATGGTGTCATTAGTGATGTCATGAGTGATGTCACTGACCATGTCATGAGTAATGTAATATGTGACGTCATCAGCAGTGCATTGCACGCGCAAGTTATAGTGAGTTCAACTAACTATAACGTGGGAATTTCAATGGTTTTATGCAAGTAAAATTTCCAGCTGACTATAACTGGTGAGAAACCTATAGTTTTTTTCAGTGAATATATATATATATATATATATATTCACTGAAAAAACCATAGGTTTCAGGAGTTATATAGTTAGGAATTAGATTTTAAAAAACCCTTGAAATTCACTCAAAAAACTATAAGTTTTAGTGGTGTTATAGTTAGCTGGACATTTTACTCATACAAAACCATTGAAATTGCTCCTATATAGTTAGTTGTACTAACTATATTTCGCGCACCCGCAATCCACTGCTGATGATGTCACATATTAGATCATTCATGACATGGTCAGTGACATCACTGATGACATCTCAAATGACATCACTGATGACATCACTGATGACATCATCCAGTGAATGTGGTTTGCTTCGTTATTTAAATATGCATTATATATATAGCAATTTGCATTGAAGAATAAGTGGATATATATAAATAAATATTTGGATGGAGGATTTAGTAGCAGTGTAATTGACTGTTTACTTGACCAATTTATAATGTCTCACTAAATATAGTGGATAGTGACTAAACTGTGTGAATATCTGTATCACTTTGTCAGTTGTTGTGTAAACTGATTCTACAGTTGGTTACTAGCTATGTGAAAGTCTATATTAGTTATTGATTAGTTAACTGAGTATTTGTATGGGAGTGTGAAAGTGTGTGTGGTTCGGTGGGGGGTGTGTGACTGTCCAAAGATGTGTGAATAGTTGATTCAGTAGATATATGAAGTTAAAACTACATGTTCTAACAGTTGTTTGGGTGAGTGAATATCTTTATGGGTGTGGTGATGAGCAAATATATTTCTCAATAGTACAGGTCCAACAAACTAGAAAAATAAAAGGCAGTGTATGTGTCAGTTGTTGTATATAAATAAGTATACATAAGACACAATGATTGTGTGTGAGTGACTGTATGGATAACTGTATACTTGTAATAATGATTTTATAATTCACTGAGTATGACTTACTATCTAAATGAATAGAAGAAGTGGTGTTTGTATAAGTGTTTTGCTAAGTAAATATGTAAGTATGATCCATTGTTTGCATAAGTGAGTAGGATGACTTCATATGTGAATAGGATGCGTGCTGTTGTTTAATGTCGATATAGATGTATAAGTATTTTTGATAGTGTTCTATTGTTCATTGACAGCATGTATGAGTGAATCCATAGGTAAGTGATTAGATGTGTGTATACATCTATAATTCACTGAGTGGATTTTTAGATACTTGTATTGCTGTGACAATGGATTTAAATATGATACTCTGTATTTTACAAAGAGTGATGAAAAATTGTAATAGTGTATGAAAAGGTGTATGTGATTGTCACGTGGATGATGTCATCAGTGATGTCATCAGTGATGTCATTTGAGATGTCATCAGTGATGTCACTGACCATGTCATGAATGATCTAATATGTGACATCATCAGCAGTGGATTGCGGGTGCGCAAAATATAGCTAGTACAACTAACTATATAGGAGCAATTTCAATGGTTTTGTATGAGTAAAATGTCCAGCTAACTATAACACCACTAAAACTTATAGTTTTTTGAGTGAATTTCAAGGGTTTTTTAAAAGCTAATTCCTAACTATATAACTCCTGAAACCTATGTTTTTTCAGTGAATTTCAAAGGTTTTTTAAATGCTAATTCCTAACTATATAAGGCCTGAAACCTATGGTTTTTTCAGTGAATTTCAAAGGTTTTTTAAATGCTAATTCCTAACTATGTAAAGCCTGAAACCTATGGTTTTTTCAGTGAATTTGCAAGGTTTTTTTAAATGTTAATTCCTAACTATATAAGGCCTGAAACCTCTGGTTTTTTCAGTGAATTTCAAAGGTTTTTTAAATGCTAATTCCTAACTATATAAGGCCTGAAACCTATGGTTTTTTCATTGAATTCGCAAGGTTTTTTAAATGCTAATTCTATTAGCGGATAACGTTTTTATATATTAAAACGTTTTTTAAATCTAAAATGCCTGCTTTGCTAACAGAGTTTTTAAGCACAGGCTCTTTTGTCTCTGGTGGCCATCTTGGGAGACTGCATATCAGAATTTTTTTAATGAAATATAAGAGGATTTGAGAAGTCACTCAAAATGTGCCCTAATTTTTCTTTCTTCAGCACTAATCATAATTTCTATGGCAAAATGAACCCCCTCATTTTGTTCCTTTGCAAATTAAATGTTTTAAGTGTTAACATTTTATTCCAATCAAGATGACTTCAGGTGTGCCATACTTTTGTCATAAGTAAGACTGTTAGCGCTCTAGTTGTTCTTTAGAACACTCTGGGACATTCTGTCATTGGGCTATAGTTGGGCTACATCTGGCTGATATTTGGGCTACATTTGTTTTTTTTGTCTCTGGTGGCCATCTTTGGGCTACATTGGGCTACATTGGGCTACATTGGGCTACATTTGGGCTCTAACATATATATAGCCCAATGTAGCCCAATATATATTTTTCAAAGTTAATTTTCGTAAAAACCACTGGAGCACATATCTTGAGACATAGCAAAGGCACATCGGGCTACCAGTCCCTACAATTTTGCCAAGTTTGGTGGAAAACCATTCTGCCATCCGTATCAAAGCAGCATCATTTGGCGCCGCCACGGACCCGCCTTTGTAACGGCAGTTGGCTCCATCCGCGACCTTGGCAGTCCAACCGCCCTATGGAAATTAACATGGGGAAAACACGTTTTGGGACCCCCCTTTTATCTCGGCCCCTGCTTGACGAATCACCCCCAAACTTTCAGGGAAGGACCGGAGCGCCGCGAGGCAAAGTTAAGGAAAATATCAGGAAGATTCCTCAAACGGCGCCAAAGTTATTGCCAATAGAATGTTGCGATTTCCCTATGGAAAACAATCCTAACTATATATACCTACTGGCTATCGCCAGTAGGTTATATATATATATATATATATATATATATATATATATATATATATATATATATATATATATATATATATATATATATATATATATATATATATATATATATATATATCAAGCCACTTGCAGAACCAATTTTAGAGAGAGCCTAGCGGAGACAAAATCGTTTGCAGCAGTTTTATTCAAAAGTGACAGCGTGACAACACCGGAGATTGGGCAGGCAAAAGCATCCAAGATTGAAAGCCAGACGCGTTTCAGGTCATAAGTCCTTTCTTCAGTGGCTTATCTGGAAGGCAGTGGGAAAACGATTGAGAGCACTTCCTGTTCTTAAAACACCTCCCCGCCCGGTTGGGCGTTGCCTCATGGCCTCCTGGGAGACGTAGTCCGTGCATAATTTTACCCCAGTGGGTTCGAGTTCTCAGAGCCAAAGTGTCCTTTTATAAATGGCAGCCTAGCTTCAAAATCCGTGTCATGTGTTATTGCCATCACTATGCTGTGGGCGCACATCTTACTGCATGGTGCGCGCTCATCTCCATCCGTATCAAAGCAGCATCATTTGGCGCCGCCACGGACCCGCCTTTGTAACGGCAGTTGGCTCCATCCGCGACCTTGGCAGGTCGTTAAAACATCAAGCCACTTGCAGAACCAATTTTAGAGAGAGCCTAGCGGAGACAAAATCGTTTGCAGCAGTTTTATTCAAAAGTGACATCGTGACAACACCGGAGATTGGGCAGGCAAAAGCATCCAAGATTGAAAGCCAGACGCGTTTCAGGTCATAAGTCCTTTCTTCAGTGGCTTATCTGGAAGGCAGTGGGAAAACGATTGAGAGCACTTCCTGGTCTTAAAACACCTCCCCGCCCGGTTGGGCGTTGCCTCATGGCCTCCTGGGAGACGTAGTCCGTGCATAATTTTACCCCAGTGGGTTCGAGTTCTCAGAGCCAAAGTGTCCTTTTATAAATGGCAGCCTAGCTTCAAAATCCGTGTCATGTGTTATTGCCATCACTATGCTGTGGGCGCACATCTTACTGCATGGTGCGCGCTTATCTCCATCCGTATCAAAGCAGCATCATTTGGCGCCGCCACGGACCCGCCTTTGTAACGGCAGTTGGCTCCATCCGCGACCTTGGCAGGCCGTTAAAACATCAAGCCACTTGCAGAACCAATTTTAAAGAGAGCCTAGCGGAGACAAAATCGTTTGCAGCAGTTTTATTCAAAAGTGACAGCGTGACAACACCGGAGATTGGGCAGGCAAAAGCATCCAAGATTGAAAGCCAGACGCGTTTCAGGTCATAAGTCCTTTCTTCAGTGGCTTATCTGGAAGGCAGTGGGAAAACGATTGAGAGCACTTCCTGTTCTTAAAACACCTCCCCGCCCGGTTGGGCGTTGCCTCATGGCCTCCTGGGAGACGTAGTCCGTGCATAATTTTACCCCAGTGGGTTCGAGTTCTCAGAGCCAAAGTGTCCTTTTATAAATGGCAGCCTAGCTTCAAAATCCGTGTCATGTGTTATTGCCATCACTATGCTGTGGGCGCACATCTTACTGCATGGTGCGCGCTCATCTCCATCCGTATCAAAGCAGCATCATTTGGCACCGCCACGGACCCGCCTTTGTAACGGCAGTTGGCTCCATCCGCGACCTTGGCAGGCCGTTAAAACATCAAGCCACTTGCAGAACCAATTTTAGAGAGAGCCTAGCGGAGACAAAATCGTTTGCAGCAGTTTTATTCAAAAGTGACAGCGTGACAACACCGGAGATTGGGCAGGCAAAAGCATCCAAGATTGAAAGCCAGACGCGTTTCAGGTCATAAGTCCTTTCTTCAGTGGCTTATCTGAAAGGCAGTGGGAAAACGATTGAGAGCACTTCCTGTTCTTAAAACACCTCCCCGCCCGGTTGGGCGTTGCCTCGTGGCCTCCCGGGAGACGTAGTCCGTGCATAATTTTACCCCAGTGGGTTCGAGTTCTCAGAGCCAAAGTGCCCTTTTATAAATGGCAGCCTAGCTTCAAAATCCGTGTCATGTGTTATTGCCATCACTATGCTGTGGGCGCACATCTTACTGCATGGTGCGCGCTCATCTCCATCCGTATCAAAGCAGCATCATTTGGCGCCGCCATGGACCCGCCTTTGTAACGGCAGTTGGCTCCATCCGCGACCTTGGCAGGCCGTTAAAACATCAAGCCACTTGCAGAACCAATTTTAGAGAGCGCCTAGCGGAGACAAAATCGTTTGCAGCAGTTTTATTCAAAAGTGACAGCGTGACAACACCGGAGATTGGGCAGGCAAAAGCATCCAAGATTGAAAGCCAGACGCGTTTCAGGTCATAAGTCCTTTCTTCAGTGGCTTATCTGGAAGGCAGTGGGAAAACGATTGAGAGCACTTCCTGTTCTTAAAACACCTCCCCGCCCGGTTGGGCGTTGCCTCATGGCCTCCTGGGAGACGTAGTCCGTGTATAATTTTACCCCAGTGGATTCGAGTTCTCAGAGCCAAAGTGTCCTTTTATAAATGGCAGCCTAGCTTCAAAATCCGTGTCATGTGTTATTGCCATCACTATGCTGTGGGCGCACATCTTACTGCATGGTGCGCGCTCATCTCCATCCGTATCAAAGCAGCATCATTTGGCGCCGCCACGGACCCGCCTTTGTAACGGCAGTTGGCTCCATCCGTGACCTTGGCAGGCCGTTAAAACATCAAGCCACTTGCAGAACCAATTTTAGAGAGAGCCTAGCGGAGACAAAATCGTTTGCAGCAGTTTTATTCAAAAGTGACAGCGTGACAACACCGGAGATTGGGCAGGCAAAAGCATCCAAGATTGAAAGCCAGACGCGTTTCAGGTCATAAGTCCTTTCTTCAGTGGCTTATCTGGAAGGCAGTGGGAAAACGATTGAGAGCACTTCCTGTTCTTAAAACACCTCCCCGCCCGGTTGGGCGTTGCCTCATGGCCTCCTGGGAGACGTAGTCCGTGCATAATTTTACCCCAGTGGGTTCGAGTTCTCAGAGCCAAAGTGTCCTTTTATAAATGGCAGCCTAGCTTCAAAATCCGTGTCATGTGTTATTGCCATCACTATGCTGTGGGCGCACATCTTACTGCATGGTGCGCGCTCATCTCCATCCGTATCAAAGCAGCATCATTTGGCGCCGCCACGGACCCGCCTTTGTAATGGCAGTTGGCTCCATCCGCGACCTTGGCAGGCACTGGCAGAACCAATTTTAGAGAGAGCCTAGCGGAGACAAAATCGTTTGCAGCAGTTTTATTCAAAAGTGACAGCGTGACAACACAATATATATATTCACTGAAAAAAACATAGGTTTCAGCCACGTTATAGTTAGGTATTAGCATTTAAAAAGCCTTAAAGAATTACTGAAAAAAACATAGATTTCTGCCATGTTATATTTAGGAATTAGCATTTAAAAAAACCATAGAAATGCACTGAAAAAACCATAGGTTTCACACATGTTATAGTTAGCTGGACATTTCACTCATACAAAACCATTGAAATGTCCCCGTTATAGCCAGCTAACTATAACTCGCGCGCCCGCAATGCACTGCTGATGACGTCACATATCACATCACTCATGACATGGTCAGTGACATCACTCATGACATCACTGATGACATCTCAAATGACATCACCGATGACATCATCCAGTGAATGTGTGTCTTTCTGAAAAATAAATATTTTTTATATATGTATATCTAAACATCGATGGAAGAATAAATGGGTAAATAAGCGTCTAAATGGATGTTTTTTTAGGCAAAAATGATTGTATAACTGACTTATTAAGTGTATATTAGTGAATACATGTATTAGCGAGTAATGTTTAAATATGTAAATATCTGTATCAGTGTCTCACTTTGTGTATAAGTGGCTGCATGGGTTGATGAGTAGCTACATGAGTGTCTATATGGGTTATTAGTTGATTTTTTGAGTATCAGTATGAGTGTGTGTATGGTTTGGTGGGGAGTATTACTTAGTGCATAGATGCATGAATGAGTCAGTGACTCACTGTATGTGTTTTGAAGACAGCATGTGTACAGGACTGTATGGGTGGATGAGTGTGTGTATGGGAGTGTTAGTGAGTGAATGACTGTCTCAATAGTATCTTTATGAGTAAGTACATATGTTTTAAACTAGTATATGGGCGTATTTATGTATATAAGTGACTATATATGAGAGTGAGAGATTGGAAGAGTTCCTGTATAAATAAGTATCAGTTTCTATAAGTGATTGTTTAAAAGAGTAAGTATGTGTACTTTTCTGTAGAAGTAAGTGTAGTGGTGTGTCTAAAGCTGTATATGCAAGTAAATGGATGTTTGATAGTTTATTTCCATGTGTGAGTATGTGTGCGAGTATATATATGGATGAGTATTAGTGTGTAACAGGATGTATAGGTGTATGAGTACATATGATGAGTGAGTACATGTATGAGTGACTATATAGAACTGTTGGTGAATGAGTGGATGTGTATGTGGATGTTGGAATTATTGAATAGGTTGTTGTAACTGGTATTGGTATCTTCATTTTTTTGAAAATGTTACTTTCTATTTTTGAATGTATGTATCAAAGGTTATATTACCGTGAGAGGAGGTCTGCCACTCTTTCACAAGGAAGATGGCATCAGTGATGTCATCAGTGATGTCATTTGAGATGTCATCAGTGATGTCATGAGTGATATCACGGACCATGTCATGAGTGATGTGATATGTGACATCATCAGCAGTGCATTACGGGCGCGCGAGTTATAGTTAGCTGAACTAACTATAACGGGGGAATTTAAATGGTTTTGCATGAGTGAAATGTCCAGCTAACTATAACATGTGTGAAACCTATGGTTTTTTTCAGTGAATTTCAAAGGTTTTGTAAATGATACTTTTTAAATGTATTAATTGTTATCTTTTTTATACTGATTTACTACATAGTTTTAAAGTATTTGTTTTGAGATATTTTATTTTTTAAATTACATTACATATTTTTATATATAATATATATATATATATATACATTGATTTTTTTTTAAATATTGAAATTGTAATATCTTTTTTTTTATTTTATATTTTTTATTAATTTATATATATTTTATATAGCCGGCAATGATATCCTATGGAAGGAAATTCAAGTTTCTGATAAGTACGGTTAAAATTACTTTTCAGGATCAGAACTGGGCTGAAAGATGCAGCACTTAGGTCTCTCCTGATAACAGGTGAGTAAATCGGAATTCGTAGTTCGGCTGATTTTAAAGGAATTTTTTAAAGTTCCAAAACTCCACACTTGGAAGAATTTCCAAGTGAAAACAGTCAATGTTAGCCTATGGAAGAAAATTCAAGTTACTGTAAGTATGGTTAGAATTACTTTTCAGGGTCAGTGCTGGGCTGAAAGATGCAGCACTGAGGTCTCTCCTGATAACAGGTGAGTAGATCGGAATTTGTAGTTCGGCTGATTTTAGAGGAATATTCGTACGTTTCAAAAATTGACACTTAGAAACTTTTCTGGTGAAAACCACACAATAGATTCCTATGGAAGGAAATGCAAGTTACTGGTAAGTACACTTAGATTTACTTTTCAGGGTCCGTACTGGGCTCAAAGATGCAGCAATGACGTCTCTCGTGATGACATGTGAGTAAATCGGAATTCGCAGTTCGGCTGATTTTAGAGGAATATTTTGCTCAATAGCGAAGGAAGGGGGCAGGGCCTGAGGTGACATGTGTGCAAACACGCCCTGTGGCACGTTTTAGGTTGGGGAATTAATTCCTCTTCAATCCTGAGGTCCCCTGTGGGCCAACTAGCCCACCAGGTACCTCCAGTATGCGCCAGGGAGCTGCTTTGCAGAGAGGTGTTCAGAGGCCACGCCCCCCTTTTTACAACACTGTGCAACACAGCCCCGCTTCTTTTTCTTTTTTTTGGGCCCTGGGGAACCCATCCTCCAGGGCCTGACCCCCAAAAAGTATATATATTTTCTTTAACGGGAAGGGCGCCGCGTGGCCCCCCTCCCGTGGCTAACCCAGGCCCCGGGGACCACATCCCCCGGGGCATGCCAATTTGTTTTTTTTTTAAGGAGGGAGCTATGCAGCCCCCCTCCTCAGGCCACCTAAGGCCCCGGGGACCCCAACCACCGGGGCCGCCCTGCCTCCTTTTAATTTTTTTTTTTAATTGTTAATATTTGGGGAGGGAGCCACGTGGCCCCCCTCTCCAGTGGAGACCGTGGGGGGTCCCCAAGCCCCCCACAGTCCCTGCCGGCTCCTCGCTTCCTACTGGAGCCGGCATTGCTTTTCTGCTTGTGGAGGAGCTAACATGCTGCTCCCCATGCAGAAAAGCAATCCACTTTGGGTTTTTGAAAGAGAGAGCAGGTTTCCTGCTCTCTCTTTCAAAAACCAAAGCAGTTTGCTATGGTAGGGCGGGAGCCACGAGGCTCCTGCCCTACCATAGCAAACAGCAGTGTCCCGGGGATGGACACCCCGGGACACTGCAGGAGCCGGCCCTGGGGGGCGGCGGTCCCCAGGGCCACCACAAGGCTCCAGGAGGGGGGCTGCCCGTCCTCCTCCCAACAGTTAAAAGCTCCGGGGGTGGTGGTCCCCGGGCCTGGGGGCCCATCACAGACCCCCCTATTTTAAATATTAGAGTCCCGTGGTGGCGGTCCCCAGGTTTTTTAAATTTTATTTTGAAAAGAAGCCCCGGGGGAGGCCGTCCCTGGGGCTGCGGGGGGCCGTGAGCCCCCCGCATACTTAATACTAAAGCCCCGGGGTGGCGGTCCCCGGGGCTCGGGGGGCCTTAGAGGCCCCCCTTCATTATACACTTAAGCCCCGGGGGGGTGGTGATCCCCAGGGCTACGGGGGGCCATGTGCCCCTGCTATATAGACACTGTGCCCTGGGGGGTGGCGGTCCCCGGGACAGAGTGGGGAGGATTGGGCCCCCCCACACTTTATTTATATAAAGCCCCCTGGGGCTAATTTACATAAAAGCGCGGGAGCCTCGCTTCATTTTTTTTTATCTGCAGGGTACGCGTACCATACGCGTATCCCGCGATTTAAAAAAAAAATAAAATTGGGCCTTGGTGGTCCTTGTGGGACCCCCTAAGCTGGCCTGGGGGTCAGGGTATTTCTACCCTGCCCCCTTTTTGCATTTTTTACGTTACCTTTTTCTGTTTTCTTGTGCCTCGGTTCTACCGAGGCACAAGATGGCTGCTAACACTTCCTGGTTTGGATTGTTGACAGCCAATTAGCATAAAGCTCACGCTCGGCTGGGTACGCGTAAGGTACCCGTACGGTTCTTCGTCTATAGATATATCTATGATTTTACTTTTGATTTTCTCAGGAACTACTAAACGGATTTACACCATTTAACAAAAAGCATAATCTATGAACCAAACTCTACCTTTTTGCCAATTTTGGTGTAATTCCGTTCAGCAGTTCGGGCTGTAGCCGTGTCTAAATGTCCCCATGGAAAATTGCATGGGGAAAACACGTTTTGGGACCCCCTTTTTTCTCAGCCCCCACTTGACAAACCACCCCAATACTTTCAGGATAGGAGCGGGGCGGAGCGCCCCATCTTCTTGGAGAATTTCGCGAAGAGTCGTTGACCGGCGCCAAAGTTATTCCAAATAGAATGGTGCCGATTTCCTATGGAAACTAGGTCCTAACTATAACTACCTACTGGCGACCACCAGTAGGTAATATATATATATATATATATATTCACTGAAAAACCCATAGATTTCACACCAGTTATAGTTAGCTAAACATTTTACTCATACAAAACCATTGAAATTCCCACGTTATAGTTAGTTGGACTCACTATAACTCGCGCGCCCGCATTCCACTGCTGATGATGTCACATATTACATCATTCATGACATGGTCAGTGACATCAAGGGAAGGGAAAAAAGTGAAGGAGCAAAACAAGGGAAGAGAGAGGAAGGAAAGTAAAGTAGCAGGTCAGAAAGAAGGTGAGTGTGGGAGTATGGCTGAGTTATACGGAGTGAGTGTGACAGAAGAGGACTGAGAGACTAAGGGGATGGAGAGAATGAGGCTAACAGAGAGAGAATGAGGGAAGAGGAGTGTAGAACTAAGAGGACAGAGGAAGAAAGAGAAGGAGTTAGTAAAGTGGAGTAAGGAGAGTACGGGAAGGGAAAAGAGTGAAAGAGCGAAACAAGGGAAGAGAGAGGAAGGAAAGTAAAGGAGAAGGTCTGAAAGAAGGTGAGTGTGGGAGTATGGCTGAGTTATAGGGAGTGAGTGTGACAGAAGAGGAGTGAGAGACTAAGAGGACGAGAGAATGAGGCTAACAGAGAGAGAATGAGGGAAGGGGAGTGTAGAAGTAAGAGGACAGAGGGAGTAAGAGAAGGAGTTAGTGAAGTGGAGTAAGGAGAGTAAGGGAAGGAAAAAGAGTAAAGGAGTGAAGAAAGGGAAGAGAGAGGAAGGAAAGTAAAGGAGAAGGTCTGAAAGAAGGTGAGTGTGAGAGAGGAGTGAGGAAAAGGGGAGTAAACGTGGGGATTCAGAATAAGTGAGGCAAGCGCAATAAGGGAACAGGGGTGTGAGAGCATCAGAGAAGAGTAGTGAGGTTAAGGAAAAGAGTATAGGGAGAATAATATTTGCACGTCAAACTTACCTTATAAGTAATGTAAACTTAATTACATATGTTCAGTAAATTTAATATCTGTGAAAGAGAAAAAAAAATAAGTTAGAATATTTATAATATATATTTTACAATACAAGTGATAAAGTAGGAGATTGTCTGCCCGCAACCAGGTGTAGAGGGAATGTCCATCGGCCCCCGGCTCCCTGGTACACGGAAAAATTGAAACTGGAAAAAACCAAGTGTAAGGGACTTGAGAGGAAGTGGCGTAAGCATTATGATCCTCAAATAAAGGAATTGTACCGTAAGGCTAGAAACCTCTACCATACGGCCTGCTCCAGAGCTAAGGCAGTCTATGTAACAGAGACTATCAATACTGCTGCCAACAAAGCACGGACTCTTTTTAACACAGTTAAAGATTTAGCCGGAGCAAACTCTATGGCGGCTGCACCCCCACTTACCCCTCAAAAATGTCAAGATCTTGCCACGTATTTTGTGGAAAAGATCGAGACTATTCTTGCTAATATTAATCCTTTGGTGAGGGAGGACAAGGAAGTTCTTCCCCTACAAAGCTCATTAGGAAATCGGCTTGACTGCTGGCCATATATTACCTTGGACACCTTAAAATCCTTGGCTACCTCTATTAAATCGGGCTCTCCGTGCGACCCCCTTCCAATCAACATTCTGAGCCAACTGGACGATGCTGCTTTGGGGATTATTGCCGAGACACTTAATTCCTCCATTCGTCTGGCAACCGTCCCGGCGTCCTGGAAGCACGCCATGGTCAGCCCTCTGTTGAAGAAACCATCTGCTGATCCAGAGGTACTGGCAAACTACCGCCCGATATCCCTGCTGCCTGCCTTCTCTAAAATTTTGGAGAAGCACATCCACAGTGTACTTTCATCGTACACGGAGAATAACAACCTACTCCATTATTCCCAGTCGGGTTTCAGGGCAGGCCATTCCACCGAATCTGCCCTCCTGGGAGTCACGGAGAAGATCAGGGGACTCTTGGACGACGGGCAAACGGTTGCTCTCGTCCTGCTCGATCTGAGCGCAGCCTTCGACACCATCTCACACAACAGACTGCTTGCCAGGTTGAGTGAGGATGGTGTCGGAGGCACTGCGCTGGACTGGATTAGATCATATTTGAGCAGCCGGACGTTTCAGATCTCGTCCTCACATGCCCAGTCGGATATTTTTCTGTCACCCCATGGCGTGCCCCAGGGCTCAATTTTAAGTCCGTTGTTTTTCAACCTGTATCTCCGCCCCCTTGCTGATTTAGCAGAGCGGGTAGGTCTTGAACTCATGACCTATGCGGACGATTCGCAGATTATTTTTTCCCTTACCAACTCAGAGTCTTCATCCCCTTCTGTGCTGAAATTAGGTCTTCAGGAAGTCTTCAGCTGGATGTCAACCAACCAGCTGAAGCTCAACGGGGAGAAGACGGAGATTCTTCTCCTGGGGAAAAATCGTGATCTGTGGCAGGACTTTCATTGGCCGCCCTCTCTGGGCGCTTTCCCCACACCGGCCACCCAGGTTAGAAACCTAGGGGTGTGCATCGATGACTCTTTATCGATGAAACAGCAGGCTAACAAAGTGGCTGGTACTTGCTTCACGATCCTCAAATGGCTGCGGAAGATTATCTGGATGCTGCCTGTGGATACCCAGAAGACCGTAGTCAATGCACTAATTACATCTAGGCTTGACTACGGTAACATCTTATACCTGGGTTCCAATTTAGCCGTAACCAGGCGGCTACAGCTGGTCCAGAACTCCGCAGCCAGGTTGTTATGTAAGATCCCTAGGACAGCAAGGATCTCGAAGCACCTCAGAGATCTTCATTGGCTGAAGGTTGAGAATCGGGTCCGGTTTAAGGCCTTGACTTATATGTTCAAGATCAGGGCAGGAACTGCTCCAAAATATCTGCAAAAATTGGTCAGGCCCCATGTTCCTGTACGAAATCTCCGTTCTCTCAATGGAGCAACTTTTGTGGTTCCTAGATTTAAACTGGCCCGAATGGGGGGGAAATCTTTCTCCCATATGGGACCAGTTCTTTGGAACTCCCTCCCCTTAGCCTTACGCAAAGACGACAACTTCGCTAGTTTTAAGAAAAACGTTAAAACTTGGCTGTTTAATAAGTAATTGTGGTCATTGACAGCTGTTGCTCTCTGCGTTTCGATCTCTTAGCCCTGGCGCCGGGAAACCCTTTGTGGGTATCTGTGCGCATTACAAGTGCAAAAAATAAAAAAATATATAAGATTAAAAGTCATAAAAGGTTAGTAAGAGATAAAGTAGAAGTGAAGGACTCAGAAAGAAAAACAAAGGAATGGTGAAGGTCAGAGAGAGTTAAAAAGAAATAGAGAGAGAGCAAATTACTAAAAGTATAATGACATGGATACATTTAGTGACAGTGAACAAGAGCAGGAGAGAGAAATGAAGTGAAGGTGAGTAAGATACTAAAGGAATGTGCATTAGGAAAACTAAAGGAAGAAAGGGAAGTAAAGAAAGGGGAGTGAGTGACAGAGAAGCAGGAGTCAATAACGGTTGGATTAATGACAATGAGGCATGGAAGGTGAGTGAGGGTGAATGTAGGGTCGTAAGACAGTGAGGAGACAATGGGAGTGAAGGTAACAGAGAGGGAGTGAGGGAAAACAAGTGAGAATATGAGAGAACAGAGGGAGTGGAAGAAAGAGTGAGTAAAGGGCAGTAAGGTGAGTAAGGGAAGGAGAATGACTGAGGGAGCAAAGGCAGGGAAGAAAGGGAAGAAAAGTGAAAAAAAGGGACTGGGAAAAGGTGAGTGTATGAGGCGAGAAAGAGGAAGGGTAGTTAAGGATGATGAATGAGGATAACTAAGGGAACTGGAGTAAGGGAACAAGGGTGAGGGAGGGTGAGTGAAGGGCAGTGAGGTTGATGAAAAAGGGAAAATAAAGAGAGGATAAAAGCAAGTGAGCATGAGACAAGGGAAGTGAAGGACTGAGAACATAGAGGTAGTGAAGGAAAGAGTGGCAGAAAGGGACTGAGTGAGAGAGCAAAGAAAGGTAAGTAAGGGAGTGTGGGTGAGTTTTAGGCAGTAAGCGTTATGGAAGAGGAGTGAGAGAGTGAGAGGATCGAGAGAGTGAGGCTAAGAGAGAGGGAGTGAGGGAAGGGGAGTGAGGATGTGAGAGGACAGAGGAAGTGAGAGAAGGAGTGAGTGAAGTATAGTAAGGTGAGTGAGAGAAGGGGAATTATTGAGGGAACAAAGAATGGAAACAAGGGGGAGGGGAGTGAAGTAGAGTGACTGACAGCTGGAAAGTGGTGTATGGGAGAGAGGGAAAGGGCCGTGAAGGAGTGGAGAATGAGGATAAGTGAGGAAAGTGGAATAAGGGAAGGGAGGTGAGGGAGAGTGAGAAAAGGCCAGTGAGGGTGAGTTAAGAGGAGTGATAGAGGGTGGAAATAGGTGAGTGAGCATAAGAGAAGGGGAGAATAATATATATTTGATAATAGAAAATACAAAATAATTTGTACAACATGTTATATGGTTTATTTTTGCTGTTCTCAGAATATATTGAATTTCACTTAAAACAGTGACTTCAATACTACTCATCATATAACAGCGGGCAAAATAAAACACAATCAAAATTATGGTGTTTAAAAAACCCATACAACTTTTTAATAAATAATATAACATTTTGAAAAAACATATCTTAACTCACTTTTGATCCATCTACTTTTTCATGAGGCCAAATAGCATATGGAAAGTCCTTTTCTTTGGAAATTAGTCAAGAGTATTCTTAATCTCTCATTTACCCGAGTTTCTGAAAGAAAAGCTCCAGCATCTTTTACATTATGAAACAATCGTTTTATTTCTATATTTCCACCTCTAGCTTACTTTTTATTAATATTTTCTATAATACTGACAGCACACGCTATGTGATATACATATACTACCTCTATGAGAACTACATGTTTTTTATTATCTTCATCACTCTCACTCGGAAAGTAATTTTGAACAGCAAACTAAGTTTTATTAACTGCTGCAATCTTCATAGGCCAATTACCTTCCCTAAAATTTTGGTTGTAAGAACACTAGGGAGTCATTAGGATGTCGGGCGGATTGCCTCTGCCAGGGTGGCGGTGGCCACCGCCACCCTGGCGGAGGCAATCCGCCCGACAACCACTCTTGTTTTCCCCTCTGCCAGAATAGGTTGGCGGAGGGGACAGCGGCGGACAGTCTTTCTGTCCGCCGCTTTACCGCCGCGGTCGCCTCGCGACCGCGGCGGTAATAGATCAATATGGTGGCGGTGTCCAAAGGACACCGCCAGCCATATTACAATGGCAAAAAGAAGGGGCCTTTCCGCGGCGTCAATGCCACCACGGAAAGGCAGGTGGATATTGCTGTGGGGGCCCCCTGCAGGGCCCCCAGGTTGCCGGCACTGTCGGGGGGCACATGGGGGTACCTATGGTACCCCCCACATTTAAATATGCAAAGCGACAGGCACCGCGCGGTGCCTGCCGCTTTGCATATGTAAATGCATAAACATCTGTTTTGAATTGTGGCGGGCAGTGCAGAGAGCACCGCCCGCCACAATGTAAAATATATAGGATGTGCCCGCCACTGTGGCAGGCACATCCTAATACCCCCAACGGGACCCCCGTCCTTATGGCAGGCAGTCCCGATCTCCGTTAGGGTGGCGGGCAGACAAAGTCCGCCCGCCATCCTAATGACCCCCTAGGTAAGAATTTTGTAAGTCAGAAGGCAAACGTTGTTTGAAAGTCAATTGAGTATCATTACAGTGTTTCCATCCTTTATGACATTTTAAATAAGCTGTGTAATGTCCTGATATTGTTGAAGGACCATCATGGTAAATAAATGCTGCAGTTGTAAAGGTTCTTCCAGAAATTGATAATTGAGAAGCCACAACATTTTTTATTAATGTTGTCAATTTAGTTCCATCAGGTCTACATCATTGGAACATTAAAATTACATACTGTCCATATGTTTGTATAAATAATGTTGATAGCATTGCAGATTTACATTGAGTAAAGACCATGCTTTGATTTGCTTGTCTAACTAGATTATTAAATGACACTGATTTGCAGTCCGGTAAAGTCAAATATATAAATCTTTCAGTGTCTATTGTAGTACTACTTGAAAAGAAGCAATTGTCGCAGTCATTCTGCCATTCATAAGAAAGGCCAAAAAGATTTTCTACATCTACACCTTCATCTTGCAAAACAACAAGCATATACATAAGAAATTCCTGACAATCTTGCTGAATATTCTGTGAAAATTGATTTAGACCAGAACATATGTCTAAAACATTTCGAATTTCAGAAACACTTTGTATTTCTGTTCTATCACTGCTACATTTCTCAAACACAGAATTTAATAAACAACAAAATGTTTGATCACGATTTTCAGCAATCTGTTCTTGTACAGTTTGGAGAAAAAAAACAACGTTAACCACTACATTAGCATAGCAGTTGACACCAGAACTGTTTTCAAACTGAAATCCAACAACATCTTTAACTGAATCCATTTCGTTTCAGCTTACATCTACTGGTTCATCTACTTTTTTTCTTTTTGCCTCAACTTCACTACAATTTTTCTCATTTCTTCTTTTTCGGCCTCCCACACGCTTTTCAAATAGAGGATATTGAGGTAAATTTGGAGCATACTCTCTTCTTAACCTATTATATTCTTTTACACAATTTAGATCTGCATTAATCTTTGTCTCATCAAAATCAATCAAGTACAATCCTGATTAAGTTCTGACTCAAGATAAAGCAACATATGCCATACCCTCCTTGAACACAGAACTTCCAATATTCACCAAAGCACTATCTACACTTAAACCTAGAGATTTATGAATAGTCACTGCATATGCCAAAGAAACAGGTAACTGTTTTCGGCGGAAATATAAATCTTTCACAAGCAAAAATCGTGCAGAACAACGACTGATTTGTTGTACTTCTTCAATACCATCAAATTTAATTTTTATAAATTCAATTCCATCTCTATTTCGGTAATTCACAAAATCAACAACATGACCCATTGCTCCATTTACTAAACCTCTTTCCACATGTAAATTCCGTTGTAAAATTATACGACAATTTAAAGATGCATACAGAGTCTTTTCTAAACCAGCAGTTTTAGATATTGTCTTCTCTAAAGAATCCAATTTTGATTTCAACTTTTCAGACAAAATAATAGTTGCTCCTTCATGTTCTATTTTATCAATAGCTTCCAGTTTCACAATCTCTTGATTTTCCAACTTTAACATTTTGTTGTTGAAGATTGAACATTCTTTCAGAGTTGGCATCAAGTATATAACAGATTTGTTTTCAGGAATTTTCCTATAAATATTCTCTGGGAGAATATTTTCATTTGGAAACAAATTTGAAATTAATCGTCCATGTAAAGCTTCTTTGCCATGCTCAGTTAGTTTTCCAATTCTTACATCTTGTAGAATATTTTTATAATCCTCATCCTTTGCCTGTCGCATATTTTGAAGCAGTTCTGCATATTTGAAATGTAACCATATGTTAACATTTCCAATGCTTCCTAGGCACTTCCTGGTATCTTCATGTGTAAGCATTTTAAACACTGGCTGTCCTTTCACTGGAGTTAGTTGCAGTAGATCTCCAAAAACGATGATGTGTTTGCCTCCAAATAACACATCATACTCTGTTTTAAGAATTTCTTGCATTCTTAAATGCACAAAAGCAAGCATTACATTTGATACCATGCTTACTTCATCAATGATAAGAAGTTTCATTTTCTTTAGGACTCTTGAAACTTCCCAACAAGCTTCTCCAGATAGCTTGTGGCATTGTAATTTATTATCATGCTCTACTGGCAGCATCAATAAGCGATGTAAATTAATCCCTTTAATGTTGTGTGCTGCCAACCCAGTTGGAGCGGTAACAACACAAGACAGCGATGACTCCGTTCTTTTCTGCAGATACGTTGCAATTGCTTTAATCAGAAAACTTTTTCCAGTTCCTGCTTCTCCACTCACGTACAGTCGGACAGGTATAAATGATGTACATGAGCACTCTTTTTTCTCATGAGATAAACCATGCTCAATGTGTTCTGTGACTTCGTCATATATTTGCCTCTGCTCAACGTTTAGTTATTTTTCCAAATCTTCTAAGTTAACTACATCCTCCTGAACTTGTTCCATGGCTCTTTCCACTTCATCCATGGCAGTGGCAGCTTCATTTTGTATAATTGGTCCTCCTAGTGGATCCTGACTCAATGAAGCAGAACTCTGACTGTCTTGAGAACTGTCTCTAGCAATCTCTGCTGCAATTGTAGCTTTTTGCTGTATTTCCTCGTTCAACATTTGCAGATAATTTGAAAAAACAGGACATTCTATGGTATCCTTGGTTGCATTGAACGAATCTTCATAAGTAAGAAAATCTCCAAGTAGTTCCTCTTCTCTACGCCAAGGCTTAAAGAGTTGCAAAAGAGTGAAGTAATAAAATTCCCTTTTGTCTGGAGATTCACAACTCAATTTTCGATGATTAATCAAATGGCCTTTTCTTTGTTTCACTAGACAGCCTTCACTTCCAATTACAGCATATACACCTTTATTGATGTCTTCTGTGATGTTCCTCTTAAAAGTATAGGTTTGCAGAACTTCATAGAGACAAACGTTCTCAAGATGACTACTTCTATTTGGATAGTACGTATCCAACATGTTTGTCTTCAAAATATCTGTACTGTCTGGTTCTTTCTCCGCCAAGTACTCAATTTCTTGTACAGATTTCAAAACTCGGTTTCGTGTTGCAGCAAGACCTAGACTTACCCAAATGATGGTTCTAGATTTGGCATATAGACTTGCTGATGATAACCGATTAGAACATTCGTATGCTCCAATTTCTCGATGCGACAACATCTTCAGACTGTAACTGTATAATTTCTTGCTTAGACTCTTTTCATGTGAAATGTCCTCCCACATTTCCTTCAGTTCCGTCTTTTCTGATTTTGTGATGTAAGACGTCACATATCGAGCCACAGCAATAGAGTTATCAGCAACATATTGAATATCCATGTTAGCATTCCACATAGACAAAATGACTGGGTTGTAGTCATTTATGTATTTGGAATCCTCATTTCTTCTTAGGTTGTATGTATTTTTGGGTGATTTTCTTGTCACAGTATGTCGCAGAGAAGACATAAAATTGTTTACTCTTCCTTTCGATGTTACTGGACTTGGAAATGCAAAATGACATTTTGTGTAGAACTTGTCCTTGGATTTGTATGTTCGACGACAGTATTTCCCACAACGATGGGTTTGAAAGCGTAAAACTTGATGTCTTAAATTGTTTTCTTCTGTACTTTTCGGAACAGCACATGTAGAATACTGCTCAATGAAACTCATCACTTTCTCATCTGAATCTGTTCCAAATTTTGGTGCATCTTTAATCCATAGCAGCATATGTATGTGAGGAGCACCTCCAGCTTGATACTCCTTTCTCCAAAAGAAATCCAACACCTCTCCAACCGGAGGATTTTTTTTGTTTGTAATAAAAGACATCACAGCTTCAAACCTATGATTGAAATACCTGCATACATTAACTGGATCCAAAGAGCACAGTTCTCCAGGTGCCTTGTATTCAATGTTTTCAATGTTTTTATTTGCCTCTCGTAGAAATAAAAGTAAGTCTTCCCCAGCATACTCAGCACAGCTAAGAGTGAGGAACAATGTAGGAGTTCCTAAGTTTCTTAGCATACATTTCAATTCCCCATGACGATGGTACCAATACTCGTTAGTACCACGCTGGCATGCCATGAGATTAATTAGCTTAGATTCCAAAACACTGTCTTGCAGTTTCACTTTATCCATAAAGTCCCTTGCCGAAACATTTTGTAGATGTGTCCCACTTTTCAGTATATGGTTTACTGCATAAGAAAGTCCAGAAAAGTCACTCTCAAACAGTAGATGGAAAAAATATGGAATGCATTGACGAAACCTTGGATCTTCTGCATATAATCTTGAAGTCCGGTATTCAGATGCAGGAATTTGAACAGGTCGGTCGTCATATCGTCCACCTTCACCTGTTGGGAATAACTGTGGAAAACAACGAGCTTCCAAACTTTCTTCCCATACACTAATGGGACTTCCTTTGGCTTCTTTCATTTGAAACAAGTCAATGGCATTCCCCATTACGTCTTTGGAATGCAATGGATGAACACTATAATGTTCTTAAATTTCTTCACTTCTAGAGACATCAACTTTTTAAATTTGCCCAGCTGAGAAATCAGTGTTGTCTTCTACAGTTGTTTCCTCTTCTCCCACATACACATTTTTATAGTACTGATTATTGTTTACCAGATACAACGTTGCCTTTTTGACTTTCCTAACATCCACTAATTCTTGCCAGATTTTCTTATTCTTTGTCGGAACACCATTAACTAGAATAACCAGAGGTTCCTCTTCTACTTTTTTGACACCAATTGTATGAATATTTTTCTTAAAATCTAGAGGCAAATAAACAACTATTCCCTTTAATTCTCTCTGTAAATCTGTAGGAGGCAATATCCCTGTCGTAGGCTCCATGCGAACAATAGCCTGAAAAGGATGCACACATTGAATCAGAATAGACTCATAGGTATTTAAATCCATCAATTCAGAAGGAATGTCTACCAACTCCAGATTATTATGAACAGCTCTAGCAGGCATTCTGTTTTCATTTAATTTATTATAACAATATTTACAAATACGTTGATCAGAACCCAAATCAAAAAATTTTCTACCAACAAATAAGTTGCAAAATACTTCCACTCATTATTTTTTATGTTTTGGCTTTTTACATATAAATCAACTAATCTAGTATGATGCTTATAATGAGTATGTCGACAACACACACAAGTAAAATTAGGCCTTTCACTTGAATTGACTTTAAACTTTGTAATTTCATGTTCAAATGTTTCTGTACTTGAAATCTCTACATTCTCTTCTACATTACCTTCTATTACTGTATCAATTTCTGCACTGTCCTCTTTTTCACCAAAGTAACAAAACTCAATTTCTTCACAAATGTTTTTCACATCTAATTCAGTTCCATGCAAAAGAGCACTGTTTAACTGTTTTAGTTTAATTACTGGACTTTTTGCATAATACAACCTTATCACTAATTTCCTCACTTTATTATGATGCACTACTAATATCCTAAAATGGTGAAAAACACTCTGACATACTTTTCTTGAAAGACAAGCCAGTGAATGCCCTAGCAAACCTGTTTTTTCTCTCACTCTACAAGGATCTAACTCTTGTAAAATTTTCATTTTTTGTTTTACACTTTTCTTAGTATATGTCCGTAAGAAACTGCGAAACAAATCAATTGAATCCTGTTGCACACTACAAATACTACTACAATTCCAAGTATACACTGAAGCCTTAGGACATCTCCGTAAAACTTCATCAGCTAACACCTCTTATGTATTTCTAGGCACAATCTTTTCTTTTTCAACCGGACAACCGTCCTTCACCTCATATGCTCGACCACTGGTGTCAACTGCATGCACCAAATCATTATCCTGAAAGTAACTTTCTTCATTAAAAATGGCTCACAACTTGAACTATGCTTCCATTCTCCAGAAAAATCATGACAAAAATTAGTCAGATTAAATACTCTCCTCCACTTACATTTTGATTGGAACACATTGATTACCTTATCTAGTGGACGAATTCTATTCATTACTAAACTGAAAACATTATTTTTCACTTTAAATGCTTCATCCACAATCTTAATTATGTTTTTCTTTTTCTTGTAAAAAGCAGTCTTTTTTATACCTCTTTACATTTTTTAATAAATTGGATATAATTCTGTTATAAAACATTCGTCTACGAATTTCAATAAATTGATTTCTCCTTCTATTGCTATAGACAATATCATCTCCTTCTACAGGTCTAACATTTTTGGAGGGACACACTTTCTTCTTTCTAGTTAGAGGTGTCTTATTCTTCTTTGAAATCACATGTTTTATTTTTTGACATTTCAATAAGTTCCTGAGAAAATTTTTAGTTTGCTTACCAGGAGCATTATTTTTTTTCACTGAAGATTTTGTTTTGGATGAGTCTTGTATTTTTCTTTTCTTAGACCTTAAATCTTTTTTATATTGTTTTTGACGTCTTTCTTTGGATGGCATATTGTTTTTTCTTTGTATAGATGATTATAATCTGTGGTAAAGAAAAAATAACATATTATAGACCACTACAAACATATTACATAGCAATTACAATAAGTAAACAATATAAACACTAGTATACAACAAAAGGCTGCTTTACATTACATGTGCTTTTCTTTTTGTCAAAAATGATTTACTATGTAAAATGTTTTCTGGTAAAATGTCTGGCTTAAAACATTTTTTGTCAAAGATCACACTGAGTTTCTGTGTGAAATAAGGAATTACATTTTCACATTTTTCAATAATGTCACCTGTGCCTTCGAACAGTTTGTCTCTTTTAACTTAAAAGGTACTCTGTGTCTGAATCTCATGTCACTATGCATGTGCATAATCTCTCTTTTTGTGTGTGTCATTACTCTCTTTGTATGTCTGTCATGACATGTGTGTCATGTGCCTAAGATCACACTGTGAGTCAAGCTTGATTTTAAATGGATCTGGATGAATAATTTGCTTAGTACATGTACTAGTAGGAAATCTTAGGCAGCATGTCTGTTATGTCTCTTTCTTCTGAAATAGGCTCAAAGCTGTGCAATTCAGATCCAGGGGGTGTTATATATGTTGATTTTAAATGGATCTGGGTGAATAATATGCTTAGTTGATTAGTGAAAAATTATGTGCAGAGACACACATACTGCTTGCAGAGACAGATATGGTAGATGACATGTAACATCCTGGCCATGTGCCTAAGATCACACTGATGGGCGAATCAAGCTTCAGTCACAGTGTGATTTTAGGCACATGACCAGGATGTTACATGTAATGAGAAATTAATGTTATGTCTTGCTTATATATAGGTGGCCATTTTTGTCTGTAGAGACAGTGAAATAATATGAGCAGAGACACACATACTGCTTGCAGAGACAGACATGGTAGATTATATGTAACATCCTGGTCATGTGCCTAAGATCACACTGTGAGTCAAGCTTGATTTTAAATGGATGTGGGTGAATAATATGCTTAGTTGATGTCTTTAAAAATATAGAAGTACATGTTTTTTAAAGACATGGTAGATTACATGTAAGATTTTGATCATGTGCCTAAGATCACACTGTGAGTCAAGCTTGATTTTAAATGGATGTGGGTGAATAATATGCTTAGTTGATGTCTTTAAAAATATGGAAGTACATTTTTTTAAAGACATGGTAGATTACATGTAACATCCTGGACATCTGCCTAAGATCACACTGATGGATGAATCAAGCTTCAGTCATTGTGTGATCTTAGGCACATGACCAGGATGTTACATGTAATGAGAAATTAATGTTATGTCTTGCTTATATATAGATGGCCTTTTTTGCCAGTAGAGACAGTGAAATAATATGAGCAGAGACACACATATTGCTTGCAGAGACAGACATGGTAGATTATATGTAACATCCTGGTCATGTGCCTAAGATCACACTGTGAGTCAAGCTTGATTTTAAATGGATGTGGGTGAATAATATGCCTAGTTGATGTCTTTAAAAATATGGAACTACATGTTTTTTAAAGACATGGTAGATTACATGTAACATCCTGGTCATGTGCCTAAGATCACACTGATGGGTGAATCAAGCTTCAGTCACAGTGTGATCTTAGGCACATGATCAGAATGTTGCATATAATCTACCATGTCTGTCTCTGCAAACAGTATGTGTGTCTCTGCCTAAGATCACACTGATGGATGAATCAAGATACACTCACAGTGTGATCTTAGGCACATGACCAGGATGTTACATATATTCTACCATGTCTATCTCTGCAAGCAGTATGTGTGTCTCTGCTCATAATATTTCACTGTCTCTACAGACAAAAAAGGCCACCTATATATAAGCAAGACATAACATTAATTTCTCATTACATGTAACATCCTGGTCATGTGCCTAAGATCACACTCTGAGTGAAACTTGATTCACCCATCAGTGTGATCTTAGGCAGAGACACACATACTCTTTGAAGAGGCAGACATGGTAGATTATATGTAACATCCTGGTCATGTGCCTAGGATCACACTGTGAGTGAAGCTTGATTCACCCATCAGTGTGATCTTAGGCAGAAACACACATACTGTTTGCAGAGACAGACATGGTAGACTATATGTAACATCCTGGTCATGTGCCTAGGATCACACTGTGAGTGAAGCTTGATTCACCCATCAGTGTGATCTTAGGCAGAGACGCACATACTGTTTGCAGAGACAGACATGGTAGATTATATGTAACATTCTGATCATGTGCCTAAGATCACAATGTGAGTGAAGCTTGATTCATCCATCAGTGTGATCTTAGGCAGAGACACACATACTGTTTGCAGAGACAGGCATGGTAGATTATATGTAACATTCTGATCATGTACCTAAGATCACACTGTGAGTGAAGCTTGATTCACCCATCAGTGTGATCTTAGGCACATGATCAGTATGATCTTAGGCAGAGACACACATACTGTTTGCAGAGACAGACATGGTAGATTATATGTAATATTCTGATCATGTGCCTAAGATCACACTGTGAGTGAAGCTTGATTCATCCATCAGTGTGATCTTAGGCAGAGACACACATACTGTTTGCAGAAACAGACATGGTAGATTATATGTACCATTCTGATCATATGCCTAAGATCACACTGTGAGTGAAGCTTGATTCACCTATCAGTGTGATCTTAGGCACATGATCAGGATGTTACATGTAATCTACCATGTCTTTAAAAAACATGTAGTTCCATATTTTTAAAGACATCAACTAAGCATATTATTCACCCACATCCATTTAAAATCAAGCTTGACTCACAGTGTGAACTTAGGCACATAACCAGGATGTTACATATAATCTACCATGTCTGTCCCTGCAAGCAGTATGAGTGTCTCTGCTCATATTATTTCACTGTCTCTACAGACAAAAAAAGGCCACCTATATATAAGCAAGACATAACATTCATTTCTCATTACATGTAACATTCTGATCATGTGCCTAAGATCACACTGTGAGTGAAGCTTGATTCATCCATCAGTGTGATCTTAGGCAGAGACACACATACTGTTTGCAGAAACAGACATGGTAGATTATATGTAACATTCTGATCATATGCCTAAGATCACACTGTGAGTGAAGCTTGATTCACCTATCAGTGTGATCTTAGGCACATGATCAGGATGTTACATGTAATCTACCATGTCTTTAAAAAACATGTACTTCCATATTTTTAAAGACATCAACTAAGCATGTTATTCACCCAGATCCATTTAAAATCAAGCTTGACTCACAGAGTGATCTTAGGCACATACGACACATGTCATGACACACACACAAGGACAGAAATGACCCACAGAAAAAGAGAGATTATGCACGTGCAAAGTGACATGAGACACAGGCACAGAGCACCTTTTAACCTAAAAGAGACAAACTGTTAGAAGGCACAGGTAACATTATTGGAAAATGTGAAAATGTAATTCCTTATTTCACACAGAAACTCAGTGTGATCTTTGACAAAAATTTAAAAGCATACCTTTTTACCAGAAAACATTTTCTATAGTAAATTGTTTTTCACACAAAGCACAGCCCATTTCAATGACCACTACAAAGCAAAGCAGAAACCTAACTCATTTCCAAAATACATTTCCAATATGCACCATACAATTTTTAAACAGCATTACAAAGAAAATGACTCTCAATGCAAGAATAAATAAGCACAATATGCTTCTTAATCTTCCCTATACTGCATACAGCAGTGTATCTTCATTAAATGAATCATATATCAGATAACACACAGGCACAGAGTAAAGTGAGACACAAGCAAAGAATACTCTTTAGGGTAATTGAGGCAAACTGTTACAAGGCACAGGTGACATTATTGAAAAATGTGAAAACGTTTTGTCTTATTTCAAACAGAAACTCATTGTGATCCTTCACCAAAATTTAAAAAGCAGACTTTTTTCCAGAAAATATTTTCCATACTAAATCGTTTTTGACCACTACAGAAACAAAGCAGAATCCTAACTCATTTTCAAAATACCATATGCACAATTCTATTTTTAAACAAAATTACAAAAAAATGACACAAAATGCAAGAATAAAGAAGCACAATATGCTTCTTAATCTTCCCCATAGTGCATACAGCACTCTATCTTTATTAAAATAATCATTACTCACCTTTAAAAATGCTTTGAAAGATGTAGAACAGTGTCAGTCACTCTCAACAGATTTTCTTAAGCAGAATCTCTGAATAATGCTTCTTTCACTGGAGCCTTAGAATAATGGCACAGATTCTTTCTCATTTCAGACCCATATTCTTGTACATAACCAATCAAAATTCTTCCCACACAAATTCAAAACCAAACTGCACATTTTAATTGGTTGTACATTTGAACACTTTGAAACTCAAATATTCACCCATCCCCCCAGTGCTCATTCACCCTGTTACCATTGTAACTCCCTCCTATCCCAGCACACAGTTGAGAAGTTCATCATACTATGTTGCAAATTTATCCAGCAAGGGTGTTTTACCTCTCAATGTACTAGCTAATTAAGTGCAATGTTTCTTTAAATGACTTTTTCTCAACCATTGAAATGACTTCTTTAAAAAAAAGCATGCACCCTAATTTTCAGTGGTGAATTTTAAGAAAGCACCAATCATTTCTTGTTTTTCAAGTGCACTGCATCTCAACCACTTTGTTTCATAATCAAACTGCCATTTCATTTCCACAACTCATCTGAATACAAGCACATCTACCTTCCAGATGCCAAAAGTCTGGTTTGTGGGTCATAGCTATGTCTTCTGGAGTGAAAGATTTGCAAGCAACAGAGGTATTTACAACCTTGATTTACCAAATGTGGACATTGTGTGGATTGGACAGAGAGGATTAAGAAGTCATCAATTGATACCATTGATAAAATCCTTTATGCATCTTCCTCACCCTGACCTCATAATTGTGCACTGTGGTGGAAATGACCTAGGCACTTTGACTGGGGTAGGTCTGGAAATACTTTTAAAGGACATTTTTGGGCAATTGATGTCACTTTTTCCCAAAACTGCCTTTGTATTTTCTAATATATGCCAAAGGCAAAAATGGAACTGCTCCAACCAATTTTGTCCACAGATTGAGAAAGCAAGGAAACATGTATATAAAACTGTTTCTGCTTTCCTCAGAGATTATGGTATGGGTTCCATTTAGCACAACAACTTGCGTTACAATATGCAAGGCATCTATAGGAGAGATGGTGTACAATTTACAGATGAGGGGAATAGAGTCTTCCTCTTGAATTTGAGACTCTGCATTGATACCTACTTGTAGGTACAAAAAACACCCACATAACACAACAGCTCTTTTCAGAGCTACCCTACCTCTAAGCACTCTAAATTATTTTTTTACTCTATTTTTTTACACTGTTTTTCCCCGTGGTGTGCTCAGGGTGCACGTACCGGAGAGCGCACCTGAGAATGCACCCAGCGCTTACCCCACAATTAAAAATAAATAAATAGATTTTTTGCCCTTCAGGGTCCTTCTAGGCCCCCCTCAAAAAACCTAGGGGGTCAGGTGGTGTATACCCTGCCCCCTTTTAATCATTTCCCCCTTTTTTTTTCACCTCAGGTGTCTCGATTTTCCCGAGACACAAGATGGCGGACTCTCCAGACTGTTAAGAATGTTGACAGACACCCGACAGCGAATCAGCTTTCCGCTCGCGCACTCCCATAGCGTGCCGGATGCGCTCCCCGGTACGTGTACCGGTTAGCGCTCGGAGCGCGCCTATAGATATATATGTGTTTTTGAAGTTGCTTTTCATAAAAACCACTGGAGCAATTTTAAACAAATATGGAAACGGCCCTACTACATACCAGTGCCTATCATTTTGCCAACTTTGGTGTAATTCCTTTCAGCTGTTCAGGCTGTAGCCGTGTCTAAATGTCCTATGGAAAATTGCATGGGAAAAACACATTTAAAGTATTGAAATTTAGAACCAATCAAAATATTACTTTCGTTTTGAATTTGCGTGTGATGAAGTATGATTGGTTATGTATATATCTTAATTGAGAGGAAAACACTGCCATTTTGTGATACTCCTGTCTGAGGTACTTTTGAGAGGAATTTTGGGTGCTCAATTTCTGGACTTTAAATTAAACAGTACTTACTCTTCTACTTTCAAAAAGGTGAGTTGTTAATTTGTAAGGGGAACTATGTTGTACACTTTAAGATAATTTGGAAAATGTTTTCTGTTAGTTATTTACAGTCCTTCTGTTATAATTATGGATTAAGATAGGATTCATCACATGCAGTGCTTTATATTACTAGTTCCTGCCTGATACTATACACTGCCCAATTAATTTTAAAGAACTAAATACTTGATTAGGCTACTTTTATGTTATGTATTACTAAAAACGATAAATTAAAGTGATTACTTTTTTCTGCAATTTACAGCAAGAAATTTGAAATTAAAATAAATCAGAATGAGGAGACCAAGGAAATTTCATTTGAAATTTCAACAACATTTATTGAAATTCAAAATGTCACGGATATCAACAACACCATTTTATCACAAGGAGGAAATGAAATAAATCATTTTTGGGATGAATCTCTTGACGAAGAATTAATCGAATGTTTTGATACAATAGAATCATCATGGCACACTTATAATGAGGACATTCCTGATCATATGATTGAAGAGGAAATTCCAGATGAGGACATGCTATTCATTTTTATTTCTAATTTATGAGGTAGTAGTGAAGTAATTATATTGAAGTGAATTTTAGACTCTGCATCAGTACCTACTTGTAGGTACTTAAATCACCCACATAACACAACAGCTCTTTTTAGAGCTACCCTACCTCTAAGCAATCCAAATTTGTATTTTACACTATTTTCTTTCAATGTTTTTCCCTGTGGTACGCTCTGGGTGTGCATACCGGTGAGCGTACATGGGAACGCACACAGCGCTTACCCCGCGAAAATTGCAACAAAAAAAAAAGGTTTTTTGCCCTTCAGGGTCCTTCTAGGCCCCCCTCAGAAAACCTAGGGGGTCAGGGGGTGTGTACCCTGCCCCCTTTTAATCATTTCCCCCTTTTTTTGTCACCTCTTGTGTCTCGATTCTACCGAGACACAAGATGGCGGACTCTCCGGACTTTTTAGAATGTCGACAGCCAATCAGCTTTCCGCTCGCGCACTCCCGTAGCGCGCCGGGTGCGCTCCCCGGTACGCGTACCGGTGAGCGCTCGGAGCGCGCCTATAGATATATATGTGTTTTTGAAGTTCATTTTCCAAAAAAACACTGGATCAATTTTCACCAAATATAGCAAAGGCACATCTGCGTACCAGTCCCTACAATTTTGCAAAGTTTGGCGTAATTCCGTTCAGCGGTTCGGGCTGTAGACGTGTCAGAACGTCCTATGGAAATTAGCATGGGGAAAACACGTTTTGGGACCCCCCTTTTTTCTCAGCCCCCAGTTCACGAATCCCCCCAAAACTTTCAGGGAAGGAGCGGAGCTGGCCAAAATTTTGGAAAATTACACGCAAATTCCTCAACCGGCGCCAGAGTTATTCCCAATAGAATGTTGCGGATTTCCTATGGTAGCTAGGTCCTAACTATAACTACCTACTGGCGACCGCCAGTAGGTAATATATATATATATATATATATATATATATATATATATATATATATATATATATATATATATATATATATATATATATATAATATATATATATATATATATATATATATCATGAAACAAAGTTAGCCCCTGTGAGAGACACCAACCAGTGCGTAGATTCCTCAATATTTATTGCTGGCAGCAACAACAGGCAAAGACAGCTGGTAGTATCAGCAAAATTCAATGTGGCCAGAAGCGTTTCGGGAACAGTGTTCCCTTCTTCAATGGCAAAGTCCTTTTCAGCCAGACCTCATTACCTGCACAAGTTATATCCCAAAGTCATGCCCCAGTGGGATTGGATATTTCAGCGCGCTATCCAGTGACGCGCTAAGGGACCCCCGCTTCATTAAGATGACTCTGTCAACACTGGAACAAGGATTTTCTCCGGGGTACCGGAATCATCAGAGTCCCCCTGGCTGTTCGGGACTTCGGCGGTGTAGGGGTTATAAAAAGCCTCACGCTGGGTGAGGTGATGATGTCAGCCTTGCTCCCGCCCACAGCAATCCCGGAAACAACAGGGTGAAGCGGTTAGGGACAATTGGAGACGGCGAGATTCTACACACATGGGTCAAGAAGGACGCCCCATGGTATAAATGCTTACCCGCTCCACGCAACAACTTTGACCAGAAAACAAACATGCACAATGCATGCTGGGACTGGTAGGCGTTCGCCTCAATTGTGACCTACCTGAAGCTGAATGTGTGAGGTATATTCCTTTAAGGAGCGGGGCTCAGAGCAACCTATCAGGTGGGGGCAGGTATTTTACCTTAGAAGCATGACCCACCCTGAATCATTTTACCCCTGGCGCTGAAGAAGGCAGACAACGTGCCGAAATGCATTCGCCCTTTGGGGGCTTTTGGGACTGTTACTCGCCTGTGTTGGAGAATTAAAGCTGTCTTCCATGAGTGCCCTGCTGTTGGTCTCTTCACTGGGTCTTTTGATGTGGTGTGGAATTGGATATTTCAGCGCGCTATCCAGTGACGCGCTAAGGGACCCCCGCTTCATTAAGATGACTCTGTCAACACTGGAACAAGGATTTTCTCCGGGGTACCGGAATCATCAGAGTCCCCCTGGCTGTTCGGGACTTCGGCGGTGTAGGGGTTATAAAAAGCCTCACGCTGGGTGAGGTGATGATGTCAGCCTTGCTCCCGCCCACAGCAATCCCGGAAACAACAGGGTGAAGCGGTTAGGGACAATTGGAGACGGCGAGATTCTACACACATGGGTCAAGAAGGACGCCCCATGGTATAAATGCTTACCCGCTCCACGCAACAACTTTGACCAGAAAACAAACATGCACAATGCATGCTGGGACTGGTAGGCGTTCGCCTCAATTGTGACCTACCTGAAGCTGAATGTGTGAGGTATATTCCTTTAAGGAGCGGGGCTCAGAGCAACCTATCAGGTGGGGGCAGGTATTTTACCTTAGAAGCATGACCCACCCTGAATCATTTTACCCCTGGCGCTGAAGAAGGCAGACAACGTGCCGAAATGCATTCGCCCTTTGGGGGCTTTTGGGACTGTTACTCGCCTGTGTTGGAGAATTAAAGCTGTCTTCCATGAGTGCCCTGCTGTTGGTCTCTTCACTGGGTCTTTTGATGTGGTGTGGAATTGGATATATATATATATATGTATATATATATATATATATATATATATATATATATATATATATATATATATATATATATATATATATATATATATATATATATATATATATATATATATCATGAAACAAAGTTAGCCCCTGTGAGAGACACCAACCAGTGCGTAGATTCCTCAATATTTATTGCTGGCAGCAACAACAGGCAAAGACAGCTGGTAGAATCAGCAAAATTCAATGTGGCCAGACGCGTTTCGGGAACAGCGTTCCCTTCTTCAATGGCAAAGTACTTTTCAGCCAGACTTCATTACCTGCACAAGTTATATCCCAAAGTCATGCCCCAGTGGGCGGGGCCAATCCCTTGGCCTTCTGGTCTTGGTAGTGCAAGGTAAGTGTTCCCAAGTGGGTTGGGTCGGGTGAAATCCGTGACGGAATAATTCCCTTGTGGGTCGATACACACAGCCAGCTCTGACTGTTGTGTCTTACTGCTGTCAGCTTGAGTGGACCTCCCGTTGTGCACCTGAAACCGCCATGGCTCCAGTGCGGGCCCGCTCTCCTCGCGGTGGGCGTTCTCTCGCGGCCGAGCAAAGCCGCTCAAATACCATCAAACAAAGTTAGCCCCTGTGAGAGACACCAACCAGTGCGTAGATTCCTCAATATTTGTTGCTGGCAGCAACAACAGGCAAAGACAGCTGGTAGTATCAGCAAAATTCAATGTGGCCAGACGCGTTTCGGGAACAGCGTTCCCTTCTTCAATGGCAAAGTGCTTTTCAGCCAGACCTCATTACCTGCACAAGTTATATCCCAAAGTCATGCCCCAGTGGGGGGGGGGGGCAATCCCATGGCCTTCTGGTCGTGGTAGTGCAAGGTTAGTGTTCCCAAGTGGGTTGGGTCGGGTGAAATCCGTGATGGAATAATTCCCTTGTGGGTCGATACACACAGCCAACTCTGACTGTTCTGTCTTACTGCCGTCAGCTTGAGCGCACCTCCCGTTGTGCACCTGAAACCCCCATGGCTCCAGTGCGGGCCCCTCTCCTCGCTGTGGGCTTTCTCTCGCGGCCGAGCAAAGCCGCTCAAATGCCATCAAACAAAGTTAGCCCCTGTGAGAGACACCAACCATCCTGAAACGCGTCTGGCGCCTTGATTTTAGAAAGCAAAGCTCTGTGAAAAGGTTCCAGCTGGCAAGCTGTTCAATAAAGAAAGTTTGGGCATCATTTCTCCTGTGTGGCTCCACTTCGAATGGGTTCCTGCGGTGATGGATTTTTAGACGGCCCTAGCCCGTTCGTGAAGAGGAGTCCACTGCTTTTCAACGGGTCCGTGACGGCACCACAAGCGGAACGGAGGTGAGCTGACGCTGCAGCAGGGCAGTGCCAGCCTCAGAAGTGCTCGTATTGGCATCTATAAAGCAGGGCTGGTCCCCTTCATGTGAGTGCATCTTTTAATGGGACAATTGGAAAGACTTTTTACAGCACACCCACTTGGGAAATACTATCAGCGCACTACAACTCCCAGAGGGCCACTGTGGGCTCCGCCCACTGGGGCAGGTGTTGAAAATGAGGTGTGTGAAACGAACTGGTGCTGCCTGAAGTCTTGTAACCTACGCCACTGAAGAAAGGATTTTCATCCTGAAACGCGTCTGGCGCCTTAATTTTAGAAAGCAAAGCTCTGTGAAAAGGTTCCAGCTGGCAAGCTGTTCAATAAAGAAAGTTTGGGCATCATTTCTCCTGTGTGGCTCCACTTCGAATGGGTTCCTGCAGTGATGGATATATATATATATATATATATATATATATATATATATATTCACTGAAAAAACCATAGGTTTCACACCAGTTATAGTTAGCTGGAAATTTTACTTGCATAAAACTATTGAAATTCCCACGTTATAGTTAGTTGGACTCACTATAACTTGCACGTCTGCAATGCACTGCTGATGACGTCACATATTACATTACTCATGACAGTGTTTTAAAAAAAAAAATTGATTGGTTAACTGGCTTATTAAGTGTATCTTAGTGAATACATATATTAGCGAGTAATGTTTAAATATTTAAATATATGCATGAGTGATATAATATGTGACGTCATCAGCAGTGCATAGCAGACGTGCAAGTTATAGTGAGTCCAACTAACTATAACGTGGGAATTTCAATGGTTTTATGCGAGTAAAATTTCCAGCTAACTATAACTGGTGTGAAACCTATGGTTTTTTCAGTGAATTTCAAAGGTTTTTTAAATGCTAATTCCTAACTATAACTGGTGTGTAACCTATGGTTTTTTCAGTGAATATATATATATATATATATATAAAATTTCTATGGCAAAATGAAATCCCTCATTTTGTTCCTTTTCAAATTAAATGTATTAAGTGTTACCACTTTATTCCAATCAAGATGACTTCAGGTGTGCCATACTTTTGTCATAAGTAAGACTGTTAGCGTTCTAGTTGTTCTTTAGAACACTCTGGGACATTCTGTCATTGGGCTATAGTTGGGCTACATCTGGCTGATATTTGGGCTACATTTGGGCTCTTTTGTCTCTGGTGGCCATCTTGGGAGACTGCATATCAGAATGTTTTTAATGAAATATAAGAGGATTTGAGAAGTCACTCAAAATGTGCCCTAATTTTTCTTTCTTCAGCACTAATCATAATTTCTATGGCAAAATGAACCCCCTCATTTTGTTCCTTTGCAAATTAAATGTTTTAAGTGTTAACACTTTATTCCAATCAAGATGACTTCAGGTGTGCCATACTTTTGTCATAAGTAAGACTGTTAGCGCTGTAGTTGTTCTTTAGAACACTCTGGGACATTCAGTCATTGGGCTATAGTTGGGCTACATCTGGCTGATATTTGGGCTACATTGGTTTTTTTTGTCTCTGGTGGCCATCTTTGGGCTACATTGGGCTACATTGGGCTACATTGGGCTACATTTGGGCTCTAACATATATATAGCCCAATGTAGCCCAATATATATTTTTTCAAAGTTAACTTTCGTAAAAACCACTGGAGCATATATCTTGAGACATAGCAAAGGCACATCGGGGTACCAGTCCCTACAATTTTGCCAAGTTTGGTGGAAATCCATTCAGCCGTTCGGGCTAAAAGTGAGTCCAACCGCCCTATGGAAATTAACATTGGGAAAACACGTTTTGGGACCCCCCTTTTATCTCGGCCCTCGCTTGACGGATCCCCCCGAAACTGTCAGGGAAGGAGCGGAGCGCAGCGAGGCAAAGTTAAGGAAAATTACAGGCAGATCCCTCATTCGGCGCTAAAGTTATTCCCAATAGAATGTTGCGGATTTCCTATGGAAAACGATCCTAACTATAACTACCTACTGGCGAGCGCCAGTAGGTAATATATATATATATATATATATATATATTACCTACTGGCGGTCGCCAGTAGGTATATATAGTTAGGATTTTTTCTCTATGGGTTTTTTGAAAATTCTATGTCTAATAACTTTGGCGTTTGTGGACGGAATTGGCTGAAATTTTCAGGAAAATGGAACATTTTGTTTCTGAGCAGCCCTTGAAAATTTGGGGGGTGTTCGTCAAGGGGGGGCTGAGAAAAAAGGGGGGTCCCAAAACGTGTTTTTAACATTGAGTTTTCCATAGGGCGGTTGGCCTCACTTTTAGCCCGAACGGCTGAATGGATTTGCATGAAACTTGGCAAAATTGTAGGGACTGGTAGCCCGATGTGCCTTTTGTAGGTCTCAATATATGTGCTACAGTGGATTTTGAGAAATTAACGTTTAAAAAAAGATATATATCTGTAACAGCGGACCGGGCAGCGCTCTGGTTCGCGGACTTTTCGCGCAACGGAGCTTTGTGAAGCGAAGCTGATTGGTTCTCCGGCGTCTGTCAACATTCCAAACAGTCCGTAGCGGCCGCCATCTTGTCTCTCGGTAGGATCGAGAGACAAGAGGAGGCCAAAGCGAAGGGGCAAATGACCATAAGGGGGAATAGTAGATCCTCGCTGACCCCCTACGTTTGATGTGGAGGTTTTAAAAGGGCTCCGCGGGGCAAAAAAAAAAATAATAATAATAATCGAACGGCTGAATGGATTTGCACGAAACTTGGCAAAATATTAGGGACTGGTAGCACGATGTGCCTTTGCTAGGTCTCAATATATGTGCTCCAGTGGATTTTGAGAAATTAACGTTCAAAAAAAGATATATATCTGTAACAGCGCTCCGCTTCGCGTACTTTTCGCGTTACGGAGCTTTGCGAAGCTGATTGGTTCTCCGGCGTCTGTCAACATTCCAAACAGTCCGTAGCGGCCGCCATCTTGTCTCTCGGTAGGATTGAGAGACAAGAGGAGGCCAAAGCGAAGGGGGAAATGACCATAAGGGGGCATAGTAAATCCTTCCTGACCTCTTAGGTTTGATGTACCATTTTGTCAAGTTTGGTGTAATTCCGTTCAGCCATTCAGGCTGTAGACGTATGTAAACGTCCTATGGAAAATTGCATGGGGAAAACACATTTGAAAGTGTTGAAATTTAGAACCAATTAAAATGTTACTTTGGTTTTGTATTTGTGTGTGATGAAAGTTAATTGGTTATGTATATATGTCAAATGAGAGGAAACCACAGCCATTTTGTGATACTACTGTCTGAGGTACATTTGTGAGGAATTTTTGGTGGTGAATTTCTGGTGTTTGATTTACACAGTACTAACACTTCTGCTACTTTTAAAAAGGTGAGTTGTTAATTTGTAAGGGGAACTATGTTGTACACTTGAAGATAATTTGAAAAATGTTTTCTGTTATTTATTTGCAGTCCTTCTGTTATACTAAATACTTGATGAAGTTAGTTTTATATTATGTATTACTAAAAACGATAAATGAAAGTGATTATTTTTTTCTGCAATTTACAGCAAGCAATTTCAAAATAAAATGGCTCACAATGAAGAGACCGTGGCAATTTCTTTTGAATTGTCCACTACATTGATTGAAATTGAGAGCACCAATAATGAAATATTGTCACAAGGAGGACATGACTTGTATGATTCCATTAGATTGATTGAAATGGACAGCACCAAGAATGAAATATTGTCACAAGGAGATGACTTGAATGATTCCACTACATTGATTGAAATTGAGAGCACCAATAATGAAATATTGTCACAAGGAGGAGATGACTTGTATGATTCCATTAGATTGATTGAAATGGACAGCACCAATAATGAAATATTGTCACAAGGAGGAGATGACTTGAATGATTCCACTACATTGATTGAAATTGAGAGCACCAATAATGAAATATTGTCACGAGAAGATGACTTGAATGATTCCACTACATTGATTGAAATTGACAGCACCAATAATGAAATATTGTCACAAGGAGGAGATGACTTGAATGATTTTTTTGATCAATCTCTTGATGGCGAATTTATCGAGTGTTTGGAGACCATAGAGTTACAAGAATCATCATTGGAGACTTTTAATGAGGACATTGCTGATGAGGACATGTTACTAGTTCTTTCAAATTTAGAAAATTCTGAAGAATAAATTTATATTTAGAAATCAAAAATTGTTTGAGACATTATTCATTTTTATTTTTAATTTATGAGGTTGTAGCGAAGTGATTGTAGTATAAAATGAGACTTATAGTATAGAGTGCAACATTTTTATGTTACATGGTAAGTTTACTCATATTTACTTGCCTTCTGCCACTATATTATCTCCAATGTGTATTTGACATCTCTTCTTCATCTCCGGCCTCCTTTCTCTCACTGTGTGTCTCCGATGCATCTTATCGCTGTTATTTTGTGTAATTACAGAAGAGAGTAAAATAAAATAGTTCGGAACGTGAAAAGGGGGCAAAGTAGAGTACTCCTCACCCCCTAGGCCTTTTTAGGCGGTCCCAAAAGGATCAGTTTCTGCTTTCCTGAGAGATTATGGTATGAGTTCCATATACCACAATAACTTGCATTACAACATGCAAGATATCTATCTCCTATTACCAACTTTTGGAGATATTCGCGCTAAGCGCGAATATCTCCAAAAAGTAACACCTGCCCTGAGCAGTTCTTAGCCATGTTATCCAATGGGAGGTGGATAACATGGCTAAGAGCATTAGCTCGGTAATGCATGAATATCGCTGAGTTTTTAGCGATATTCATGCATTGCGGCCGTTTATTATCGCATTTGCGATAAACCTTGATAATAGCAAGGTTTATCTTCGATAATTTCTGACGATGCTTAGTGGTAAAAAATTGGTTGGTAAGCATCGTTAGCGATAAATATCGCTTAACTTTGGTAATATGCCCCAACGTCTGTTAACGTTCGATTCGAAGGAAATGAGGAAGTGTTGAAAAACATTGTCTGCGCCATCTTGCCTTTTTTGAAATGCCACACTTTTGTCTTGCACGGCAGCCATTTTAGATGTCTTGACCAGACCCACTCTCTGCACGCTGTCGATTCGTAGCATGGCTCCTCACCCACGCAAGCATCTTCCCTAGGCACTGGTCACCACCGCTCTCTGTCTTATGCATGGGCAATAAACCTCCCCCCATCTGCGCTGCTCTTCCCTGAGAATCACACTCTGTGCCCGCCCGACACCTCCCTTTCGCCCTATTCACTACCGCACCCTCTGACACTCCTCTTTCTCTGTGTCCGATTGTCCAGGCTATCAGCTAGCCCTGCAGATGTAGTTTATGGCCCCAGCTGTAAAGAATCACCCCTCTTCAAAGGAGTTATAGTAGATCAAGGCCCACACCCGATGAGATCCGTCACACCACACGTGTTCCTACTATCTGAAAACCATCCTGTATTGTGATTGGGGAGGGGACCGAGCCTGAAGCGGAAGATTCCAGGAATGACTCTTTGTACATCAAAGTTTTTACAATTATGTGTCACATTAAAAATATATAGCACTCCAACAAAGTAGTAGGAATATAAAACTTTAATAACATATAAATATATACAAGAAAACAAAAACAGTAAAAACATTTAAACAACGAAGAGACCGTGGCAATTTCTTTTGAATTATCCAATAGATTTATTGAAATTGACAGCACCAATAATGAAATATTCTTGTCAGTAGCGGTCTGTTGTGCGAATAGTTCCAAGGCAGCAGAACGCGCTGAAATCTAGATGGCACGAAAGTGATGTCTAGTAAGTTGCCGCCCAGCAAAAAACGGCGTGGGGCGCCGCGGGGGTGAGTGAGTCCAGTAGGCACCACAGCTATTCTTACCGGCATTGCAGAATTACTGCTGGGGACAATGCCTGTGCTGTAGCAGGGTCACAGCAGAAACAAAAAGGATTCTGTTGAAGATGTTGTTGGTTTTCAATTTGAAAACAGTTCTGGTGTCAACTGCTATGCTAATGTAGTGGTTAATGTTTTGTTTTCTCTAGAAAATGTAAAAGAGGTGGAGGCAGTCCAAAGTTCCGTTAAAAGGGCAAAGGAAAGGATCGGTGGTTTGAACTATCAGTCAAAAAGGGGAGGGGGTGCAATAATTTTTCCTACCGGGTCACACTGTGCTTTCACCGGAAGTGAGGTCTGCAGGATTCTAGTAATTCAAAGTGAGGCTGGCGCCAGCATGGGAGCGCTGACGTCCCGCGGATACAGTTTCGTCACTCCACGGGCGATCATGGCAGTCATTCCCCATCGGGGGTCGGAGACTCCCGCGGCTCCTCTAGAATTTTCAAGGTCGTGGAGGACTACGGTGGTGGAGTCAACCAGTGACCGGGCCATTTCTTTATGCTGGGCCCGCTCTTGCCAGGTCGACCGCCATTTTGAGAGTTCGGCAGCTACCGGCGATCGCGGGGTCACATGAGCGGACGGGCTCCACCCTGCCGGGCGAGACGTTGCAGCATGGCCACAGTGGAAGAACCCTTTTCCGGGCGCCTGGAGCGCTGAGGGTGCAGCTGGGAAGCCTCCACCTGGGGAGGCAGGAGAGGCCTGTTCGCACCGTCTCTCCCTCCCAGTGCACCCCACGGCGTCTCGCTTGAGATTTGTTATGGCCGGACCAGGCGATGAGGACGAGGGGGGGGGGGTCGGAGGCATGTGCAAGACATCCCCCCCCAGTGTTGTCGCAGCCATTATAAAAGAAAGAAGTGTCCCGTCCGTCTTCGGGCCGGGCTTCCGGTGGATGTCGGCCGGACGCCCCTGGCTCTGGCCCCATGAACGGGTTTCTTGGTTTATCGGCTGCAGCCGGATCCCGTCGGCCTCGGCCCCCCGACCGTTGGTGGCCGGACCGGAAGAGCATGTGGCGGGACTACCTGCAACTCTCAAGGGCCACCGCGGCCGGACTGGGAGAGAGAGGGGAGGGTCGAGGAGACATTCCCCCCCCCTGCAACTGTTCAGCGTTGTAAAGGCAATCCCCTGGCCGGGTCCCGCTGGCCTCGGCCTCTCCTCCGGCTACACCCTACGTTAGGATCTCCTGGCCGAGGCGTGGCAGCAGGACCTGCCTTATATGGGCTGCTCCCGGCTGGGCGTAGCCGGAACCCTGCCCCACCTTGGAAGTTTCCAGAGTGGGGGCGGATGTTCTACTGACTTGCATTTTCCCTAGTCTATCGATTTTTTTGGCGTGGCAGGCGGTGGGACAGCGAGGGGTGATTTGGTTTCTCTTACTGTTTTTCTGGTCTCTCACCACTGGCATATTTTAACGTTTTCTTGTTTCTAGGACATTAATAGGTTTTATCATTACGTTATGTTATCGTTTCTTTGTTCGTTGTTTAATAAAAGTTCATGTTCATCAGTGGCCTACTGATTTTCGTTTTCCTATTTTTTTCTTTCCAGGTTGTTTCATGGTAAAGTTTCTGTTAACAGGATACAGTGATCACTTCGTTATTATTGCATATGTCCTTTTCACTAGGGGTGCTCTCTGGTCGGGCCAGATGACGTATCTCTAGTAAATGGTCCGGGTGAAAAAGGTGCATCAATCAGTGGGGAGTAGATAGGCATGACAGATTACAACGGGGGAGAAAGGTCCGCATTACGTACCCTTTCACTACTTGCAAAGATTTTCCTACGTTTATTTGCAAACAGGGAATACCTCCAAAAAGAACTAATTCCCAAACAGTCAATGTTCGGACAATCAATCAATCAATGAGGAATGAAATAGGTACGACATGTTAAAGGCTTGCGTTACCTACCCTTCACTATCTGCAAAGGGAGAGAGAATATTCCTATTCTTCCTCGTTTGCAGGTAGAGAAGATCCTTAAGAGAATTAACTTCGAACAATTCAATGCTCGATTGAAACAATCAACAAGGGGTACTGTGAACACAAATGAACGCCGCTTATGTACATACGCATTGCTATTTTCAACAGGTTGTTCCTAATGTTTCTATTTTAGCGAGGTCAAAAAGAGATCCCATTAGTGGCCTACTGATTTTGCTCGATTCCTTTTGTTTTTTTTACACGATTTTTCGCTATCTGCAAAGACTAAACAGAGTATTGCGACTCTGTGCTTGTTTGTAAATAGAGAATGAACCAAAGAGAACAATCAATCAAATGGAGAGAGAAGCAGGCACGACGGATTACAAAGGGGGCAAAGGGCTGCGTTAACTACCCTTCAGTATCTGCAAAGAGAGAGTACTCCTAATAGAAATGAGGGGTGGGGGGCAGCATTCAAAGCAGATCAGTGTGCATAAACACGAAAATGTTTTTACTTACCACGTACTTGACATTCGACAGCTTATGATATTTGCTATTAAAAAACCATTGAAATTCACTGAAAAAACCATAGGTTATAGACCATATATAGTTAGGAATTAGCATTTACAAAACCTTGAAAATTCACTGAAAAAACCATAGGTTATAGACCATATATAGTTAGGAATTAGCATTTAAAAAACCTTATTTTACTCACACAAAACCATTGAAATTCCATATATAGTTAGTTGCACTAACTATATATCGCGCACCCGCAATCCACTGCTGATCATGTCACATATTACATCATTCATGACATGGTCAGTGACATCACTGATGACATCACTGATGACATCTCAAATGACATCACTGATGACATCACTGATGACATCTCATTTGACATCATTTTTGTGCTAATACGATAAACCTCTTCAGACTCTAATATAACCTTAGATACACTCAGTGTATACAGACACTCACACACTGCCACTCATCCATGGAGTTACTCACACACCCAGTCAGTCATGCAAAGAAACAATCTCACCTCCATTTCTTCAACTATACAGTTAAACACACCTTACTTATTGAAACATATACTAACACATATTTACTCTCTTATACAATCCCTGATACAAGTTCACAATGATCGATACAACCACTCACTCATTCAGTGGCTCTCATGCACAGTTATTTATATATGCCAACTCTCACATGTACTGTGTTTTACATATGTACTTACTATGACATGTAGCATTGAGATATCCATTCACTCATCAATACACTCATGCACACAGTCAACTGCCCATGTAGCTGTTTCCACATGCACTCTTGAACTCATACACCTAGTGAATAAACTGCTCACACATCTATGCATAGAGTCTCACACCTTCCAGCCACCCCCACACAAACTCAATCTCCCATAGAAATACTTGGGCAACCAATTAATAACACATATAGCCTCTCGTATAGCTAATGATCAACACATGCAGCAGTTTACAGAACAACAGACATAATGATGCACAAATTAAGACAGTTTAGTCACTAACCCATGCATTCAGTGAGACACATTTAATCACTCACTCATACAGTCAGTCATGCACCTACTAAATCCTTCATCCAGACACTTATACATCCACTCAAGACATATTTTAACTTTACAGAAAAATACAGTCATTGGATGTTGTCATCAGTGATGTCATCAGTGATGTCATTTGAGATGTCATCAGTGATGTCATCAGTGATGTCACTGACCATGTCATGAATGATGTAATATGTGACATGATCAGCAGTGGATTGCGGGTGCGCGATATATAGTTAGTGCAACTAACTATATATGGAATTTCAATGGTTTTGTGTGAGTAAAATAAGGTTTTTTAAATGCTAATTCCTAACTATATATGGTCTATAACCTATGGTTTTTTCAGTGAATATATATATATATATATATACGCAAAAAAGAAGCAGAAAACTCTGGGTAGTTTTCAAGTAGAGGTGGAAGACAGCTCTTGTATAGAACACCCTCAACACCAGCAACACTCTAAATTTGCTCACCTCAAATGCCTGCTTTTAAATCAAGGTTTTTAAGCATATAATTAGCACGGTTCTATCCACGTTGCTGAGATAGAAAGGGACAAAGTCTTTTGCCATTTCTACTGCAAAGTCTTTAAACATAGGATTAGCACAGTGCTATCCATGCCGAGCTGTAAAATGACAAAAGCCATTTACCACTCCAGCCACAGTATTACAGCTTTGGATTGGAAAAATACCATCCAAGCCAACCTGAAATGAAATAAAATGTACGTCTGGACAAAGCTTTGCCTCTCTGAAGAGCTCTAATGAGAGCAAAACACGTGTCAGGGGTTTGCTTGTCTTCATTTCAGGTTAGCTTGGATCGTATTTTACCAATCCAAAGCTGTAATACTGTGCCTGGAGTGGTAAAAGGGTTTGGCCATTTTCCAGCTCACCAAACCAGTAAACATGATACAGAGAAAACCAACTTCTGTTTGACAACACCACACGCTGACGATGAGTCGATTACTAGACTGATCCTCTTTAACAACAGCTCCAGGAAGGTAAAACGTATTCTATCCAAACATTGGCCGATTCTTATCAGCGATCCAATTATAGGGAAGAAATTAGGCAATTTCCCTAGTGACATTACTACTGTTAACAATGCATCAGTACACAATCTTTCCCTGTGGTCATTGTAAAGCCTGCAAGGAAAGCAAAGCTGTTGAAGTGTAAGCAACACACACTGGTAATAAACGCCAAATCCGACAATTTTTAACATGCAGCATTAATCATGTGATATATGTTCTAGTATGCCCTTATGGCTTGAGATACATTGGCAGCACCATCTTTCTGGCCAAGAGGAGAGTATTGGAACATTTAAGAGCTATTGAAGGGAGAGATCCTAAATATCCAGTGGTGAGAGATTTCCACAACACTCATTATGGTGACAGAAACCTCCTCTCCTACTATATCATTGAACAGGTTCAAGCATCCCAGAGAAGAGGTGATTGGGTCCTCAGAATGAGAAAGAGGCAATCACAAATGATTATCAAATTGAATACCCTACACCCAAATTGTTTGAATCAGGATGAAAAGATTAATATTCATCTCCACCCTGAGTAATCAGTAGGATGTGGGGCCTACTCACTACTCCTTTTTTCTGCCGCCTAGGTTATTTCTGCCTTGATTTTTACTACAATCTTCTGTTCTTTATAATCTTTTGATGTATGCAATGATGTGCTTTTTTTATTGAGTATTGTTAGTAGGGACACACATAGGTCCTGATGAGTAAGCAGGAGGGGACTGCTTATGAAACATGTCATGTCAACCAAGTAGCTAACACATTTGGTTCTACTTTTTTATAAACCCCTTTTTACTGTTCCCAGCTAGGGAAGTCAATAAATATTTTTTTCTACTAGCCAGGGAATTTTTAAACCCCTTTTGTACTATCACTACACTTCAATAGGTCCCTACTCCCACTCTTCACTAACTACCATCACACCACACATAACTTATCGTCAAATATTTCAGTTCTCCCGCGTAGTCCGTAGGTCGCAGCACGCCCGCCCCGTAGAGGGACGGGAAGACCCCTATGATGAAGCATGACACTATGGGATTCATAGTGTGTGAGGGGTATTTTAAAAGCACATAGTGCTCTCCTTTTTGCCACTCGCAAAGAGAGCTTATATCACAACCTTTAGACACTTAGTCTTCACTCTATAGTAAAAACCAATAAAATACTCACTTTTTTACATTTGATAGAATCCTTTTGGTTATGTACTCCAGGAGACAACAACACAATTTTGGGGCATGAGACACCTACCGTTTTCTTCAACTATCTACACATTGCGCTTGGACATGTCAGATATGATTTGGTAAAATATGTATCAATGAAATGATGGTCATATGTGGTTCTTTTGTTTGACACTTTTTGACACTTTTTTCACACAGTTTCTTATCTTCTTCACTGGCTTCACCCATTCTAGATTAGCTACAGAGTTAACAATTTGAAACATGTTCTAGCGGCAGGACTGTTATTTTTTGGGGAATTACCAACAGCTATTCTTGCCCTATGCCCACTTGAGATAATTCTTGAATGTACATATTTTCCTTAAACTCTTGCGAAATCATTTTGCCAGTATTTTGCACTCATACACTTTAATCATGCCATTTATGATGTATATTGATAATTTATGTGATATATTTGGGGTATTTATTCTATGAGTTTGTATACTTTTTTTATAATTATGATAATACATCACCCAACATGCATCTGGTAAGTGGTTAGTGGTTGGAGGGCAACTGGGTGACATTTAGGTCTTACATTTTTTTTGCTTTGTTTTTGTAACAGAGTTCTATATAGCGCGAACGTGACCCGAATCGGGTATCAGAGCGCTTTACATAGCACCAGTTGCATTACATGAGGACACCTTCATTTTTGTTAGGCGCAGGGAGATTAAGTGATTTGCCCAGAATCACAGGATGTTCAGCGTCATTGCTGAGACTCGAACCAGTTCCCCAGATTCAAGGTCGACCACCCTAGCCATTAGGCCAACTCCTCTCTCCATATATATGCTTGTGTATTAGTATAATTTTAAATTAAGTTCATTTTTCTAATGAATTTTCATTTTTTTATCCTTATTGAGAATGAAACCCACATCCTCCCTTTTTTAAATTACGATTACCACCCCATAACCCTACCCATCCCTAAGCTCTAAAATACCCTTTATACCCATACCTTTACCAACCCATAAACCCTACAAATACCCTTAGCACTCATATCTTTACCCACCCTCAAAATACCCTTATCATCATATGCCCCATCTCACCCCTATAGCCTATAAATACCCTTACCACCCTATATCCCAACCATCTGTAAACCCTAAAAATACTAGTATCATCCTATGCCCCTACTCATCCCGATAGCCCATAAATACACTTGCTACCCTATAGGAGGCTAGGTGCTGAAGGTTCCAGTGAGACACAGAGCTCTCAATTGGGGTGGCCATCTTAGGTGGCGCTCAAGCCACGCCCCAAGCCATTTCTCTTAATAGAAGCATTCATTTCACCATAGGTGAAAATCATGAATGGGAGACAAGTAGTTTGAATACTACTGTAATAGGATCATGATCGCTATAACAACATGACTGAATGGGCTTATGAACAATAAAATCCCTCAGGCTCCTGGAAACAAAGCCATAATCGATTATAGAAGCCCTATAAATGAGGGGATAAGCATGTTGTTCGTTGTGAAAGTATTGTGAGCATTGACAAAGTTGCGGTCAATTAAAGCACCGAATTGCGATAATCAATTGGTAATAAAAGAAAAACAACCACATCAGATGGAGTTAAAAGATTAAATGCGAAAGACTTGTAGCAAGCCTTGACATTAAAATATCACCATAAAACAATATTGTACCTTGAGAGGACTTGCTTTAAAGAGTGCCTAAAACCATCAATAGAGTAAACGATACAGAAATTATGATTAAAAGAAGAGAATATTTTTGTGAGGACACGGAGGACACTGACTCTCTAGAGACTCGTTCGGGGCACTTTCCCCTCACTGTTCTCCCCTTCTATATTCGCAGAATTTCCCCGGGGAGTACGGGCCCTTTAACTCCTCTTCCTGGGCCGGTCATGTGACAGGGTCACGTGGTGTGGACGGGCTGAAAAAGGAAGACGCGGAGGGAGTGCGGCGTTCGCTGGGACCTGTCTGCAAGGAGGAGACGCCGGTAGCAACCTTCGAGGTATTCCCCTGGAACCAGAACACGTCACCGACGGAGAAGAAGGACCAGACTGCTGGCGAGGAAGCTTCGACACCGGAGGGAAGAACGGACGACCGGCAAGAAGGGCAGCCAGACCCTAGCTGGCAACGCGCCATCGCCCGCCACGGTCCAGGAGAAGGGTCGTGGCTCCACAAGGTACGGGGACGCCTTGGGCTCACGTGGGGAGGAGACCGGGCGGAGCGGAAGGGTGGGGGTAGAAAGAAAGAGGAAGCCTAGGAGCGCGTTGTCCATAGCAGTAGCGCTACACTGGTGACGGTAGTGGTGACTGCCACATTCTCCCCCCCTCGGCACACCCGCGACATTAAATGGGAGGAATCTCTTCCTGATTATTCTTTTCTTTTCTTTCTCGGGGTCCACCTCACCGAACCGAACTCTGGAGCAACCACTGCAGGAAGAGGCTGCCACAAGACACGGAGGGGGTTGACCATTAGCCCCAAGAAGCAACCGGACTACATCTCCCATAAATCCTTTGCCTGGGAAGAAGATTACAGACCCTCTAGTAGCCCGTGTGAGAGAACAGTCCCTGTTCTCTTCTGTTTTGTTTTGGTTTTCGGCCCCAATAAAACTGCCTTAGTGTACAACACCCCTCTTTGTCCTGGTCTACTTCTCGCCCACGTCACAATTTTTTATAAAAATAATTAAAGAAATTAAAGTTCCTGTCCCACATAACAAAGAATGCTGAATCTGCCTTGAATAGAATTGATGGGTACAATGTGATATGTCAGAGAAACTCTAAACCAAGTACAGAGGCCTCTCTTATTGGATGTAACTGCGGGTTTTTAACAGCAGGTAAAACCATTACAAATAAGATTGGTCATAGCCCAGGGCAGCAATGAAGGACCTCAACTTCTGTCAGTCTTGGGCAAGTTGTTGTACTGTGCTCCAACTGTGGTTCAAGGCCTTCAATTTGGTTTCCTTTTTATTTTTTATTTTTTTATTCGCTCCCAGAGAAGATATGGTTCCAAAAAAACAAACATAATACATGATTCCACAGTATGAGTATTAAAAGTAGAGATATATAATACACGATTTCATAATAAGAGAATTAACAACAAGAAAAGCAGGTATATACATAATCTACTACATATGATATACGGTATTTAAAAAGGACCCGAAAAGTTAGACATCGCTTATATTGCTTATATCGAAACACAAGAAATTATCATATCAGAAAAAAAAGAAAATTTCAATCGGATGTATTGCTTAGAAGCAGACAGCTCAATACAAAATTCATGCAAATGACTCATTTTGCTCCTTGTTATACATTTTGCCATTATTGCGGCCCCACATCCCCATTCCACTTTGCTATGCAGGCCCTTATTTTTATCCCTCGACTTCTAGCTTTCCTGCCTCTACATGCATATAGGGCTGCCTCCTGTTTCCAGACTCCCAAATGTCTGGCTAACCACATCTGAAAGGTGGGTGGTACCCTGTCCTTCCATCGTGCTGCCAGCATTATTTGATATATAGCTGTGCCTAGAAACTAACAATATTCTTGTTCTTTGTTACAACTGAGAGAGCTGTCATACCCCAAGACTGCCAATGTAGCAGTTAACTCGAGATTACTACCAAATAAGGATCTCCAAAAGCCCAGGATCCCAGCTTTTAAGAGGGTCAGTTCATCACAATCGAAAAACATATGTATCAATGTGGCCGGACCCACCCCACACATAGGACACCTAACATCCTCTCTTTTCCCCCATGTAAAAAGCTTTGCCGGTGTAAAATACAGATTAAATATAGTCTTGTATAGCTGTGCTTTTAAGTTAGAAGCTAAAAAGATTTCCGCCGATAACTCTAGGCTCCTGTAGATGTCTACATTCGGATTATTCAGTTTTGCTACCCATAATGTCTCATTCTTTTCTAGATCATCCGGCATTGCTGCCAATAGGAGATTGTATAAGCCCCCAATTCTACAAGACTCAGTTCTAATTAGATCCATCAGGGGAATCTTCTCAATCGTCACCCTGGGTCTATATGCCGTAAGGATACTCTTAACCTGTGCATTTAAAAAACTGATAAGTGTGTATCCCAAACTCGGGGGCATGGCCGACAGCCGAGCATGGCGGCTGTGTTTTAGTGGAGCTCCGGACCCGGGCTCTCCCACATCCTGAATAGATCTGCTTAACGCTGCACTAACCCACTGCAAACGGAGCGATCACTGCCCGCTGTAGTGGGTGTATAAGTTGCACCGGCCCTCGACACGTTTGGCTCAAAATCGGATGGTGCTGGTACGTGGGGCCTTCCCGCCAACTGAGAACCTGGAGAGGCCCCAATATCGGCAACCGGCCCGCTGGCTTGGGGAGGCGAAGCTGGCGCTGACTGCTCCGTGCCGTGAGGTCAACGGAGGCGGCTGGCTGGACGTAGGAGTGTCGAGTGTTCCTGGATGAGCTGGGGCCTTCGGCGGCCGCGCCGGTGATCAGATACTATTCCCGCATTGGTGCGCCACAGTGATTCCCCCACCTGCTGAGAGGACTTTTTCACGCACCGGTTGGGCCCCCAGGAGTGGTGCTTACCTTTACCTGGAGAGAAGGTGAGGTCTGCCGCCCAGGCCCAGTGCCTACACGCTCTTTACAACATCTTGGGCCCGGTGGTGGGGGCCTGCTTACTACTTTTCTGGCTTGTTGCTGGCCTGACCGGGGGGTGACCCGGCCGAGAAGATCCGGTGGTGGGCGCCAGGCGGCGGGGACGAGCCTCAACGAGCGACACGATGATGGATGGCCAGCTATGGCTGTGTGTGCTGGCTATACGTGGTGAGGTGGACCGGGGACAGATGCATATTAGCCCCTGGGAGGCCGTGGTGACCTGCTAGCGACATGCTGGGAGCATCGAGTGGTGCCCGAGCAGTGTGGTGACTATGTGGACACACTAGAAATAACCCGTCCCATACTCGGCTGTGGACACACTTGGCTCCTGCTTGACACATCTCCCGGAACGCCCACATATTGGATGGGGCGCCCACATGTGGTACACAGGGAGTGTGGCCACGAGAAAGCACCAGCACACTCCTATACACTACCCGGCGGTAATGGGCCGCAACAAAGGGAAGCAACAAGACGCCGGACCCAGCGCGGGCCACGTCATGGCGCGGATGGATCCCACTGGGGTCTCACAATTGCCCAGCTGTGTCCCGCCTACTGCTGAGCAGGAACCTGCAGACAAACTGGACCTCATCCTGCAGGAGGTAAGGGATTCGAGGAAGGTAATCGAACAACAAATAGGAGCACTTACCACGGGCCTCACTCTGCTTATAGCAGACCACGCAAAACTGGCGGACAAAGTTAAGGATAACACGATGGCGCTGGCAGACCTCTCCCTGCAGCAAGCTCAGAACACGACGATGGTGCAACAATTATAGGAACAAGTCAATGGCCTACTGACTAGTGGAAGATGCGGAAGGGTGGACAAGACGGAATAACATCCGCGTCATTGGCCTGCCGGAACGCTGAGAAGGGCGAGACCCGGCGTCATACATAGAGCAGTGGTTCAATGACCACATTACGCCGAAGGGGCTCTCCACCCAATTCTGTGTGGAACGTGCCCACAGGATACTCACTGGTCAGCCTAAACTTGGTGCCCCCCCGAGGCCACTCATTGTCCGGCTATTAAATTATAGAGACAGGGACACCTTGCTGCAAAAAATGAGGGAGCTGGGCCAGATCAACTTTGAAAATGCGCACATATCCCTGTACACGGACTACACCCTTCTGGCGCAACGACAGCACTCTTCATACATGGCCATGAAGAAAAAACTGAGGGCTCTTAACCTTAAATACGCTCTCCTCTTCCCTGCTCGTCTAAAAAATCATTTATATGCATAAAACGTATTTCTTCGAAAGCCCGGAGGATGTCGAGGAATGGCTGGAGGTAACAGACCCCTCGGAGGCTGGGGACAACGTCTCTCAGAGCACTCAAGGTGGCTTCGATTGTGCGGATCAGACGGGCGTACGTCGCAGCAGAAGGATATGTGGGAATATTCGTCAACCTACTCCGACGTCACAACAACAACGACATGGTAAGGAGCAGGTGCTCATAGCGGCCGCCACTTTTCGTCCACCTGCACTTGTGGAAGACTCAACGTCTTCTGAAGAAGATCGGAACAAATCGGATTCGGAGGGTAGCATGGCTCTCTTCCCCTCAGTAACCCCTCAAATGGCGGATGGACTGTTCAACTGAAGTTGGTATGGTGAGGCTGTTCACGTATTGTCTCTGGCTAATGGTAGGATACCCTAGCTGTCCACTGATAATGTATATGTAAATTGCAGCGTTGTGCTATGTTGTTTGCAGCAATTACACTTTCTTGATCCCGGTTTCCGTGAGGTTCGGCACTCGTATACGTAAAGGAGTGTGACCCGCGCTCTGTAGATGGCGTTGGCGATTTCCCCCAATCGGCAAATGCTGTTGTTGCACAGGTTGTTGTTCTGTTCACTGTGTTTAGTTTCATGGTCCAGCATAGTTTCTTGCCCGGACCGAGTATTGTGGTTTCTGGGGTGGGATGTGGTCCTTTACGCCTGAAGACACTGAGAGTGCTACATACAGCCACAAATGTGCCTTGGCTCAACCGTGGGGTCAAAAACTATCCCAGTGCAAACACTTAGCCACTATAACATAATAACGTGGAACGTTAGGGGACTGGAATCTGTACAGAAACGCCATAGAATACACGCCCAACTCTTGTGATGGAAGGCGCAAATAGTGTATTTGTAGGAATCCCACATGTTACAGCTAGAGGCAGTGAAACTCCACAAGAAGTGGAGGGGGCAAGTGTTCACCACTAGTTATTTGGGGTATGCCCGGGTGGTCACAATCTGGGTCCGTCATGGGGTACCCTTTATGCCGTTGGAACACCGAATTGATAAACAGGGGCGTTATATATTTGTGGGTCACTGGGTGGCCAAATGGTAGTGCTAGGTAGCACATATGCGCCGAACACTGATCAGGAACAGTTCCTCACCACCCTGAACCTGGCACTGACTGGTTGGGAAGCGCACCTGTGGATTCTAGGAGGGGACTACAAAATGGTTATGGATATATCCTTGGACAGGTCACACCCCCCTCTAAATGGGGTGGGCGTCACTAAACAAGCTACGGCACTGTGTAGATGGGCGGACGGTTGGGCCCTGTGTGATGTGTGGAGGATGCATCACCCAATGCACAAAGAATACTCTTTTTATTCTTCTGTGCACATGCTACACACCAGGATAGACAGGATCTACTGTTCAAATAGTATCGCAATGCAAATCACGCACACTACTTACCTTGCCAAAACTCTTTCAGACCATAACCCATTGGAGATGACGATTACATGGGGCAGGGTACCTACCCCAGTGCTCTCCTGGAGGTTATGGCCACAATTTCTAGAAGATACAGTATTTCGTACCGCCATGGCCGACACTATTACACATTATTTTCTTGAAAACAGTAACCCAGCTTCTAATGGATTAATTGAATGAGACGCCTTTAAGGCCGTGGTGCATGGGAGGGCCATAAGTACAACTGTGGGTGCTTGACAGGAGGTTAATAATTCTCTCATAGACACTGAACGCAAGATGGATCGTTTAGAACAGGAAACAGCGTGCGACAGGGAGAAACAGGGGCCGCTCCAGGAAATTTGTATACAACATGCGGAATTACTTGAGTCACTACGCAACATAGACTATCAGCGATACACACAAAGAACCCACACTGAAGAGGACAAATCGGGGGCGTTGCTGGCTAAAATAATAAAAGACGACCCACAGGCACTGGTGATTAGTACGGTCACTACCTTAGAGGGTAACACGGCATTCTACGAATACTACGCCGCGCTCTACGGCAAACCCGCTGACCGTCTGGACACACAGATGGACGATTTCCTAGACACACTGACGTACCCACAACTGACTCCGGCTGCACTCAAGGACCTTTCAGGCCCAATTACTAAAACTGAAATAAAAATGGCAATCAAGTGGCTTCCCCGTAATAAAACACCTGGCCTGGAAGGTTTGCCGGCAGAATTCTATGACACCTTTGAGGATTCACTCGTCCCCCATTTAGAACTCTTGTATAAAACCACATTTGAAAAAGGGGTATTGCCACTTACAAAGGCGCAGGCACTGACGATCACCTTCCCAAAACCGGGTAGGGATCCCACTGACATGGCAGGCTACCACCCGTTGTCGCTCCTGGCAACGGAATATAAAATCCTTAGTAAAGTATTGGCAAATAGACTCCTGACTTTCCTACATAACCTGATATATTTAGCACAGACTGGTTTTTTTCAGCCCGTAGCACATCTTTGAACATCAGAAGACTACATTCTCTCATGTCTGCTACCCCAACACACTTCTCTCACGCTGGATGTGTGTCAATGGACCTTCACCAGGCATTCAACACACTGGACTGGGGCTATTTGTTTAAGGCACTGGGCATATTTGGGCTACCAGTATATTATCTTAAATGGTTCCGTCTAGTATACCAAGCCCCTACGGCTCGGGTCCGCACCGGGGGCAATATATTGGATGTTTATCCAATTTTCCGTGGGACCAGACAGGGGTGCCCAGTATCGCTTATTTTATTTTTACTGGCGCTGGAACCCCTGGCTAATAAACTGAGGATGGAGGTACAGGACCTAGGTATCCCGATAGGAAACACTGTACATCTTTTTTCATCCTACGCGGATGACATAATCCTCTATATCAAAGATCTCTGCTCAGTCTTAACGCCCCTGGCGGAGATATTCTATGTCTTTGAAACTATATCGGGGTTGGCCATTATTCCGGCAAAATCTCATGCTTTTTTCTTTCGGTAGCAGCCGTTCCCCATGATGATTCCCTTCAAACCAGTGGAGATACAAGTGGCCCCACAGTCTTTTAAATACCTGGGGATACAGATGTACCGGTCACCCACTGGTTTATTGGATGGCAATTTACATAGGACAAATAGAGCCCTCCGCGCTAGTACTGCCTTCTGGATTACATTGCCTTTGTCGGTGATGGGTAGGATAGCCATTACTAAGATGGTGGTCCTCCCGAGACTCCTCTATTACTTTACAAAATTGCCAATACTACTCCCACACCGCACTTTTAAACTTTTAAATACCTTACTGATTGATTTAATTTGGGGGACCGGCAGACGGAGAATTAGCCTAAAAAAGCTCCAACTCGGCACAGCCGAGGGGGGACTCAGGGTTCCTGACCTTAGGGCCTACTATTACGCCTGCCAATTGCAATGGCTCTCTTTCTGGACGGCCGGACGTAACCTCCAGGAGATAGGTTATACCGAGCACAACATTGCAGCATTACATACGCTGTTGCTACCGCATTGTAAACTCCCCCATCAGCTCCCTGCCTTACTACGCATGGTGCTGCATTGCTGGAAGGCGGCTCTCCTCTATACAAACACACCCCCTGCCTATGCAGGCAACATTCCACTAGTTGGCATACCTTTTGCTGCTGGACGTATTATACACCGCACTATTGCACCCTGGGCTGACGCGGGTGTGAGCACGGTTTCGGATCTGTTCCACAAAGGTCATCTATTAGACTACAATAACTTTGTCAGGAACACAGGGATGCCGGACCATCTATATATCCTGCATGCGGCAGTGACGCAATATGTGAAATCACAGTGGGCTCCGCTTAGACGTGAACTGGATACGCACAATTTAGTCAAACTTTTACATTACATGGGACGTGGCAGACACTTGGTGAAATGGCTCTATACAGGGATTCACACACATGCTGGTATACCATTCACCCAGTTGCAAGAAGCCTGGACGGACGACATCGGACGGGTCCTGGAAGAAAAAGAGTGGGGGAAAATCATAGAACACCCTAAGAAAATCACTAGGAACGCACAATTTAAATGTATCCAGGCCATGGTCCTCCATAGGGCCTACCTCACCCCACACCACATGGACAAAATGTTCCCACAAACCCAATACCATTGCCCTCGGTGCTATGCGGAAGGGGTGGGTATAGCACATATGCTGTGGTCTTGCCCTCACCTGAGGTACTTCTGGGACTCGGTGAGACGGGTCATTTCTGCAGCGACACAAAAGGACATCGCCAATACTATGGAGGAATGTATTCTAGGCCTACATAAGTCCCCCTCAAAGCACAAAGTTCAGCTCCACTTTGCCAACCTGTCATTGATCCTAGCAATAAGGGCCATCACCATGCAGTGGAAATCTATGAAACTACCCCCTCTACATATGTGGCATGGCAAAGTGATCAGGTGGGGAGGTGTGGAAAGTTCAGCTTTAAGACGTGAGGAGGCCAGAGGACTACATAAAACCCCGATAGCGCTGGAGTGGGATACAATTCTAGAATCCCTAAAAACACAGGAGGTGGATGTGGTGGACTCTCGTTGCAGCTCACAGTAACACCCACGGACCACATGAACCTATATAGTACACGTTACTGATAATTATGTCTGTTCTTCTTTCATTGCTAGATCCATATACTAAAAATTACTAGGAAGGATATGTGTCTTCGATTACCTATGCCACTGTTGGTATTAGACTGTAAGTATCAGTTGTCTCTGTGTAGACGGCCTCTTTTTTAGGATATTTACATGTGCTCAATGGACTGGAGGGGGGAGGGACTTGTTTGTTAGGGAAGTTTTGTTTTAGTACTGCAGACAATGTCAATGTATGGTGCATACACAAGCCCGACTTGGAGGACATGGATAATTGAACACTGCCATATGTGTCCTGGATGTTTTTCATTTATGGAACCATACCCTTGCCCACCTATTGGTGCAGATAGGACTGTTGTGAATACTAATGTAAGGGTGTCTGACATCCTATTTTGCGGCACAAATGTAAAGAATATATGTAATTGCTACAGCCACGAGTTGGGGAACCCATTCTGTTTGTCTGGGAAGGATAATATTGTGTTGTGTTGTACAATATATAAAAACTGGTAATAAAACTATGTTTCCAAAAAAGGGTGTATCCCAAACTCCTGTTGTAAATCCAAGAATTGCGACTGTTGCTTTCCCCCATAAAGCTCTCCAGTGGTGGTTATACCCTTATTCTTCCATTCCTGTCCAATAATATTGTAGTTGTTCTTCGAAAAAAGCGACCCATGCCATAAGGGGTATATTGTGTGACTCTAGGGATTCCCATAAATGTTGATATCTGTTTCCAGATATGCCATGCAGTCTTTATGAATTTAAACCGAACTTTGTTATAATAGCTGTGCTCCACTTGTTTTAAGAGAAGCCCCACAACTTCTTTTCCTATTGCTAATTCAAATATTGTAGGAATTTTCTCACTCAAACTCATACAATCTGTTCTATCTAACTTCAAAAAGAATGAAATTTGATGTAGCAAAGCGCCCAATAATATAATATGATGTATTGATTGCCAACCCTCCTCGATCTTGTGTCAATGTCAGCAATTTCATAGACCTCCTTACCTTCCCGTACTGCCACACAAAATTAGAAAACATAGAATTGATGTTTTTAACTATAGGATCATCAAAGACTAGAGGAATTGACCTGAACAGGTATAGAAATTTCGGCAAGATATACATTTTCAGAAAATTTCCCCTCCCTATGATTGACAAATAAAGCCCATTGACCCCCTTTAATTCCATAGCTACAGTTTAATTAGTGGGTCAAAATTTGCTTTAATTATCTTGTCCACTTTTGCCATGACACGCACCCCTAGATAGACTGCTGATTCTGCTCGCCTTGCGTCCTGGAATTCCAGGTTCTGTGTGCAGACTCCAATAGTTTTTTCCCTATTCAGGCTACATCCCGATAGCCTGCCGAACCTCCCTGTCATAAAAGTAATCACATCTAGGGCCTCCTCTGGCTCTGTTGTTACAATTGCCACAACATCAGCGTAGGCCAGAATATTAGTCTGATACCCCTTGGTGCATATAGGTTTAATTTTAACTGCCTGCAACAGCTTCTCCACGAGGGGGTTAATATATAGAGCAAATAAAAGGGGTGAGCAGGGGCACCCCTGCCGGGTTCCTCTGGATATTGAGACCTCCCCTGACTTATTGCCCATTACATGTATCCGAGCTTTTGGGTCACAATACATTTCTTTAATCACTCTTATGAATCCCTGACCAAACCCCTTTAGCTCCAGGATCCCCCACAAAAATTCCCATGTTACATGATCAAACGCCTTCTCAGCGTCCAGAAGGATCATGGTCATCTGGCCCACCGTCTCAGACATAATATCAAACAATGAAATTACTCTTCGAATATGGTCAATTGTTTGTCTTCCTGGTATAAAACCATGTTGCCACGGGGAGACCAGACGACCAATGACCCTTCCTAACCGAGTCGCCAAGATCTTAGAGTCTATTTTTATATCCGTAATAATTAGAGAGATTGGTCTATATGACCCTTGGTTGTCTGGAGGTTTCCCCTTTTTTGGAAAGACAACAATTGTGGTTCCTTTCCATGACTCCGGAATGTTCCCATTATATTGAATCCCTTTAAACAGATCTAACAAGAGGGGTATTATTGTCCTGCCCAATATTTTGTATAGCTCAAGGGGTATTTGGCCTGGGCCTGTGGCCTTTCCTGCAGCCAGGCTCTGCACTGCTATTTCAGTCTCCTCTTGTGAGATCTCTAATTCCAATTCATCTTTTAAATCCTCATTTAAAACATCCCCCAACTCCTCTTTTGTCACCAGCTGTCTAATATCATCTAATGCAATACTTTCCTCCCTATCGCCTTCTTCAGAATATAACAATTGATAGTAGTCTTGGAAAGTTTTAACTATGTCGTCAGGATCAGTATATTCCACTCCTCCCCTATTGATAGCTAAGATTTGATTCTGCACTGACTTTTGCCTAGTGCGAAGAGCTTGTCTCTTCCCGACTAACTCTCCGCTTTCATATGAGTTATTGCTGTGGTACTGAAACTCCTCTGCTGATTTTTGTGCAAGCCACCCATTAATCTCTGCCTTAAGAGTCAGTCTGAATCTGTACCTGACTCTGCGTTGTCTCTTTTCCCTGCCTAATTAAAAGTGAGTGCTCGTCCTCTGCTACCTTCAATCTTCGCATTAGTTCCTGATTTTTCTCCCTGCGTATAGCTTTTGTTTTGTCCACATGACTAATAGTTAGTCCCCTCACACCTGCCTTAAACGCGTCCCAAACTATTATTCTCAAAGCGCTATACCTGTTAATATCAAAACAGTTGATTACCCATTTTCTAATATGCTCAATATATTCCCTGTTTACTAATAACTTCTTATCGAAAGTCCATTTTCCCCTATTTTTAATACCATCCAGAACTTCCATCCCCAGAACTAACGGATTGTGATCCAATATAACCTTAGGTAGGATTGTTATATTAGCCTTATTGAGGAGATCTATTGTACAAAAAAGTAATCAATCCTAACATATTTCCTATGTGGGAACGAATAATATGTGCTACCCAGACTCTGATATGTGTTTTTGGCCTGCCACATATGCACTAGTCCATGGCTCTTAATAAGTGATGTTACTGCCCTATATGCCCTATATACCCTTGGTTTTCGCCCTTGGTAATTCCCTTGATTATTAACACCAGGTAGTGGATCTAGAGCAACATTCAGATCCCCACATAGGATAAGGGGTGTAGACCACGCTGCCAATTCTACCTCAAGATCCTCGAAAATTTGGGGATCATCATAGTTTGAACAATAGATTGAACATATAGTAAAACCCAGTCCTAGCTCGACTATAGCCCACCTCCCAAGCTTATCTGCTGCTTTACGCTTGACTGGGCCCAATGAAGTTTTGGCCAGAATGTGGCTACCAATAAGTTATAACCCTGAATCATCATCAGATGCCTTTTATCCCAAGGGAGATAGGTCTCTTGAAGACAGATGACGTCAAATGAATTTAATTTTACCAGCTCCCCCAGTTTGCCCCTTTTAGTTACATCATTAAGTCCTGCCACATTTCTTGAACAAATATTTATTCTCCCCATCTCAATTTGATTCCGACAGTTCCAACCATTTCTAGTACTCATACTAATCCTCTTGTCCCAATAATTTTCTGCGACATTTTCCCACTTAAATAACTGCTTTTCTGAGTTATATATATATGTGTCTTTCAACTGACTAAATTTTCCGACTTCTTCTGTGAGTGTTTTTTTCCCAATTTTACCCCCAGCCCCCATCCCCCTGTTCCCCACCCCCGCACCCCTCCCCCGCGCTCCAACCCCTCCGAGAGACACTCAGACATTTGTCTGTGTGTGATGAGTGCATCGCACCTACCCAAGTGCCCGTGAATAAACCATCATTTTATTCAATATATGCTGTGCAGCTACAGTAGCCTCCCTCCAATACCTTAAATGTACTGCCTTCAAAAGAAAAGTGGAACAGAACAAGGGAAAAAAAAAAAAAGAAAACCCCGAAGAATAAAGTGCTAAAGAAGGCATCCATTTCTTTTTTAAATCTTTTCGACCCTTCTCATGGTATTAAGCTGTCCAGGTATTCCTTGGCTTTTACCTCGGACATAAAAAAGCATGTTTGCCCATTCCAGATAACCTTTAGCTTGGCAAGGTTGTTCAAAAAAGCCTGAGCCCTTTTATCTTGGAATGGCTTGATCATCTGCCTCAGCCTCTGCCATCTTTCGACTGTGGTACGACAGAAGTTGGGCGGACAAAATATGAGACCCAATTCCTACTGCGTAGTCCCAGGGTCTGGTATTATTACCGAGGGAGGAGAAGGTGCAGTTGTGGCAGGTGAATGGGCCTTGGGTGCTCTTAAGTAGTGTTAGGTGGCAGGCGGTGGACTGTCTGGGGTTGAGTGCATGGAGGGCAGTGGAGTCGTAGTGATGGATGGTCCGAGGACCAGGGTCCATGTCGCTGGGCGTGGTCAAGGCGTGGACGGGCCCAGATGGGCTTGCCTTTGGCACACCAGCGATGTGGCCATGCAGCGACTGCCATTAAGTAGTGTTTTGGACCTGGAAGGGCCAGGGGACAACAGCTACCAAGCGCCGCAGTTTACTGACTAGGTCAGTAAGATCACTCCTTGACTGCGCAATGGCCACCATTAAGTAGTGTTTGGAGATGGCTGGACAGCTGGAAGGCGGAAAGCTGGAAAATGGAGCTGGAGGGGGGCAGGCCGCTGGGGGACAAGCAGCGGCAAGTGAAAGGGAAAAAAGGAGCAAAAAAGGAGAAATGAGAGAAAGTGAAAAGAAAGCAGTAATAGATAAAATAAAGGTGAAAAAAGAGCAGAGGAGCAAAAAAGGCAGAAAAATTGAGGGCATAGAGCAGCAGCAGAGCAAAGATGCTCCCCACTGGACCACCAGGGATACGGGCCTCAAACTAAGGACCTGGAAGGGTCAGGAGCAACAGCTACCCAGCGGAGCTGTGCGGAAAGAGAAATAATAAAGAGGCTGGTCACTTTCATTCTTTTTACTAAAATGGAAGACTTGGTTTACAAGACTTGGATTGTCAGTAAAACAAGTGATGAAGAATAAGAAGAACTGTAAATGCGAGCCTTGGCCTGGGTTCTGAAGTGCAGCCTGAAACCTTCACAGAGGGCGGTGCTGTTGGCTCGCAGTTTCTGCAGTAGCAGCCAACACCATCATGAACTACTCCAGAACCCACAGCAACAACTGCTTCAAGTCCAATCCAAACTCTGCAATGGGTTGGTTCCATTCAGCAAGCCTAACGTCAAGCGCAATGGACAGGCAACACAGGCACCACAAGTGAGAGCACCAATGTAAATTCAGGAGATGGTCCTCGACTAGCTGGATGAGCCTAACCTAAACCCAAACCTGGTACTTGTTAAGTGCAAACTATTTACCCCTAAGGGTCTCAAGGCGCTTGGGGCCATCAGGGAGATTAAGTGTGCTATTGCCCTGAGTCACGTGGTGCCGAACTGAGCTGCACCCAGCGATCGAACTGTGAGCCCTGCACTCTGGAGTCAGCGGACCTTGCTGTTGCATTACATCTCTCCTCCCTACAGAGGCGTGCTTGGATCAAGACCTATTGGTATGGGAAGAGGGCACTTTGGTCAAAGTTCAGCAGGCTTGCAACAAGGTATATTGTATATCCATCAGCCAGTGTGTTTTCAGAGCATGTTTTTTCAGTGCAGCTAGCACCGTTTCCACAGCCAGAAGGACCAGTATCTCACCACCATCGAGAAGAACCAATCTTTCACCAAAAATCCCAGGCAACTCGCTGTATGTACCTTGCTGATAACAATAGCAACATTTTGCTGTGCCCAGTCACGCAGACTACAAGTCAACTACTCTAATAGAATTTGCCATGTGAGCCATTACTCTGCATTTATCTAATCAACACATCTCCCCCAGGATTGTGTACGGATGTGAAGGTTGTGCTTAGCCCATGGGCCAACGAGGGTGTGGACGGTTCTGAAATGAGAAAAGATAAAGAATAGGCAAATAGTTATTAGGAAGTACTCTTTAATAAAGCACTGATTTACAGGCAAACAAATCTATGGCATGGCTAAGCAATACTTTCTCTCAATTCACTTCAACCCTAACAATTACATTTTTCTGCTTTACACACATTTTCCTACATACGGTATTGTTCCTTCACCTACTTCAAACAGTTTTGTTATTTTGTCTAAGCCGAATTTTGTCATTCTGAAAGCTATGGACAAAGTCAGTCTCTCTTCGTGTACTGCAACACACAGAGATGGAGCAGATATGTACAAGCGGGGAGGGAAAAGGTTTTTGTCACTGTAACAAAAAGGGTTGGGTGAAGAAGACTGCAGATAGGAGGAAGTCATCTGTGGAAACAGAGAATAAAGAAAACACAAGGATTTATGCAGGGATGACAAACATTAGATCAACGTAAGTGGGGGAAATGGAACCATAGACACTAATACACCCTAGGTGGGAATAAATAATGAATAAACATGATCACTTACCAGCAGGAATGCTTTCTGATGCCAGGCATTTCCTGCAGCACCATTGCCCTGGACCTCTGTCAAGCTGCTGCATCTGGCGGTGGTGCTGATGGCCTTCCCCCATTTGTCCTGCTACTTGGTTCTCTTTGGTTCTTCGGACATGAGGAAAGTTAAAAACAACAATGATTAACTTAGTAGTGCTCTCTACTAAAAGACATTTTTTACAGACTTAGGGCCAGATGTAGGTAGCCCAATATCGGTCGGTAACGGCCGAAATTACAGAATTTCGGCCGTTACCGACCGGTATTTAGGGTTTGAGATGTAGGAGGCAGGTTTAAGGATTCGGTAATTACCGATTCCTTAAGGAATCGGTAAAATACCGATTCCTTATCGGTAATTACCGAATCCAAAAAGCTATGTAGGAGGCTCTCAAGTGAGTGCCTTCTTGCATTCAGGATTCATTATTTACCACCAACTACAAGTTGGTGGTAAATATCGAAAAAGTTTAAAAAAGCAATTTTGTGCTTTTTTAAAAGTGCCATGTGGCAGACATACAGGCCCTCAGGGCATGTATGTGTGCTACATGTGCACACATGCACGATTCAGGGGTGCAACAGGGTGTCAATATGACACCCTGCCACCCTTGAATATGTGCCCCCTATTACCGATTCGGTATTTACCGAATCAGTAATAGTGAATGGCTTCCCATTCATTCCTATGGGCCTCCAGGGAATGAATGGGAATTACCAAATCGGTAAATACCGATTCTTAAATACCGAATCGTACTGATTCGGTAATATTTACCGACTTGTTTCCTACATACCATTTACCAATTCTGAAATACTGAATCGGTAAAATTCGGTATTTTAGAATCGGTAAATGTAGATTACCTACTAATGGCCCTTAATATTATAAATAATGTCTGACCTCTACTGGGCTATAAAAATAAGAGAATTTGTGGGGTGGGCTCCAGCCTTCTCACTCAGCCCTGGGGACCGCCACTCCCCGGATCTAATTAGAGTCTGAAATGTGGGGCAGCGTGGTCCCCTGCAGGCCCAGAGACTACCACCTCCCCGGGGTTCTGGTTATAATAATGCATGGGGGGCCCCTGCCCCCATGCAGCCCCGGGGGCCACCCCCTCCCTGGGGCTATGTTTAACAATAATCTGTTGGGAGCTACCGCCCCCAAGTAGCAGTGCACCAGGAGGCGCATTTGCAGATGATGGAGAAAGGAGGAATGGCCTCTGATCACCTCTCAGCAATCCAGCTGTATGGGGCTTACTGGAGGTAAGAGGAGGGTTAGTTGCCCCCCTAGGACCTTCAAGAGGCAAGGGGACTTCATCCCTCAAATATTAGTGCACCAGGCGGCGAGTTTGCAGAGTGATGTTGAAAGGGGCGTGGCCTGTGACCAGCTCTCAGCAATCCCACTGCATGGGGCTTTCTGGAGGAATAGGTGGGCTAGTTGGCCCCTACACAGCCCCTACACATCCTCAGCTGCGAAGGAAACATCATCCCCCAAACAACAGCACTCCAAGAGGCACTTTTTGCAGGGTGGTAGAGAAAGGAGGTGTGGCCTGCGATAAGGATTCAGCAATCCCACTGTATAGGACTTATTGAAGGTGATAGGAGGGGTAGTTAGCCCCCAAAGATGTCCTTGGGGGCCAACTATCCCTCTTGTTACCTCCAGTAGGTCCCACACAGCAGGATTGCTTAAAAGTTGTCAGAGGCCACGCTCCTTTTCTCCACCACTCTGCAAATGTGCCTTCCGGTGCCCTACTAGTTGGAGGATAAAGTCTCCATGGCTCCAGAAGGACATTAGGGGCCAAGAAGCCCTCAGCGGAATTCCTGAGATCTGGTTGGAGGTCCACGCCCCCTTTTTCCACCACTCTAGATATGTGACTGCTAGTTAAAAAACCTTAGAAATTAGAAATTAGAAAGGTTTTAGGGACGTTATAGGTAGGCTATCAAATATACCTTTTTTAAAGTATTTTTTATGTATTTCCACAGTACTCTGTATCAGTGATGTCATTTGAGATGTCATCAGGGATGTCAACAGTGATGTCACTGACCATGTCATGAGTGATGTAATATGTGACACCATCAGCAGTGCATTGCGGGGGCTTGAGTTATAGTTAGCTCAGCTAAATATAACGGCTGAATTTCTCTTGTTTTGTAGGAGTGAAATGCCATCCTAACTATAATGTCTCTGTTACCCTTAGTTGTTTCCATGAATTTCTCTGGTTTTTAAATGCTAATTCCTAACTATACTGTGTTTTTTCAGTGAATATGTATATATGTGTGTGTGTGTGTTACAGAGTGGTGGTAGCTACTCTGTAGTTATAGTTAGGATTCCCGGAGATAAGGATGGAAAAATGGGGGCCTCAAAATACGGGTTGGCACCAATTCATTTTCAACAGACTTTGTACTCACGCGTAGCACAAAAATGACTGAATGGATTTGAATTAAACTTGGCAGGAACATAGATTATGGTGTGCAGATGATCTTCTTGGGTACTACAGGTAAGTAGGTTATGTATGTTTTCAGTTAAGGCATTTGAACTTAGTGATATTTGTTGTTGTGGGAGTTTTGGGAAAGCTCACGGTAATTCACAGTATTTCCCAAAACTACTGAGTTACATAGTAATGACAGGTCATTATATGAGTGTCTAATGACAGCCTTTACAAAAGTTAAAGGCAACCATGTTGTTTTGAGGCCATGTTCTCTCTGTTCCGGGTTAGGGGACTCGATACATTTGAGTATTAGGTTTTATAGTTTTTCTCTGCCTATTTGTTTTTTGTTTACATTTCTTTATTCATTTTGTAGGTTAACATAGGGTAATGCATATGCACGTACAATTTTTGTAAGCATTGTTGAGAACATAACCATTTTGAGTTCAATATAATCAACCATTAGTACATATTTATAGCTTCAGCATATTCTCAATTGTTGGGGTGCCTGGATATCACCTGTTGTTTGAGATCTCTACGCAAATAGAGACTAATTATTGTTGCCTGTGGTCTTAGGGATGGATGGAATTGGGTGGGTAGTGAAGGAGAGAAGAGGGGTAGGAAGCAGGAGGGAGTAGAGGGGAAAGATAATGGGGTGCTAGCTGTGTGAACTTGCCCAACAAAGCTATAATTATTCTCTACCTTTTAACACTTAATTAAAGTGGTAATAGGTATAGAAAAATTATATATAGTTTCTATATATTTAAAAAAAGATTTAATGGAGTATATTAAAACCCTGTAATGCACTATATTTCACAAGTTAGCGCAGTACAGTCTATTAACAGTTTTCTACATATTTTATTTTATTAAAAAAAAAGTGTACAGAGTACTGTGGAAATACATAAAAATACTTCATAAATCTTGGTAAAAATATATATTTCCCTGCCTATTACCACTTTAATTAAGTGGTAACAGGTAGGGAACAACAATAACATCTACCACTTACCTATATGTATGGCCCTAACCATACATATATGGTTAGGGCCATACATATGGCCACCGAAGTCATCTGCGGCGTTCCACAAGGATCTTCAACTCAGCCCCACCCTATTCAACGTCTACATGAGACCTCTTGCAGCCATCGCACGCCAGCACAACCTCAACATCATCTCCTACGCCGACGACACCCAGCTGATCCTCTCCCTCACCAGAGACCCCGACACCGCCAGAACCTGCCTACACGAAGGGATGAAAGACGTCGCCGAGTGGATGAAGGACAGCCGCCTCAAACTGAACTCGGACAAGACTGAAGTCATCATCCTGGGATCCTCGCCCTCCGCCTGGGACAACTCCTGGTGGCCCCCAGCCCTGGGCACCGCACCCAAGCCAACCGACCACGCACGCAACCTGGGCTTCATCCTGGACTCCTCCCTCTTGATGACCAGACAAGTCAACGCCGTCTCCTCATCGTGCTTCAACACCCTACGTATGCTTCGCAAGATCTTCCGCTGGATCCTGACCGAGACCAGGAAGACAGGCACCCAGGCACTCGTCATCAGCCGACTGGACTACGGAAACGCCCTCTACGCCGGAACCACAGCCAAGCTACAGAAAAGACTCCAGCGCATCCAGAACGCCTCCGCCCGACTCATCCTGGATGTCCCCCGACGCAGCCACATCTCCAGCCACCTGAGGAACCTGCACTGGCTCCCCGTCGACAAGAGGATCACGTTCCGGCTCCTCACCCACGCACACAAGTCTCTCCACGACCTGGGCCCCAAGTACCTCAACGACCGCATGACCTTCAACACGCCCACCCGCCAGCTACGGTCCACCAGCCTCGCCCTCGCAGCCGTACCACGCATCTGAAGAGCCACCGCCGGAGGAAGATCCTTCTCTTACCCGGCTGCCAAGACATGGAACTCCCTCCCCATCCACCTTCGGCTGACCCAGGACCATCTCGCCTTCAGGAGACAACTCAAGACCTGGCTGTTCGAGCAGTAGCATACCCCTTCCCCAAGCGCCTTGAGACCCTCCTGGGTGAGTAGTGCGCTATACAAATGGTATGATTGATTGATTGATTGATTAACCCAGAACATAGCAAAAGTGTAGGAAAAAAAAAATTGTTGCATTTCGGTGTTGGAAAAATGGCAATTAGACAGTCATATACTGCCTTGTCATTGCCATGTAACAGACATACTTTGGAGTTACCATGGTGTTACGTGGTCCAATATATAATTACAGCCTAGCTGTGTGTTATCCTTGCATCACACATTATGTTGCATTGGCAATGCAATGCTTAAGTAAGATTTCCAAAGCAACAGAAGGATAGCATGCATCGCCCTGTGTTGCTTGTTAAATCTGGAGAAATGCAAGACAGCTCAATTTGCTGTTTTGTGTTACCCACACCATAATGTGCATTCTGGCCACATTTCACCTGCATCCTCATGCCACTCTACTCCATGCCACGTCATTCCACTCTACCCTACTCCACTTTATGCAACTCAGTTATAAGCTGTTCCAACCTATGCTTCTCTACTGTATGCTCTCTACTCTATGCTACTCCAGTCTACACTATTGCACTGTACACAACTACATTCTCACCACTCCACTCTATGCTATTCCACTCTAACCCACTCTAGTGTATGCCACTCCATTGTAAGCCACTCCGCTGTACACAACTCTATTCTATGCCACTCCACTCTACACTATTTCAGTTGGGAGAAGCTGGCCTGGTATATAAAGTCCATTAATGTTAGTGGGCACCTTGCACCAGTCCAGATAACCCTTATGGTGTATTAAGACATCTTAGAGCAACCTTAGAAAACTCTCTAAGTGGTAGCTGTGGAGAGCAGCCTTCAGGCTGAGTCCAGAAGGAGTGTAAAGCAGCTTATTTTACCAGAAGGTAATCTTATGGATTAAGTGAAATAACCACACCAAGTATTTATTTATAAAAAATATCTATTTATTATACAATACTCTCTAGTACTTTCCAATATCCCCAACATGTAGATAAACACAATGCACAACTCTATGTGCAAGTCGTGGCTGGAATTTTAAAGATTACGGACCCTGTCCAGTGGACTCTGAAGAAACCCCAATGGAAGACAGAAGGTTGAGAGCCACCCTACCCATCGATACCCTAGTACCCACGTTACCTACACCAGGGAAGCCGGGTGCATACTTGTGAACTGGTGTCTGAAATCGCACTCAAACCCAATGGAGGACTTCAGGAAAGTGCAGCTGTGGAAGAAGGAAGAAGTGTTCGGTGGAATACGAGGATAGATTCTTGATGAGAGGTACCTGCAAGCAGAGGGGACAGAGTCTATGTCACTCAGTTGGGACCAGTTGTGACCAGGAGACTTGGAAGACAAATGCCCTCCGATGTTGGGTGTTGCAGGATAGATGACTAGGACTTTGACTCTGTAGCTGTGAGGACCAGGCGATGCTGAGGAGGACCAGCTGCCACTCAAAGGATGTCAAGTGCTGAAGGGTCGATGTCCGACGGGAATATCGACAAGCTTTGGCAATTGGAACCAATGCAGGAATCAAAGAAGGAGCAATGTCAGGACCAGCAAAACCAGGGGACTCGCCAACAGCAGAGGGGTTAGGGCAGGCCCCGCACAATCAGCCCAAAATAAACTAGTATGACCCTCAGATGGACCCACAGACCGGAGGTACTGGAGTCGCAAGAGGACCTCAAGCAGCTCACCAAAAGTTGCAAGCCATGATGCACATGATGCGGTGTGGCTGAAAATTCTAGTCATTTGAGGTGCTCGATGTTGGGGCTACTTGGAGCCCGAAGATCTTCTTGGAAGGAAGCCAATAAGCCTTTGCAACTGCAAGTTAGAAAGTGGTACACAGGGGTTTAGTTATTGCAACCCATACGAGGGATACTGGCCTCAAACTTGGTGAAAGGGCAGGGCAGGCCTAGCGAGCTGTAGAAAACCACTACCTGTGCTGCAGAACCCACAGAGTCCGGAGGAGCTCAGGATCTGCAGACCGGTCAACTTAGTTACAGTGCCTGCGAATGCAGGGTTGTGACGCCTTCACTCCAAAGGAGATTTCTTCAAGTGTCTTTGATGCTTCACAGGCCTTGGAAGGTTCCTGTATGATGCACAGGCACAGCCTAGGTAGCAGACTGGAAGGGAGACAAAGTCAGGCCCAAACGAAGTCCAGCACAGTCCAGAGTGCCCAGATGGTAGAAGTAGAAGAGGTGTCTGATTTAAATCTTATCCCACGAAGAATCTAGGGACATACACCCAGATAAACCCTTAAGTACCCTAGGTAAAGGGTTAGGAAGATTCAGGGGACTGTCCCAGGGGAGGGTCTGGGCAGGGGGGAGGTTACTCCCATGTTCTTGGTCCAGTTTCATGTCAGAGCAAGAGCCAATGGCACCCAGAACTGGTTTGAACTGGACTATGCACAGGAACACCAAATGTGCCCTTCAAGCAGACTTTCCGGCAAGCTCACCCTTCCAGTCCCAATACACTAAATCCTGCCTGGGAGGTGGTCACACCTCCCTGTGACTGGATGCCTATTGTTCCACCTTTATCCAATTGAGCTTGGCTCAGCAGCACGAGGGCAGAAATGTGGTTCTGGTTGGCAGCAACCATTTTGTGCTGTCCGGGTCTAGAAGGTTGGCACCGGGAACACTGAGAACGTAACAGAGGGCTTTCCCCGTGTTTGGAATCATGCCTCCCACACCATTTACGCTGTGGGGGTATGATTCCAACATGTTTGATATCAAACATGATAGGATTAATTGCAGCCGTTTTCAAGATGGTCATCTCATAATTACGTGGTGCAACTCCATATAGTATATGGCTGCTTCACTGACAACCCAGGAGAATGGACTCCCTAGGCTGCAGGGATGTCCTGCTCATGCAGAGGCACCCTCTCACTTTGAACCAAGTACCCTGCCTTCAGGACTGCAAAGACCTGCTATAGGGGTGACTTATAGGTTTTAAGTGCAGTTTACCTTTAGATATAGGTAACCTATATCCTTAATAACTGGTGCAAGCACCAACTTACGCAGGCTGCAATGTCAGGCTTGTAGTTCCATTTAGTATGGTCTCCCATGGGTGGCAGAAGACATGCTTCAGCCCATGGGAGACCTCTGGGGTACCTATGCCCGGGTACCTTAGTACCATATACTAGGGACTGATAAGGGTATGCCAGTACCCAATCTGGTATTGCACCTAGGTACTAACATAATAGTTTAGAGAGAAAGCAGATAGACTGGGGTCCTGATTAGCAGTATTCCAGTCAGACAAGTCAAAAACAGCATCACATCAAGCAAAAAGTGGGGGCAACCATAGAAGTAAATCCTACTTTCCTACACAAACCCCAAATGTAAGGAGATGGGACTAACCTTGCCTAGTTGAGTCTTCACTTTATAAATGGAAATATCTTGGGAGTCCATCTGGATGGACTCCCAAGGTCTATGTTTCACTGTATATTCCATCCCCTGTAGGGAAATGGACCTCCTCAAATGTCTGGGGTTTTCACCCTTCATCTGTTTAAGCCATAGGAGGGGCTTATGGTCTGTCTGAACAAGGAAGTGAGTGTCAAATAGGTATGGCCTCAACTTTTTCAGGGCCCAGACAACAGCAAAGGTGTTCCTGTCTGCAGCTGACGCAGCTTCTCTCTGGGGGTCAACCTTCTGATGATGCCGGACAAACTTCAGTTCTTGTGCTATTGGACCTCACGGCCGCATTTGACACCTTGTCTCCTGCCATTTTAACATCTCGGCTTAGGGAGGCAGGTGTCACGGGTTCGGCCCTGAGTCTCCTCAACTCCTTTCTCCTTGATAGGGAACAGAGAGTGATGCTCGGCAACCACCTCTCCCCAGCTAAGTCCTTGCAATGTGGGGTGCCACAGGGGTCGGCATTAAGTCCGACCCTGTTCAACATCTATGTGGCCCCCCTTGCTAGGCTTGTAAGATCTCAGGGGATGGAGGTGGTATCATACGCCGATGACACCCAGATTATGGTTTCACTTACTCAGTCCTCTGTCGTATCATCTGCCTCTAGCTTTAGGTCCTGTATGCAATACGTTGCAGATTGGATGGTTGCCAACTTCCTGAAGCTAAATGGCGACAAGACTGAGGTCTTGGTCTTTGGAAAGGACCAAGATATCTGGTCGAGTGAGTGGTGGCCTACTTCTCTTGGCATCTGCCCCACTCCCTCGCAATCTGCCAGAAATCTGGGTGTGGTATTCGACACTTCACTCTCGATGTCCCTACAGGTGAATCGGACTGTCTCGACCTGCTGGGGCGTGATCAAGACGCTCAACAGAATCCGCAGCTATCTGTCTCTCCAAGCACGCAAGCAGATTGCAGTTGCCCTTGTTGGTTCCAGGCTAGACTACTGCAACTCTCTCTACATGGAATCCAACAAGGGCCTTATACACCGTCTGCAAATTGTGCAGAATGCTGCTGCACGTTTTGTCCTGGATCTTCCCAGGGCCTCTTCTGCTACTGCTGCGAGGAGAGACCTTCACTGGCTTCCTATTCAGCACAGAATTGATTTTAAAATTCTGTGTCTAACTTACAGAGCTCTCGAGGATGGCTCTAAGAACGCTATTAGTCATCTGGTCACTCGCTACCACCCTACAAGGTGTCTGCGCTCATCGGGACTACTTCAACTTGTTGTCCCTCGTTTTAAGCTCACTAGATGGGGAGCTAGGGCCTTCTCCGTCGTCGCGCCACAGCTTTGGAACATCTTGCCGATGGAGTTGAAGGTCCTCCCCTCTCTAGCGCTCTTTAAAAAGGCTTTAAAAACGTGGTGCTTTTCGAGAGCTTACACAGGTTGAGCTGCCTGGTTTTTGTTGTGAGCTGGATTTGGAATTAGGCGCCTTGATGCCCATTGGGCTAAGTCCGCGCATGATAAGACCCCTTAATTATTATTATGATAAAAGCCACTGGTTGATCCTGGCCATCTGCATTAAGTTACGACAACACAGCCCCTACCCCCAACTCAGATGCATCTGTTTGAACAATTACTGTTTTAGAGTAGCCAGGACTTTGCAGAATGGGAGAAGGTGCACATGGCCTGCTTGAGGTCATCGAGTGCCTTCTGACAGCTAACTGTCCACTTAACTTTCTTGGGCATTTTCTTTGATGTGAGATCATTCAAAGTAGTCACTATGGACCCATACCCTTTGACAAATCTTCTGTAGTACCCAGTCTGGACCAAGAAAGCTCTGTTCTGAGTCTGGGTTGTTGTAGTAAGCCCTTCCATAATGGTCTGGATTTTGCGGTGAAGTGGTTGAACCTGGCCTCCACCTACCAGGTGGCCCAGGTACACAACCTTACTCTGACCTATCTGGCACTTAGTAGCTTTGATAGTGAGGCCTGCTTCCTGCAGAGCCTCCAAAACATTCTTCAGGTGGACCAGGTGATCCTCCCAGGTGGAGCTAAAGACAACCTTACTCTGACCTATCTGGCACTTAGTAGCTTTTATAGTGAGGCCTGCTTCCTGCAGAGTCTCCAAAACATTCTTCAGGTGGACCAGGTGATCCTCCCAGGTGGAGCTAAAGACAGCTATTTTATCTAGATATGCGGCATTATAGGCTTCCAGGCCTGTGAGGACTTTATTCACCAACCTTTGGAATGTGGCTGGTGCATTCTTTAAACCAAAGGTCATCACAAAAAATTGTTAATGCCCCCTAAGGGTTGAAAATTATGTTTTTGGTTTGGCATCCTCAGCTAGTCTGATTTGCCAATAGCCAGCAGTAAGGTCGAATGTACTTAAGAACTTGGCAGAGGCCAAAGTGTCAATAAGCGCATCTGCCCTAGGAATTTGATGATCATCGGTTCTAGTGACTGCATTGAGTCCCCTGTAGTCCACAAAAAAACTTATCTCTCTTTTTCCACCCTTGGTGTGAGGTTTTGGTACAAGGACTACTGGGCTAGCTCAAGGGGCTATTTGGGGGTTCAATCACTCCCAACTCCAGCATCTTTTGGACCTCTGTCCTGATGCAATCTCTGATATTGCCAGGCTGCCTGTAGATTTTATTCTTGACAGGTAGACTCTCACTGTGTCCGCTTCATGGACAGACCAGGTGGTTTGACTGGGAGTCAGAGATAACATGTGGCTGTATTGATTGAGGACCTTCCTGCAATCAATCTGCTGCTGATCAGTGAAGACTTTGTTCAAATGCCGTGAGGGGAACGGCTTCACCTACCTCTCTACCTGCCACAGCTGAAGCTCCTTCACCCGTATTCCCTGGGTCACAGCAGTTTTGCCGCACCGCGCTGCTGTGGGGGGAGCAGCCAGGCGGTCACGGACCACATCTCCCAGAGGGCCTTGCGCGATCACGTCATCGGAGGGCGCAGGATGAGGCCCTCTTCATCAGCTCTGCCCTCCCGCAGCGCGGGACAGGCACGGGCGTGCCCTGGCGCTGCCTGGGCAAACCCCGGGTCAAGGACGTGCCCGTCTGCTCCCGTCAGAGACTGGAGGAGACTGGACTGGGCCACCCCCCTTTCCACCAGTGTTTGCTGATTTTGTACCCTCCTAGCTGAGCCAAATATATTTTCCTATACCAATAGATATATGCTAACGTGATCATGGGGAAGCGTGTGGGTCAATCGGCAATCAGGCCTTCTGCAACAAGTATTGACTGTATGTTGGAAAGAGCAGTCAACATCGTCAGTAATGAAATCGAACTGACTGAGAGGAGTCTTTCTCTTGGCCTGGGGGCACCACTCCAACCTATGATCCCGACAACAGAATTTATTATTTCAAACACTAGTGACTTAGATATTTCAACCACTACTTACGAGGAGCCTAGAGGTGACCCTATAATGTATGCCCCTGCATTAGACACTCCAACGAACATTGGTGCCCCTACTGGGGCGAAACGTAAAAGGAAGCCAGTTAAGGCAGCTAGTGCCAATAGAAAGCAATAGAAAGCAACAGACTTGACCTTGTTCATCCCGCACAACGTTGAACTCTTGGATCCGTCCCCCTACCAATCCTACAACAGTTGCGGCTCAGGTGCATGTTTCAGATACCAATCCCCTCCATCGGAACTCAGACTGAGACAGACCAGTTTCTTATTGACAGTAGCGGTAGGAGTGAAGAGGAGTGAAGAGGCCATAACCTATATCATGGATGCTGATACTGACCGTGTTAAGAGCGCACTTGACTGTTTGCTCTCCACCTTGAGGGATCGCTTGCTTGTTGTGCCCCCTATGCCCCAACCTGTGATTTTTAATACTGTCCCCCGTAGATGCTAATGTGACTGTGCCCCCTGATCTGGAAATGTCTACCATGTCAAACATGCCATCTAATAACGCTCAAAGTCACCAACAGCCCCCAAATGATCCCCCTAATTTGAATGCTGGCTCTACTCATTGCGATATGTGTTTCGAACCAGGGGATACTAGTGGGATGAATAGGAAGATTGTGAACGATGGCGTTAATAGACCTACTGATGGAAAAGTGACACACATCATGCCACCTACTAGCATTCCCCCTGTGGTTTTTAACTAATGCTAATGCCATTGGCAAAACTCCACGAGAGGGTGCTATTGATCCCACTTGTACATCAGACCTTAGGCGTAATAGGGGGGTTTTAAATTTACCACCGGAGGCTTGCCCTTATTTCGTGGTTCTAGCAGGTGTGCCCCCCCCCCCCCCAAGGCCTGACCAAACAGAATCATGGGAGCAATTATGCTGTAAGCGTGTGGATTGGCTCTCCAAACATAAAAGGTTTAGGGCATCCCTAATTGAGAACATTATTATGGTGCGGAGAGTAGGATGGGTGGGTACATCTACAAAATCCATTAAAGGTGATTGCACAGTTATTAACTTTCACAGACCATCTGTGGCAAAAGCAATATTATCACTGCAGGACGAGCAGGCTAACCTTATCACTAGTATCTGGGCTCTACCATTAGGTTACTTTTACAAGCCCATATTAGAGGCACCCCGTGTTAATACGTCTTGTATTCCCTGTCCTTTTCCCCTACTTAATAGATTTACACCTTTATCAGGTTTGAATTGCCAAGATTGACTGTCTAATCCACTTATAACTCGAGAGCCTCCTGAGTTAGAAGAGTTAGTACCCTGCCGAACTTGCCCCCAGCCCTGTGAACCTGACATCCCAACTGCACCTAATGAAGATTCCACCCTCAAAATATTGAGTTGGAATGTTGCGGGCCTGGCATCCAAATTAAATCTACCAGACTGGTTGGAGTTAATCCACAGTCAAGATATTGTGATGTTCCAAGAGACCTGGGCAACCCGGGAGTTGTTCCTGGAGGGGTTTGAATGTTTTAATATCGTATCCCCTACCCCTGATTCAGGTCGGCCAGCTGAAGGCCTCTCAACGTGGGTGAACATCAGGGCAGGAGGCCGCAATAGAGTTCTGCATACCAATAATTATAAATTCCAGGTCACAATTTATACACAGGGGATTTCACTATATTTGATTAATTTTTATAACGATGATTTTAAAACGGTTCCCAATATGAACTTTATTAAGTTGTTTACATTTGTTTCTACTCTACATACAATTAACAGTGGCGCTAAAGTCAAGGGAATTTGTTTAGGTGGTGACTTCAACGTAAAAACCCCAAAGGGTAGTTACACAGCTATTTACCCTGTCGACACGAAACCGCTATGTCCCAGAGGACACCAGTTATTGGACCTTTTAAGCTCTAATAACTTCTTGGGTGTTATGGAGCTCACTGCTGTGCCCTCTAGGGATGGACACATTGAACCTTCCTATAGAGGCAGGGGCTCAGCCTCTACCATCGACTATATTTTTATCACTGCTTGCTTAGAAAACTATGTGCTAAAGGTGGTGGTAATTCCCACACTGCAGGGGGACCACAAAGCGATCAATCTGACCCTGAGTCTCACGCCCAGACCAATTTATGATAATGTCCAGGGTGCCAGTGATCTGATTCCTACTACTGACAACCTCAGAGTGGTTTGGCCTGGCATAATTAATAAAGTGGTATTTGAAAGGATGGCAAGATCTTACCCTGATTTGATTATTACCTGTTTGACGTTTAGAGAATGGAACTTGGAGGTAGTCGGCGCTTTTTCAGAGCTTTGCACCAGCATTAAATCCTTGTTGTCCAAGCCTAAAAAGAAAACTAACTCAGACCCAGGTTGGTTTAATGCTGATTGTTCTGCATTTAATAGAGCCCTGCGAATGGCGCTTGCTAATCAACCTACAGATAGCTTTCTGGTTAAATCACTTAGGCGGAGTTACAAGAGAGTTATCGCAATTAGAAAGGAGGAGATCATAAAAGAGCATTGGGATAACCTCACTAGGGCAAACTCTTTAAAAAATGGCAAGGACTTTTGGCAGGTTGTTAAAGGTATGAGGTCCCTGGGAAACCCTATGTCATCAATTAGTTGTAATATTCTCCAGTGAGTCTTGGGAGGCCCATTTTAGTATGATCTGTGCCGTCTCGGATCCTCCCTCTGTTATTAAGGAGAATACGCCAATTACTCGGTTCTCGATTAATTTAGTGGAGGTTGAGGAGGCCATTGAACAGAGCCTGGGATGTAAAGCCCCCAGGCCTGACGGTTTGCCTATTGACCTTATTAAAACCTACCCTGATTTTTGGGCACCACTACTGTTAAATGTTTTTAAAAATTTAACCAATTCCCCTATACCCCATACTTGGTCCTCCAGCATTAAAGTGCCATTTTTTAAGAAGGGGACCGCTCAAACCCGAGTTGCTACAGTCCGATCTCCCTAATCGACAATACTTTGAAAATGTTAGGGAGGATGCTGTATAACAAGATTAAGTCATGGGCCGAAGAATGTCAGAATTTACATCCATGTCAGTTGGGGTTCAGGAGTAAAATTGGCACTGTGGAACAATGCCTTAACCTCAACTTGATCATCAGCAAATATAACATAGCTAAGAAAACACCTGTATATCTGGCATTCATGGACCTTACGTCGGCCTTTGACTTTGTTAACAGATCTCGGCTGTGGACAACCCTTTTAAATTATGGTTTGGAGGAGTCCCTGGTCTCTTTTTTAGCTTATTTGCACAAAGACCTACATACAAGGGTGCGTATCAGCAGGGATGGGGAGGTCTCCAAACCTATTGATGTTGGCAGGGGTCAGGCAGGGCTGTGTTCTGGCCCCCCTCCTATTTATCTTATACATCAATGATTTAAACAAGTCTTTGGCAACATTAACTCAGGATGTCCCACTTATTAACGGTAACAAACTCCCTGCATTGCTATATGCCGATGATGCGGTACTGATGGGGCGTACCCCAAAAGCTCTCCACATTTTGGTCCATGGCTTTGTGGAGTTTATGGCAGCCCTGGATTTATGCACCAATTTAAAAAAATCTTTTTTTATGGCGTGTGGGTCCAAGAAGTATTTTAAATCATCTATAGTTTTAAACTCTAACTGTTTACAGAGCACTCGCACTTTCCCAAACCTTGGCTTGGTATTTACATCAAATGGGTTGTGGACTGACCATGTGGCCTACTGTAGGAGGAAGTACACTAATTCAATTAATACTATGCTAAGCCGAGGAATGTTGAAGTGGTGTCTCCAACTGTTAAGATCTTCAGACTCCAATGTATACCAGTTGCAACTTATGGCGCTGAAGTCTGGGGGCATACTAACAGTGCTAGCATCCAGGGTGAAGAAACCAGATTCTGTCATAAAATCCTGGGTGCACCCATCTCATCATCCAAATACGCTAGTCATTGTGAACTCAGTCTTCCATACATTTAAGACTATATTAAGGCCCACCCAATCCTATTTTGGTTAAGGATTTGGAATAATCCAGCGGCTCAATTAACAAGAGAGATAATCACTGATTGTTTGAAATGTGACAGGGGATGGACATACCATGGTTGGCTGTGGTTCACAAAAGTTTAGTTAGTGTGAACCTAGAATCTGTATTTTTAAACCCCTTAGACATTGGCTCCGTTAGTAGTAAATCCCTTCAAAGGACTCTCTATGCATCGTACAAAAGTGCTAGATTGGCTATAGAACGTAACAAATCTTCAGTGGCCAAATACATGCATATTGAGAATGTCACTCCCGCGGTCTCTAGTTATTTGTTAAAACCAATTGGCCGCTGGGAAAGGGGCTTACTCTTCCGGCTGAGGACTGATACTATGAAGTTTATGTCATCATTCCCCGTGGGTTTTACCACTAACCTTGACCTTCTACCCTGTCCATGCAATAATCAACACAAACAATCGATGCTGCACTTTTTATTTTTCTGTTCTTATTATTTAATTCTCACCAAAAAGTTCCTGATTCCTTATTTTAAAGCTTTACCTGTTATTGATTATGAGGCAACCTATGGGATGGTCATTGCTCTAAATGATGATGAATTAACCTTTCGGGTTGGTTCCTTCTTGAAGGCGGAAGTGTTCACCCGTAACTCTATGCGCACCTGCTGAACTATATCTCTTTACTATATGTTTTTAACCTGCACTGTTACGTTACATGTTGTTGTTAATTGCCTCACTATGTGATCATGCACTGTTTTACTGGAGACCCAATGTTATTATAATGATGTTTTAACTGTTTTTTTTGTTTTTGTCTTTTATGGATATATACTTATTATCCAAATAAAGTTTATGTTGATTGGTTGATTGAGTGAAGCTGCCAGCCAAGGCTACTTCATCAACTGATTCATCATCAGGGTTTTGTGAGAGGAGGTCAGAGAGAGGGTCACTCACTTCCTCCTGTCCCTCATGTGTTGCCATGAGCAAGCCCATGCCAGCCCTATCAACAAAAGGTTTTGACCTCTTCAAATGAAGTACCCTATGGGAACATTGGGGAGTGCCATGGTCCAGCAAAGAGGTGACCTCACCCTTTTGTACAAATATGGTGTGGGGTCCAGTGGGGCATGGCATGACGCCAATGGAGTAGGCAGCTCTCTTCGGAGTTCCTCGTGAATGACCCCATCTGGTGCCATCCTGACCTCTTGGATTCTTGCAGGAGAATAAATATATGGCTGAACACTGCAACAAAGAAAGCCACTTGCCTGGGAGCTGTTTGGACGCTTGCAGGCTGTGTTTCTAATGACAATGGAGGGCCGGGCAGACAACCAAGGCAGCAAGATGGCGGCAATCAAGGACTGCAAACAGAGGCTGTCCTGATTACTCTGCAGCCCTACAGAAGCCCAAAGCCGTTGCGGTGCCCTGATGGAGGAGTAGCTGGCTGACTGAGAGTTGCTCTGGAGGTTGCATAGCCTGTGATTACTGGCAACAAAGAGACTGGCTGGCGCTAAGATGGCGGCCGCTGCGACTGGCAAGTGAGCCTCAACGACACCTGGCGAGCATCTGAGCAACCCAAGCAGGCTGCGTGAGCAACCCTGGAAGGAGCTGCCCAGAGGTATTGGCTGCAGCGCGGAGCAGATGGTGTGAGTGGACTGAGCGGGATCCCCCAACTCAGACGAATCGAGAACTGAAGGTGGCTCTTTGCAGTGGGTGGCGGCTGACTGTGGTGCTTTTTCCAAGGACTGAGGACCAACAAGGAGGACCGGAGAGACATTGGTGTGCTCTGGGAGGAGCTGCGGGCACCAGCTGGAGGAGATAGTGAGGAACAGGGGACTGATGCCCACGACCGGCCTTGAGGAGGAAGAGGCACCGACTCACGGCCCGAGAAAAACCCGCCTGCAGGTAGAGTGTGAATATGAGCAGTGCGCGGCCAACGCTGTGGAGCCTGCAGACACCACGGCCATATCAAAGTGCCTGGAAAGGGCCCTGGACGACACAGTGAGTTTGCTGTAGGAGGTGCTGGTAGCATGATAACAGAAGCCTAAGAGAAGCACAGGCAAAGATAACTGACACCCAACTGAAGCCTGGTGACAATAAGCCTAACATAAAGAAGCAATTTCAGGAACCCTACATTAGCAGAAAGCCTGATCAAGGACCCTGAGCACCTACTTATGGGACGCCTCCCTCCTACAGGTATAACCAGTTGGAGAAAGGGATCTGGGGCCGTCCTCCCCTTTCCCTCATGAAACACATGGCTCTCCTACAACAGTGACTCACCAGGATAAATATAAAAGCAGCCGCTGCTTGCTACCATGAAGGCCCACAACCCAGAGAATGATTGCACCCAGATAAGAAAGGGCGTAAAGCGGACCTCGTATGGGGGGGTCACTACAGAAGACCAAACCACATAGACATCGGAGGGAACATGTGAGACCCTGCCCAATAGCCAGCGCTTCAACCTGACAGTTACAGTGCACTGCCTGGGGCAATCTTATCGGCGCCAGTGAGTATAGCTGGAGAGGATCTCGACGCCTGGCTTAGAAAAAGGAGAGCGGCAAGTCATATATAGAAAGGGTGGGGGACCACAGGTCATAGCATCTGAACACGATAGGCAAATACACCAGAAGGAAGGAACCAGATCAGGAGGGACTGAACACGAATATTGTTATGGAAGCAACTGCGACTGTCTTGCCAATGACAAGTCCTGCTAGCAACTCCACACTACAGGATATATTACAGGCCATCACTGCGTCCAGAGAGGCCTTAGGATCCAAGATAGACCCTATCAGTACTGATCTTACTCTGCTAAAAGATTACCACAAACATTAGCGGAGAAGGTTGCTGTCAATGAATGAACGCTAGTAGAGATTTCCCCGATCATGACCACGATGCAGAAAAGGCTTCCAGTTATGGAGACCAAAGTGCGAATCCTGGGGAACAGGGCAGAAGATGCTGAAAATAGGTCACGTCGTAATAACATTCGAGTAGTGGGTATGCCCGAAAAACTGGAAGGTATGGAGATGGTGCCATTTATGGAGCAATGGCTAAGAACGATTGTGACTCCAGAGGGCCTCTTGGGGTTCTTTGCCGTGGAAAGAGCTCATCTAATTCCAACAAGACTCCCTCCGTCAGGTGGCCCCCATGACCAATCATGACAAGACTCTTGCACTTCAAAGATAGGGACAATATCCTCGCTCAGGCAGGTAAGAAACAAGAACTGAGAATCAACAATGCGACCATCCGTATCTTCCTGGATTTCACCGGAGAGGTTCAGAAACGCAGAGCATCCTATCAGGAGATAAAGCAGAAGCAATGACAGCACAGACTCCAATGCTCAATGATCTTCCCAGCAAAATTAAGATTGGTAACTCCTGGTGGAACACAGTTCTTTCAGTATCCGCAGGAGGCATGGGACTGGCTGGAAGCCCGGAATGAACAAACATTGGAAACAGATGGGGATGGCGGAAACAACAACAGAGGAGCAGAAGCAACAGGGAGTGACAAAGCCAAGCTGCACAATCCAAAGCAGAGGCCAGCCTTGGGCGTAAGAAAGTGATGGAGGCTATTGCACAACTAAGTGGAGGCCAGGTGGATGAAAAGGCATCAGAACGAGGTTCCCTCCCTCAAGACTCTGAATCAGACCTGGAATCAAATGCCTCAGAGAGCACGGGTCTGGAGATTCCCATGGTCACGTCAGGCACAGCAGTAGGACAATGACGACGTGGCCAGAGAGGACTGCAGAGTCAGGACAGCGAAAGTGCCTGAACAGCTCATCCGCAGGAGTTAACGGTGAGACTTGAGTTCTGAGCGTACTCTCCAGGCAGAGCCTCACACTATTGACTACTTAAGGCAGATGGGGGCTTGGTCACCGAGGAGCTGCATAGGATACCCCTCTATGCTGCGGGACTCTTCAGGAGTTCTTCCACGCACTATGTTGCGGATAGCTACGGATTGGGAGAGGGCCTCTTGCTACTGGCCTTGGGGTGGGGGAGTTGGGGCAGTTGGTTTACATTTTTAGGAACAGAGCATAGAGAGTCACACAACAACACGAATGACCTTAATTGGGTCATTGTAGAGGGTCAAGCATGGCTGCACATTGGAGGCGCAGGAGGCCCTGTCTCCCATAACCGATACGCAAATGGCTCATACCCAGGGATATAAGTTCTTGACATGGAATGTCACAGGGAATGCATACTATGACCAAACAATACAAGATTTTCTCCTACTTAAAGAGGAGGAGATTGTCCTTTGCACTTCACCGATAAGGAAGGGCAAGAGCTGAGGAAAAGATGGAGAGGCTTGGCGTATTTTACTACATATTCAGCATATGCCAGAGCTATACTCATTTGGATACGGGCCAGAGTCCCCTTTCAACTTATAGACACGGTGATAGACACAAAGGGCAGATATGTAGCAGTGAGGGTTCGGCTAGAGGGTAAGGAGGTCACCCTGATAAGTCTATATGCTCCAAACAGTGACCAAAATACATTCTAAACAACACTGTTGCAATGCTTAGCCCCTTTACTGATGGGAACAACATTAATGGGGGGTAATTTAATTGCCTGGTCGATACCATGCTGGACTGCTCACACCCCCTGCAGGATTCCCAAACAACCTGAACGGCTAAAATGTTTACTACTTTGCAGCAGCAATGGGAGCTGATAGATTCCTGGAGATGCATAAACCCAAAGAGCCGGGATTATTCTTTTTTCTCCATTTTTTTCCATGTTAGACTGGATCTGTTCCTTTCCTCACAGGATGTGCAAGGGGCAATTAGTATGATCGAATATTTATCCAGAACTATTTTGGATCACAATCCGGTACTATTGCATCTGAGATGGGCTCTCCCTAGACCTTCCATACCGACATGTAAACTCAGACCTGAGGCATTTGAGGACGAGGTCTTCCGGGAGTCAATTGGAACTAAAATTGGGCAATATTTTATTAATAAGGTCGGAACAGCATCAACCCCCAAAAAGAATGGGACACCTTTAAAGCAGTGGTATCGGTCTATTGTATTGCTGAATCTAAAGGGATTAGACAGACTTTATTGACTGACGTTGAAAAAGCAGATGGGTGTCTATGGAGCATAGAACTTAGATGACCAAACCACCACACGCCGAGTGAGACAGATTGGGATCTTTGCTGGCATTGCTGGCTAACCCAGCTAAAAGACGCTCCCCCTTACTAGAAGTAGAAACTGAAGATGGCAACAGAGTTTACACGCAGGAGAGGATTAATGATACATTTACATGATACTCTGCCTAGGTATCCTAGCGAATCTCTTACTAGGCCACAGGAAATATGCAAATACCTGGCCGACCTCCAGATAACACGAATCACGGAGGAAGATGCAGATACACCATGGGGGGACATAGCAACCCAGGAGATAACTGCCGCTATTAGGCATATGACACAGAATAAAACCCCAGGCACGGAGGCTCTCCCAGTGGAGTTTTAGGCCACAATTTCTACTGAATTGATTCCTCACATTGCAAAGATGTATGAGGCATCTGGCGCATCAGGTTTACTCCCAACCACTAGAAGAGAGGCTGTTGTGGTCCCTATACTGAAGGCGAACAAAGAGGCACACAATAAGACAGCTTACCACCTTGAATCAATGCTGAATATTGACTATAACATTTTGAGCGGATTCTTGCTTCCAGGCTTATACCCTTCATGACCATGCTGGTGCACGGGGACCAAGCTGGGTTTATCCCAACTCATAGTACAGCGGGCAATATTATACACCTACTCACTATACTGGAGGCCAATAGAGATTATCGAGAGGCAGCATTACTTTTCACTGTTGACATATACTCTTTGTAATTCACTCCACATTCTTTCCACATTGCAGTAATATTAATTGACATGAAGTTTGTACCTCTTTCAGTTAAGACCTCCTTAGGGAAGCCCGTCCAGAAAAGATTCCTAAGAGGGCCCTTGCCAACACAGGAGCTGTAATAGTCCTAAGGGGTATGGTTTCTGGATACCTAGTGGCATGGTCCACCACCACTAGAATGTAACTGCGCTCAGATGCAGTTGGTGGGTTCATGGGACCAATGCTATCAATCCCAAAGAGAACCCTAACCACTGGAAGTGGAATGAAGAAGGCCTTTATAGTGCCATCTGATTTGCAACTGGCTTGGTAGGTGGCACAAGAGCAACCAAACTCCTTTGTGTCCTCAGAAATGCGGGGCCAGTGAAAGTGAGAGACAAGCATGTCCCAAGTCTTACTTTGCCCTAAGTGTCCTGGGGTTCAAGAGAGGGGTAGTTTTGCTTCTCCAAACTTGAATCTGCTCTGGAAGGGCCCCCTCCCCAATAACTCAACTTGATCAGGCTCAAGTACCTCTGGGGTAGTTCCTTCACAGAGGCTCAGATAATTTCCTTCAAAAGACTGACCCTCACTTTGGGACTAGGAGGAGGCACAGCCTTACCCTTCCTGCTCCTCTTCTTGGAAGGCATTTGGTCCATTGTTCCATGATCCAGGGCCTGTTCTGTGGAAAGCTTCTTTGCTTGTGGCCTGGTCACAGCAAACACACTTTCAGAGATGCCCAACATTTCTGCATGAGTCCTTAGCTCAACCTCAGCCCAGGCTGTAGTTTCCAAATCATTGCCCAACAAACAATCACCAGCGAGGGCTGAATATACCACAACCTATTTAGGCCCAGTTACCCCCTCCCCAGCTGAAATTAACAACTGCCAAGGAATGTTCAGTCATAGCAATGCTAGCATTGGTCACTTGGTACATTTGTCAAAGTATGATCTGGTCAGGAGATACACGATTCTCTGTCACCATAGTGACACTTGCACCTGTGTCCCTGTAGACCATGGCCTCTTTTCCATTTATCAAAGGCTGCTGTCTGTACGTGCCCAGGTTACTGGGCCTGACACATAAGGAGGGAAGATCTATGCCACCATCACAGACCAACACAGACTGAGCTGAAGTTCTGACTAAGTCAGAACCCATCTCAGAACCCAAGGTTAACCCTACTAATCCCTTGTTCCCTGTACCACCACGGGAGCCTGTGCTAGGGGGCGCAGTTGCCTTAAGGGCAGTGGTAGTAGGAGTGTTATCTTTGGCTTTTGGACAATTAGCATACTTTGTCTATTGGGTTTTCACCTTACAAAAGTAACACCAAGGTTTCCACTTGCCTTTCTTGTTGGATTGTGACTCCCCTCCCCCAGATGCAGGCTTTTGGGATCCCTGAGAAGATTCTTTCTTGCCATTGCCCTTGTCCCCACCCTTATCTTGAGTTTTAGAAGAATCTTGCTTCTTTAGGTCACCACTATTATTCTGGTGTTTCTTCTTCACCCTGGTTCTGACCCATTTATCTGCCTTGTATCCCAATTCTTGAAGAGAAGTCATATCTGAGTCCATCATGTACTGATGCAAACGCTGGCTCCTGCAATTATTCTGCTCCCTCATAATCACATTTTACAATCCTTGGTAGTCATGCACTTTGCTGCCAAGCAACTAACCTTCCAGAACCGTAATAACACTATCCACAAAATCTACCCAGTCCTGGGTTTGTGCTTTCTGGGTGTCTCTGAACTTAATCCTGTATTGTTCAGTGGTTAAGTCAAATCCATCAATGAGAGCACTTTTCGAAACTGAGTAATTATCAGCATCCTCTTCTCTAACAGTGAGGAGCTTATCTCTACCTTTGTCAGCAAAGGAGAGCCACAAGATAGCTGCCCACTGGTCTTGAGAGACATTCTGAACTTTGAATGTCCTCTCTAAAGCAGTTATCCATTTGTAGATGTCATCCCCAACATGGTAGGGAGGGACACTCTTGTTCAGGTTCCTATGTTCAAAGGAACGTTCCTTAACCCTAGGTACACTGTTGCTGCCACCATAGGATTCTAGTCCAAACTTTTTCCTAGCTCTCCTCACATCTAGGGACTCTCTGTCAAGGGTCAACTGATCTTGCCTGAGCCTAAGCCTAGCTTTCTCAAGCTCAAGGAGTTGGTACTCCCTAGCCAAAGAGTTCCCCCTTCTATTAGAAATGGAGGTCCCTACTGACAGTCCTGAGCCATTGGACTCTGCAGAGGAGGATCTAGACACGCCACGCTACTCTAACAACACTGTACTCAACTCTCTGACAGTCTACTCTCTCTCAAATACTTCATTCAAGCCCACCTCACTCAAGGACATAACACTACACAACATAACACTGTACAGCACTAATCTGTATGGCACACCAGTCTATAACAGTTCATTGCATTCTGTGACACTCCATTGTGCTTCCGGACATGGCACTTTTTCTCTATGGCACTCCACTCTAGAACACTGCACCCCACTGTATGGCGCTCCACTCTACTCCAGTGTACTACACTCCACTACACTGCATTATACAATTCTATACTGTATGACATGCCACTTTGCTGTACAACACTCCACTCTAGAAGACTGTACTCCACTGCATGGCCATCCCCTCTAAGCCACTGCACTCCACTGTACAACACTGCACCACAGTCCACTGTATGACACGCCATTCAACAACACTAAACTGTACAACACAATAATACACTGAACTCCACTGAATGCCACTTAACTCTACAACACTCTACTCCACTCTGTGCCACTCTACGACACTTTACTGTACAACATGTCACTCCACTGTACAACAGGCCACTCCACTCTAAAATACTCCACTCCACTATATGACATACCATGCAACTCAACTATATAACACTTTACTACACGGTTTGCTATGTCACTCCACTCTACTCCACTCCACCCTATTCCACTCTATAATACACCACTCTACGACCCTAGACTTTAAGAAACAGTCCTCCAGTGTACTGTACAACAGCACACAAATTCAATGAAAAAGTTCAATGTTAAGGCTAAGTTATAGTTAGGAATTTTTTATTTATTATTTATGTACAAATCCTACTTAAATCATACAAACATTAGAAAGTCTAAATGTATAGTTTATAATTTATAATGTATGCACCATCTACAAACTGCTATGTCACACACCTCTGTAAACAGTCTTTTTGCCTCACTTGCCACATTACATTTACTATAACTTGCCCCTTCTCCATGCACTAGTTATACCCTTGCACATTACCTTGCATATTACATAACTTATAGCTTGTGAAATAAAGTTTGTATAGTTTAAATTGGGTTTACATAGTAAGAATAAATAACGTTTTCCTAACTTTAACTTAAGTTAAACTATACAAATATTAGAAGTTTAAGTGCCGTGGTCCAAATTTATTATAGCTCCAGCCTTCCCAATGCACTCCTTGTACCCTTTCATATTACTTCTAGTATGTTACATCGTAGCCTTCATGACAACACACAAGGCATAATTTTATCATTTATGAAAACAGCTTGTATGGTAGCAGGGTAAGTTACATAGTTTATGGAGTGTGGCTAGCGAATTGACAACACTGTGCATGGAGGTACCCGAGTTATAGTACGTTTTGACCAGGGCATAACTGTAAATTATAACTATAACTCTAGAATTCCTAATGTTTGTATAATTTGGGTTGGTTTTGTATACAAAAAAATGAATGCACTATTTCTAACTATAGCATATCCATAACCTTTGGTTTCTTCATTATAGTTCAATGTTTAAAAAAAATAAAAATGTGTTCCATATCGTAAAATGGAGTTTTGTTGAGTGGAGTGTCGTCAATTGGAGTGTCATTGCGTTGAGTGTCATCGAATGGAGTGTCGTCGATTAGTGTTTTGTAGAATGTATAAAGTGAAGTATAGTGTTGTAGAGTGGAGTGGCAAAGAGTTGAGTAGAGTGGAGTAGAGTGGAGTGTCATTGAGTGGTGGAGGGTGTCAGTGTGCAGTTTTGTATAGTATAGTGTTGTAGAGTGATGTGCCATAGAGTGGAGTATTGTAGAGAGTCATTGCATGGAGCATAGTGGTGGTGAGTGGCACAGAGTGGAGGGCAGACAGTGGAGTAGAGTGTACTGGAGTGAATTGGTATAGAGTTGAGGGCTGTGGTATGTCGTAGGATACAATGGAGTGAAATGGAACATTGCGGAGTGTTGTAGAGTGGAGTATTGTAGAGTGGAGTGTCCTACTGTGGAGTGTTGTCGACTGGAGTGTTGGGGAGTGACTGTTGTTGACTAGAGTGTCCTAAAATGGCATAGAGTGGAGAAGAGTGTTGTACAATGGAGTGTCATACAGTGGAGTATAGTGAGGTACAATGCTGTAGTGTAGAGAATTTCCCAGTGTAGTGTTGTGGAGTAAAGGGGAGTTACTTAAGATAACTATAAATGGTGAATTTCAGTGCTTTTGTTTGTTTAAAACAGTATATTTTATCTAAATGTTCACCTATCTATAATGACACTTTAACTTTTCTATTCTTCACTGAATTTTCAATTTTTTTTAAAAATACTTAACTATAACTGTCACTTTAATCAGTGAAAAATAAATATATAGTTACTTTAGGGCACACATTATTGTTACTCTTGGTAAAACATCATTTTTTGATTACATTTCACCAAACTATGACGTCCCTTCAAACATTGTTTTTTCACTGAATACACGCACATATATCTATAAATATTCACAGATTGCATATTACAATTATTTTACCCAGGAAAAAAGCCCTCCTAATAGTCACCTTCAATGTGATATTATCTTACTGCACAAATTTGACCAATTTAACCCCGTGAATCCTGCTGTTTGTTAAATACACATGCACAGAGTATAATATGACATGTTACTATTGATGTAGGAGGGGAATCATGACAAATTTCACTTGGAAAGTAAAAAATACACGAAGGTGGGCGAACTATTATTTCCTACCAGTAGGTGGCGGCGGTTCTCTTTAGCAAATCTTCCGAGAGATCATCCCAGTGCATAGCGTGAGCAATAACTGAGCAAAACAGGTTTTTTCGTGTTTACGGCATTAATCTCTAGGTTAAGGCTGACCTGTAGAGAACAGTAATACTTTTAACCTTTGACTTCGCAATGAGAAGCAGTTTATCATTTTTAGAGAACTGTTATTCGTTGTGATTAACCTCCGATTTTGCTTACGATGAAGTGAGCCCTCCGTGAAGCGGATAAGAATGCTTGAATCCGAATTTTTTTCGTGCACAACTCATCAGCTGCTTGGGTCAACACTGAGGATTCGATATTGAGCAGCGTGCATACATTCTCCTGTGATATAGCCCTATTCAAAGTTACTAGTGGCTGCTAATTTTAGCAGAGAGGGGGCCACACATACACACTCACTCACACCCATGCATTCACACGAGAGCGCACACACTCATTCACAAAACTCACTCCCAAAGACACATACATACATCCATTCATACATACACGCAAGCAAGCACCAAACGATCAAAAACATCAAACTTACCTTCACTGCATCTCTCTGGGAGAGAAGCTTCGGAGGTCCCACAAAGGTTGGGATCAGTGGCGGCTCGCATAGGTAACGCTGTGGGGCGGTGAGACGGATGTGGGGTGGGGTGGGGAGTGGGTGTGTGGCCAGTGGAGTTTGACATACGATGGGAAAGTGGAGAATAAATAAATAAATAAAACCATTTACCTTGCTCTTGCTGCCTCGGGTACTACTGGCTACAATGTTTGGCCTGAGATAGGTTTTACAGTGCTACTTTAGTGGGTGGCACAATAAGTGCTTCAGCTCAAAAGTAGCATTTAAGTTACAGGCCCTGGGTACATGAGGTACCATATACTAGGGTGTGTACCAATTTAATCACATTTGCAAGAAGAGCGCACAAGTCCTTTAGCACTGGACAATGAGGACAAAGTGCACAGAGTCCTAATGTCAACAAAAACGGGTTCAGCTTTGAAAGCACAATCTGGAGCAATTGTGCAGGAAGGGCACATTTCATACAGCCACATTGTCTTGTTATACCTACAGTTGTTGCTTGGAACCTTGGCCATTAAGAGGTGTGGAGTTTTGAAAGATAACAGGCTTCTCTGGCCACCCATCCCTATGCATCACAAAATGAATTAATCCATTTTTTATTGCCTGAGCTTAGAATGAACGTATTGCTCTGTAAAAACAAGAACAGTTTGCTTTTGTATATCTCTTGTTGCTATACATTGCTATGGTAAGTGTTTCATGTAATTAACAGCACTGAACTACTGTATCCATCTTCCGTTTCATAACTTTAGATCCACTCACTGGTACATTTATTAAATATTTGTGCAGCTTGTCTTTGTTTTTTACATATGTAGTCCACAGGCCTGTGCAGTCGTACCTAGATGTTTCCCAAATATACAATGGGTAGAGCACATGCTAGTAGAAGTGAACATGTTGCGCATTAATTCATGCCATTATAATTGACGTTTGTTCCTTAATCATATGACTACTTGCATGCAACTTGGAATGGCTTGTTTCTTTCTTGTTTAAGTTGATTGGTGCTCAGCATTTGCTTAGGGCACTTTGTATATGTCGGCACCATGTTTACATTTTGTGCTGAATCATGAATCCATATGTGAGGGTAAACAAGTGGTTACTAGACATGTAGCTATTGACACAAATGCTTATCAAGCTTACATTTTTGGATGAGAGCAAAATATGATATGCACTAAAGGATATGAAAAGCATTGTAAATTGAACAATGTAGTGGCCACACAAAGAAACAAGTATTTTCTTTCATTGTGGTTTACAAGCTATACCCATCTGCTTTGCCAATTTTTGAGTGCAGTTGGTCGAAGTCTCAAGGCAAGTTTAATAGCAGAAGAGGCCTTACAACAGGACAGAAAAAACTCGAGCCGTAATACAGAAGTGCCCCTGAGGAGCAACGGGCACTTGTGCCTACTTTGCGCGTCCCCCGGGCACAGTTGTATTTCAGAAGGGGCCGCAGACGCTTTCTGTAATACCGATAGTCCTGGTGCACATAAAGTACTAGTGCTATCATCAGAGGGCGTTACCTCATTTGCATGGGGGGGGTTGCCCCATGCCAATGAGGGAATCCCTTTGTCTATGTGCCCACGCCGTAATATAGATGTGGGTGCAGAGGCAAAGAAGCTGTCAGGAGGCGCACTGACAGTGCACCACCTTAAATGTGGTGCACTGTCAGCGCGCCCCCTGATGGCAGTCCTCTGGAAGGGGGAAAAGGGGTCCCTCGGACCCCCCAGACATGCCCGTGCAGGCGGGCACAGTCACTCACTGCACTCGCCTGCAAGGGGATCTCTAATCCCCCTTCAAAGTGAAGAGGGGTTCCTGCCTGCACAGTAAAACACAGAGCTGCTCCAGAGCAGGCAATGAGTTTTTCACATCAATCCACTGTTCGCAGGGCAGTGTGAGCTTGCGGCTGCCCTGGGGCAGCACATTCATCCTAAAACTGTGCATTTTCCTTGTTTGCGCCGGGCACACCTTTTAAAAGGTACGCTCAGAGCAAACAAGGCAAATGTGCTGTATCTGTGATATGGCCCCCGGTGTGCTCATGATGTGAGCAGACATTATGAAAAATGGGGTGACTCAATAATGGCCTTGGACCTGGGCTCAAATTTGTACGAAAAACAATGGTCCTAAACCTCACTTAGAACAATATAAATCAAATCAACAGTAATCTTTTAAGTAGTTTAGATCCTGCACAATGTCAGCTCACAGTAATCAAAACAATCAATATAGTGATGTGCAACAACCGAAAATTTCCAAATTGACAAACGTTTTATTCAATCAGAATTCAGCCAGCAGTAGGTGTCTTACTGCAATGGAATAAGGATACAGGAAAGGGTTGCTCCAGGGGAACGTGCAAAAGGAGAGAGTGCTCTAGTGAAAAAAAGGGAGGTAGAAAAAACTACAGAAGGTGTTTGAAAAAGGAAAATTAGAATAATTCATAGGTTGGACTGATAATCAATTATCAATCTTTTTGACCCGACTTGGGGCTCAGTGGGTGATTTGGGGCCTCGGCCCATGGGTCTTCATCAGGAAAGGGTTGGGCAACCTGGGTAAGGGTGTGGTGTCTGTGTTCCACACCTACATGGTTAAAAAAGGGGGGAGAAATCAGGGCTGTGCACAAGGATAATTAAAAGAGCTACGAGGTAACCGTGGGACATAGGGCTTACCCGCAATGTATTGCTGGGCACGGGAGTTAGTCCTCCGATGTAGTACTGGAGGTTGATGTCCTCACCTGTAAGCAGAAAGGCTTATCAGCAGGCGGGCAACTAGAGCCAAATTTCGGGGGGGGGGGGGGGGGCTGGAAAATATTTGGGGGGGGGGGGCTGATTCTTCCAACCACGGGCAGAGTGGCTGTTAGAAGGGGTGAACGCACAACAAAAGCCTCATTTACAAGTAAATGGTCTTTAAAAGACCTGTTAAGTACTCAGGTGCGGATGCAATTAGATGCTCGCCAGCCCGCAAAGACGTGTCAGCCCAGCTGACACACACGACGGGGGGGGAGGGGCGGGGGGAGGGGCTGAAGCCCCGTGAGCCCAATGGGTGTTGCGCGCCTGCTTATCAATATGTGTACATTAATTTAAAAGTGTCTAAATGCGTCTTGGTCACAAGAAGTAGAAGTCCCACCCGTCAGTTAAGGGTAGTGTGAATTCATACGTTCATGCTGGGCAATCAATGCTGGAGCTGAAGGGGACAATTGAAAAAACAGGTTAAGAGTGTCAGACACTCAAACCAGTACTGGGCTACAACATGCGGCGTGCCCGGGGTGCAGACAAAGGAGTTACCGTCTATTTCAATCTCCTGGCATCCACTACCCGCACACGAGTTGCAGGATGACTGGAAGCTACTGAGTCTGCCTCGAGGACGTTTTATTAAACGTGCCGCTTGCGTGAACCTCACGCTAGCCGAGCAGTTGCTCGGGGTGGAGGAAAGACTATACCCTGGGTGGTTAGGACGTGCGCCCAAATCCATGAATCATGATTAATGGCACTGTTGATGATTTAAATAAGGCTTAAGAGTTCACGAACCGCCTGGGGATATTTACAACAAAGGTTATTAAAGGTACTGGCCGCCCCTGGCAATGTAATCTGATTGGCCGTTGTACGTGAATGCACATGAAGAGAATATCAATATATACATTATTTACAATATTAGTGTGATAATTAAGACAACGAAGTTTCAACAGTGTTACATGGGTAAATTATTGTAAGGGTGTTCTTGAATGCACATGAAGAGAATATCAATATATACATTATTTACAATATTAGTGTGATCATTATATACAGTGACATTTGATGGCAATAGACAATAAAGACAACAAAGGTCATAATGCTAGTCCTTCTTCCTCTTTCTTTGCTGCTCTGCAGCCAGTTACGTGCTCTTTCTGATATTCATTATCTTTGCTGTAATTGCATTGTTTTCTTGGTATTTTGCTTACTTTGTATGCTGCCTTTCGCGCTTGCTGTGCGCTGTGTGTAGCGTCTTTGTAGAGCGCTTCGGCTTTGTTTGCCTGCGTGCTCGTTGCCGTTGTATTTCTCTTGCCGCTTGTTTGGCCGGTGTTCCCGGGAGCGTGTGGTCACCTCCCTGAGACCGGGCGCTTCTTGGCGCCCTTGTTTCATTCTGTGGAGCGCGAGCAGGGGTTGCCGGCTTCTGCGAGAGCGCGAGCGCTCTCGAGATGGATTTCAGTGCGGGCAGCCGCGTCGCGCATGCGCACTGGCTTTTGTTTCCGGTTTCTTTGTCGGCCGGTTTGAGGAAAAGTCGCTTCTGCGTTAACGCCCACAGCCTGTTCAGAAATTAACCCCATTTTGACGCCGGAGCTCTATTAAGACTTCGGTTGTTACCCTGTGCATAGGCTTTGCCTAGAGTGTGTTGCTTGATATCAGCAAGCCTTACTCCCTCCACTTTTGTACTGTATTGAGCCTGGTTTGTGCCTGCTCTTTTGGCTTGCTGTGGGGTTACTACACTCCCCCTGACTTGTATCATTGGCACTCCATATTTTTCCTGTCAGTCATCTTGTGGGCTTTAATTATACACTTTGTGTATCATGGGGGAGTACTATGGTGAGGATGATGACTGCTATTATGAGGAGGATGATTCTGGGTCTCTAGAACACGATTTTGTCGAAGAATTGGACAAGGGTGTCCAGCAGTCGGTTAATAAAGCGCTAGTGCGTGCCATTACTCCACTTAAACGACACTTGAATAAATATGCGCAGCAACAGGGTTGGGTGCCGACTGCGAAGAAGTCTGCCAAATCTCCCGCCAATCCTCACAAGTCTGATTTCCAAAGGTTGGCAAAATCTTTAGCGGCTGAGGCCTCCAAGTCATCTGCGCCTCCAGATACTGATGAGTCTGATCAGGTGCATACCTCAGCTTCTTCTGACCATGATGAGGCTCCTCCACGGAAGCGAGTCTGCAAAGAACATTTTGTTGATGCTCCTGAGCGTCCCCCTGTTTTGAACTTTGAGCCTGCTGATATTCTTCACCCTCATTCTACCTCTTGGCTGCCTTCTCCAGCAGTTGCAGCGTATGTTCAAGCTCATGTCCATCAGCACTTTGACTCTGCTGTTAGAGCCCGGCTCCGTTCGGAATGCCCGAGGCCTGATCTCGCTGATCATCTGGTGGACACGCCGGAGGTCGATCCTATGATGGTGACCTACTTGAAAAAGTACGCAAAGGACCCCAAGAAGGGCCTTGACAGATCTTGGCGATCTTGCCAAGACAAATTGCTTGATTTGCTTGGTCCTTTGACCAAGATTCTGGATCTTGGTTTCCAGGCCAAGGAGGCTTCGGCTCTTGTGGACCCGGATGAACTGATTGAGTGGGCGCAGAGGGCTGTATGCCAATTGGGGAATACCAATTGTGCTATTTCTTGCGAGAGACGCCGTTCTATTCTCCTAAAATTGGACCCTAAACTGGCGGAACTCTCTGCATCTGAGTCGGGTCCGGAGGCGCAAGGTCTTTTGGTTCGGTCAGCCTTTCTTGAAGGAACTGACCAAATTTGTTTCGACCTTTAGTGGCATTGATAAAGTGTAGGCTTCATTGCGACGCGCTATGCGTCCAGTTTTTACCAAGGCCGGACGACATCGTGGACGCTCGTTCGGCCGAGGTTCACATCAACAGTCCCACAGAGGAAACCACTCTCAACGTGGAGGAGGGCAGGACTCCGGTTATTCCACCAGGTCGAATTTCTATCCCTCCCGCAAGGGTAGAGGGAATTATGGGAAGGGCCGTTCCGGAGGACAACAAGGCCATTATCAAGACTCCAACGCTTCAGGTGAGCCTAATTCATGCTTGCGATGTGACATTGGGGGGCAGAATACAGTTTTTTCTCGAAAACTGGCGCATGATCTCCAGCGATGCATGGGTGCTGGAAACAGTACAGGGGTTCAAAATAGAGTTTTACCAGCCCCCGCATCAGACCCATCCTCCCCCTCCTTTAAGTTTTTCCCTTCACGATCAAGCTTGTCTCTCCGAGGAAATCGACGTTCTTCTCAAGAAAGGGGCGATTCTTCCCACGATCCGTCATCCGAAGGGGTTCGTAAGCTCCGTGTTTCAGGTCGAGAAGAAAGGGGGCGGATCGCGCCTTGTTCTCAACCTGAAAGACTTCAACGGGGGAGTTGTGTACCGGCACTTCAAGATGGAGGGCATCCATCTCTTACCGGATCTCCTTTGCGAGGGAGATTGGATGGTCCGTCTGGATGTCAAAGATGCGTATCTATCGATTCCAATATTCCAGCCACATCGTCGGTTCCTCCAGTTTCAGCGGATGGGCGTTTGGTACGAATATCAGGTTCTCCCATTCGGCCTCTCCTCGGCGCCGTGGTGCTTCACGAAGCTTCTGAGGCCGGTTGTGGAGCATCTCCGAGCTCGGGGTGTCCGTCTCATTATTTACTTGGACGACATTCTCCTTATGGCGGGTTGTCCTCTCCAGCTCCTGACTCATCTGGAGTGGTCCATCGATCTGTTGCAATCTCTCGGTTTTCTGGTCAACATTCAGAAATCGGTTTTGACACCGATGCAATCAATAGATTTTCTGGGTTTCAGGATCGATTCGGTTGCCTGTCAGCTTCTCTTGCCCAGCCAGAAAATTCGTTACATCAAGAGGGAGTTGACTTCTGGTATTTCCAGACAGACTGTGTCATTGAGATCGTTGGCACGTGTAGTAGGTCTGTTAGCGTCTTCCATTCAGGCGATCTTTCCGGGTCCTCTGCATTACAGGGCGATGCAGCGTCTGAAAATCCTACATCTCCGGAAAGGCCTCAGGTACTCGGATCAAATTCCTCTGTCGGAGGAAGTGAGGTGGGAGATGCAATGGTGGCTGGACCACATGGAGGCCGGGAATGGTCGAGCCCTCTTCGGTGCATCGCCGGAGCTAGTGATAGAGTCCGATGCCAGTCGCTGGGGTTGGGGAGCCCGGTGCGGTCCTGTCTCGATGGGGGGTCGTTGGTCTCCTCAGGAATTGTCTCTCCACATAAACTGTCTGGAACTCCTTGCGGGTTCTTTTGCGATCAAGTGCTTCACACCCCATCAGTCCAACTACTGCATACTCCTACGGATGGACAACGTGTCAGCAGTCCGCTATGTCAACAAGCAGGGCGGGACTCGGTCCAAAGTGCTTGCGGAGATAACCAAGGACTTTTGGCATTTTTGCCTTCAGCACAAGATCACTGTTATTGCGGAGTATCTTCCCGGATGTCACAATCAGATAGCGGATTGGGACTTCAGCGACTGGAGGCTTCACCCTCGCGTATTCCGATCCCTTCTTCGGCGGTGGGGCCAGTGCCGCATAGACCTGTTTGCTTCTCGCCTCAACACACAGCTTCCGCTATTTTACAGTTGGAGACCGGATCCGCTGGCCCTGGCCACGGATGCCTTTCTTCAAGCTTGGCCGTCGACTCTGTGCTATGCGTTTCCCCCATTCATGATGATCCCCAGGGTTCTGGCGTACACCAAACGGTATCAAGCGGATCTGATTCTGATTAGTCCGCTCTGGAGGGCTCAAGCGTGGTTTCCGGTTCTCCTGGAAATGTGTTGCGAGGCTCCTCTCCTTCTTCCCCAGAAGTGGAATCTTTTGCTGGATCCTCTCGAAGGTCCGCATCCCCTGATTCTGTCCGGATCGCTCCAGTTGCTGGCGTGGCGGATCTCGGGGACCGCTGGATGATCCCAGGCATTTCTAGCGACGCTTCCAGATTCATTAGTGAGGCCTGGTCTCCCAATACTCACAAACGATACAAAGGGTCTTGGAAGCGTTGGTGTGATTGGTGTGTTCAACGGGAAGTTGATCCCACTTCAGCAGATGTCTCCTTGATCATCAATTTTCTGGCGTCCCTTGCCTCTTCAGGTCTAGCTTATAGGACAGTCAACAATTTTCGTTCCGCTATTTCAGCTGGACATATCCAGATTGTTGGTAAACCTGCTGGGGAGCACCCTTTAATTTCCAAATTACTTAAGGGTGTACGTCTCTCGAAGCCGCCTAGTCCTAAGTATGTCTCTTTATGGGATGTTTCCATCGTTTTGCGGTTCTTGGAGGCTTGGCCCGCTAATCCGTTGTTGTCCCGCAAGCAACTGTCTGCTAAACTGACCATGTTGTTATGTCTTGTTTCTTGTAAACGTGTGTCGGATGTCCGTGCATTGGACCTTGCGGGTCGCAGTTTTACGCCTGAGGGTGTTACATTTCATCTTTCTAGACGTACTAAATCGAATACAGCTTCAATTACATATCCCTCCTTTCCCACTCATCCTAACCTTTGCGTGGTACAGTGTCTCAAGGATTACGAGGTTAGTACTGCTTCTTTACGTTCAGATGTGCAAGGTCAATTGTTAATTGCTTTACAAAAGCCATTTCGCCCTGTGACTCCAGCTACTTTAGCACGCTGGGTAAAATGGCTCATGTCAGAAGCTGGCATTGATGTGTCTGTGTTTGGTGCACATTCTGCCCGTGGGGCGATGGCTTCTAACGCTTTCTCCTTGGGTGTCACTCTTTTTGACATTATGAAGGCAGCGGATTGGTCATCTGATTCAGTTTTTAAAACGTTTTATTATAAACCTATTGATCATATTGCTTCTGTGGTGGTGTCTCAGCTTTGAACAAGCATAATCGGAGCCTCCTGTCCTGACATAGAATTCAAAATTTGCAAACATACGTGACAAGAATTTTCAATTCTATTAAGGACAAGGAGGCGAGGATTATCCCACCCATTGTAATTGATTTGCATTGTTATTTGCTGTACACTGTATTGCTGATGTTGCAAAACTCTATCATCCCTTGTTTTTCCCTCCCTGGTTTATATTCTATTCTCTTGCACTGCTTGGATATTACGGCTCTATGTCTCTTTTCAGGTTCTGACCTGAAGTAGAGTTTGCCGGTGCCATCCGTCTGAGTTTTCCTGCTTTCCTGGTTCAGGGACCCAGAGTTCTTCTACTGCCTGCTTCCTGCTCCTTTGGACATCTGCGGCGTGTTTTGTTCTGTTCCTATTGGTCTACGTTGGATTACCTTATTGGACTTGAACTGTTCCTCAACAAAGAAAGAGGAAGAAGGACTAGCATTATGACCTTTTATACGATATACTCTATGGTTGTTCCCTAGTATTCATGGGAAATGTAGTTTTTTGTTACCATAATTGGCTGCTGAGCATTTCATATAAAGAAATGAGAAAAGCATAATCCTCGCCTCCTTGTCCTTAATAGAATTGAAAATTCTTGTCACGTATGTTTGCAAATTTTGAATTGATTAAGTAAATTTTTTAGTTCACATCACCTAATGCATGTAGATTTTTGTGCCTTCTGTGAATTGGTATAGAAGAGAGACATTAGCCATTATTAAGTACTGCCACTTGTTTACTAATTTCCTCATATTCGTTGAGGCCCCTTGCTATTGTGTCAAATAAATGTATCCACCTACACTCAGAAATCTCCTCCTCTGGGATTGGATTTAACTCTTTCTACAACCCATCATTTAAGACTTTCCGGTGTGTGCCCAAATGTAGTGAAATGGTTCACTAATGGCTCGCCCTTTACTTGGCATCGTATGCAACAGCAGTGTTGTAAAATGCGGTATTTCATTTCTGGATGGTCTGGCCAATATACATGAAGTCGCAGGAGCACATAATCGAATAGATCACTCCAGAGGTGTTGCAGTTACTGTGATCTTGCAATATGTGGGTGTGGTTGTTGTGAGTGAAATGTTTGACATCTTTCACCAGGGGGCAGGCTTTACATTGGCCACATTTATGGTGTCCTCTAACTGGGGGGATCCCCCGCAGTACGGATTGATGGGTAACGTCAGGAGTTGGTAACAAAGAATTCATGACATGCTGCCTCACATTTTTGCCTTTTTTGAAGGTGTGCAGTGGTGGCGGCACGCCGCCTAATTCATCTGAAATCAGATGCCAATGCTGAATAATGATCTTTTTTTCGGCATTACTTTTTGTGGAAAAGGTCGTGACACATACTATGCGTTCCTCCTTTTCAATATTCCTCTGGGTACGAGGAGGAACTCTCTGTGATTGAACCACGCACGTTTACGTGCTTTTTTGAAGAGTCTAATGGGATGTCCTCTCTCGATTAGTCGAGTCTGAAGATTCTTCAAAGTAGACCTCTTTCTTCGAGCAATTCCTCCGCAACCTCAAGAATTGCCCGAATGGTAGGTTATCCCGGAGGTTGCGGGGATGGTGACTCGAATAACGCAAAAGAGTATTGCGTTCACTGCTCTTTCTATGGAGACTAGTATTTAGTGTGTTGTGCTCTGCTTTTATGGTGATATCCAAAAAATGGATCGAAGACCTGTCAAATTCCAACATGAATTGGATGTCATTGGAGCATGTGTTGAGCCAAGTGTGGAAGGTCTTGAGTTGTTCTCCACTTACTTTCCATATGATAAGCATGTCATCTATGTAGCGACGCCATAATACCACACATTCAATATATCGGTTGTGGTCATTCAAAAAAATATGTGTGTTCAAATTCATCCATATAGATAATGGCTAGATTGGGGGCAAAGCTAGCCCCCATCGCTACGCCCTTTGTTTGTAAGTAATGTTGGCACTGGAAACTAAAGACATTTCTGGTCATTGCAACCTATGAATTATTCTAATTTTCCTTTTTCAAACACCTCGTGGAATTCTTTTTCCACCTCCCTTTTTTCACTAGAGCACTCTGTCCTTTTGCAAGTTCCCCTGGAGCAACCCTTTCCTGTATCGTTTCTCCATTGCAGTAAGATACCTACTGCTGGCTGAATAATGATTGAATTAAACCTCTGTCAATTTGAAAAATGTTGGTTGTTGCACATCATTATATTGATTGTTTTGATTACTTTGAGCTGACATTGTGCATGCTCTAAACTGCCTAAAATATTACTGTTGCTTTGGTTTATATGGTTCTAAGTGAGGTTTAGGACCATTGTTTTTCATGATGTGATCAGAGTCTTGGCGACAATGAACAGCATCCGGGCATCAGGGGGAGGGCTGGGTTTAAAGCAGAGCTGTGAGCATGCAGAAAGGAAGCAGACGCTCATGTGTTATTTGGCCATTAGGGTAATTCTCGACATTGCTAAGTTAGCATGAGCTCTGCTGCCATGATGCTGCTTTTGTGCAAGTTACTACATGACTTAATTTTGCAAAACTCTGTTTGTGCCTTTTACATGAGAACTGTCTGCTTTCTGTGTTCTCTGCAGTTCCTAGAGTTTAGTCTGAACACGATGTGCAAGGTCGATAAACATGCCCCTTGTTATTCTGTTTTGGTCAGTCCCTAGCACCTAGACAAAACATCGTGCTTTGATATTATGGGGTTGCATGTTGTTCACACACACTTGGAGGGAAGCCTTTTCTTGGAGAAGAGCTATGCTGTTCCTATGATGTAAAGCTACCATCTAGGCTCTAAGTGATGTGGTCTGCTGACAAAGCCCGGAGATCTTTCTTTATATATTAAACCTCAACTTACCAAGGGGAGGATGGTTAGGCCTTATATTCCTTTTTCCACTGTCTGTATATGATGATATCCCCCTTCATATTCTATGGTATTGTAACAATGCTAGCTCTTCTAGGTTTATGCATTTTGCTGCTGGTAGTGGCTCATATACTGCAGTATAGAGCACAATAGTTAAAATAAACATTTGAACTACACAGTGACTCTGCCAATCCTTATTGTGGACAAGTACGAGTGAGTGAGCGAAAGGGTATGTCTTACTACCGCGATTTCTGAGAGTCTGGAGTGCTGTGTTCTGGGTTGTCTAATCATTTGTAGCTTCGTGATTATGTAGGAGAATGAATGAGACACTATAGCTAATTGGTTTTGGGATTTTCGGTACAAGGTGGTAGGAATGTACAACCCCTATACACCGAGGTCCTGTTTTCCTGTGCATAGTTCTGTGTATGTGCAGAATCCCCGCAACACAAGCAACAACCAGGTGGCAGGAAGAAGAGCCAACTTGTATGCCCATGGTGTCAGCAGCATCACAGCGGAAGGAGAGTAGAGCCACTGGGTGTGCTCAGTGTGTGAGCTGCGTCCCGGTTGCAGGGTAGAGGAAAAAAGAGGTGGAGGTAAAAGTATTACTCCTGGTTGCACAGAAAGGAATGGGAGGTGTGGAAGTAGCGAAGAGGAGCTCTTTGTCACCTGTGTGTGGTGAATGACTTTACTTTTCAGAAAAAAATTGTGATGATTTACCGTACCTATCAGATAGTCCATCATGCATCCCATTGGAGGAACAAAGATACACCCACAACAGCCTATACAAACACAGTGTGACTTAAATACTCCATTGGGCTGATCCAAGATGTGATTGACAATGGCTCATGACAATGGCTGAAGGGTTCCTTAGCCAAAGAAGCCATTGGCTGAGTGAGGCCAAAGTCCACTATATGAGAATAGCATAGCTTTATTCAAAAACAGAAGGTCTTGGCTCACATCAGACATCAAATTGTACTTATACCACTCTAAAACTGTCTTTGGAACATTGGCCTAGCAAACCAATTGAAATAAAAAGATGAATAAATAAATGCTCCAAGAGTCCTGAATATCTGCTACATTGATCCAGGCACTGAGTAAATGTGCTAGAAGCTGATGCTTGTCTTTGAGAAAAGGAAAATCTGTCTATGTTAGGGAGTGGTGGGAAAATACAGTACGAATGCCCATGACACCTAGAATTCCGCAATTTCCATAGAAACAGCACCCATGCAAAAATAAATCCATAATTAGCCCGAAAAACTGCAGATTTCAGCAAAAGATAAACATGTTTTTTGCTAGAACAGTTCAAAGGTTGCTTAAATGAACTTGGTGGATTTGAAAATGTATATCATGTGAAAACAGACAACCCTCGCAGGTATGTACCTATTGGAAACAGGAGAAACTTATTCACCCCACCGAATGAAGACCAACTCTGTCAACACGGAGATCACGCAATCTGGACTAAATCTGTAAATGCTCAGTTAAAAAGGGGTTGATTATTCAAAATTCCAGGAGAAACCGGAGTGACTCTTTGATTTCCCTACAACATCGGCAGATTAATTACTTGAGCCGTTTCTATTTCTTTTTCTATTTTAGTAATGTATACAGTGCATAGCTCCCAAATAGGGTTTCCCAACGATAAGGAAGAAATCAATATCAGACACTAACAAGGCAGCCAACTAGAACAGCCTAGTCTTAAGTTATTTGCGAAATAGTGTCTCTGTAGGAATGAGGTGAAGATAGAAGGGCAGGGGGTTTAATAGGTTCAGCGTCAGATATCATAATTATCTCTCTCCTTTCTTGGCACAGCAAATCCAGGGTCCCTAAGCCAAACTAAGGTTAGTAGAATGTATGGATCTTGAAGGGCAGAAGGAGCAACAAGGTGCCTCCAGTATTGTGGTCCCAACTATAAAAGCGCTTTGAGTTTGGTTTTAACTTTGAATATGGCTATTGGCCTTCAATACCTTAATTGCTGCCTCTTTTGGAGAATAAATGTTCCCAACTGATATTACTAGATTTCACATCAAATAATGTTCTGATTTTGTCCCCAGAAGTTCCCCAGCATTTGTATTGATTGCTAGGTTTGAGGAACTGAATCTAGGCACCCTCCACCCCCAAAACTAAACAGCTAATTTTAAGAAGTTGTTACTTTGTGTGTGGTCACTCCCACTTTTTATTAGTTTGGCCACTGTTTTTTTTAACTCTGCCTACTGGAATTGTGCTGCCCAGTTCATACTGTATGTTCTCTACCCTAATAAATGCGAAAATGTGTCTAATGCCAAATTGTCATATTTAACTTTCTAGTGAGGACGCAGTAAATAGGGTAAGAAAATACACCAATCACATTGAGGTTTATTGTCACCTGTGGACTTCAACACCTATTGTTCCATTCACTAGGGTGTCAATGCAAATATAACTTCAGTCCTGCATATGTTGATAGAGCGCGCAGGTCACCCAACTCAGTTTACCATATTCACCTGGGCCCATAAAACAACACAATTGTGAGTTTAATCAGGTAATCTGTGCACTTACTCTCATCAGTGATTTATAAATTTCATTTAGGACCTATACCACTGACTTACCAATCCTTGTCACCGGTACCTAAAGTCCTAAGGGATCAAAGGAGTTAGAATAATAGGTAGAATAATAACATTAGCACTCATTTAATAACCACAGACTCGGTAAATGTTTTAACTCTTTATCTGAATTTCTTAAATGTCTTAATCCAAATATTAAACATCAGAAATGTTTCAATCAAGAAAATACCCATTAAAATGAAAATATGCAGAGGTTTTATAAAGCAAATTTTACGCATTTGACATTAGGGTGGGAAGAGAGAAGGAAACAGTACAATTACATACCCACATTGAATATTTACCTAATATGGCGTGAAGAACTAACCCTGGCCACGGGTCAGTTTAAAGGACAGAACCCCAAAAGTGCAGGCACCATAAAGGCAAGCAGGTGCAGATCAGAATCAGGACAGGTAAAGCCAAATTGGATCAGGACAGGACCGCCACAGGCTAAGACCGGCACCTGCAGTTAAAGTTGCAACGCCTGCGTTACTCCCTCTCTGCAGCTAACAGCCAGAACCAGGTAAGAGTTATCGATCTCTTCGACAAAGTGCTTCACCAGCACTTCAGCTCTCAAACCCCGATAGTGGGTTTCAAACCTTCTGACAGAGGGCTCCGCCAGCACCTCTGCTCCCGATCACCTATTGAGTGCGTTGGGTCAGTGACAGTTCAGCTATTCGGACAAGTCGGACAAATTAACTAACTAAGCCTACCCTAGTTATACTATTTTCCAGGTCAGTGTACCACCCCCCAATGTTGCAAGTGAAAGGATCCACAATTTTGATTGGACAAAAGGATGAGGAGAGGTCATCACACCATACAAAAATGAAACTTTTAGAATGAATATTAATGTTCGCGTTCCCGCCCATCAATTTATTTTCCCATGCACTTTTATTCCACCCGGCAGTGAATGTATCAATAATGATTACAATGTAGTTAATATTTTAGTTCAGCTTCCTTCACAGGGGTCAGGAGTTGATGTTCCCATGAACATCTTCTAGCGAGTCAGGAGTTGGCCGAGTTTCAAAGGTCAGTGCTTCATGGACTTGAGCTTTTCTGCGCAGTCGCAGTTCCTCCAAAGATGGAGTTCAGAAATACATGTCAGGCCCAAAGTTTGATACATATGAAAAATAGAAAAGAAACCGTTTTAGAACAAAGAAAAACTGAATGTACTGTATACCACTTATCTCTACTCTATTCCCATTACTTTATTTTAACTATCGCGTTAGAGTTAAGCAGAACAAACAGCTTAGCAAAAGCAGCAGTGCAAGCTTCATGCATGCTTTAGGACGCAGGCAGCCATCTTAGTTCTAGTGCGCAGAAGCAAAAGATTCCCTCCAAAGCAGAAAGTACATCATGTCACGTGAGTGTGACAGACGCATGCGCAGTAAGAAATCCCACGTAGCAGCGGCCATATTAAGGCAAGCGGATTATCATTAGTAAAACACATATCCAAGCTTCACCTAGATGTCATGTAATGCAATATTAATAGGACAAAACATGTTGATTAGTGCATTAACGTCATGTCGAGAAGCCTGAATACAAGCAAGTCACATTACGTGCGAATCCTTGCTCCATCAATGTTGCCCGGACATCTGCAGCTTTCAAACTTGCTGGTAGACAGGTCAAAATAAACTTTTGACTGGAGGAAAACCATGTGTTTAAATATTTAGAAGGTCAACTCTAAGTTGTCCTTGTGACCCACAAGCTGGGGTTCCTAGAATGTATAAGGGGAACATGCAAGAATTTGGGGCCTGATTTAGAATTTGGAGGTATTGGTCCCACTGTCATTTTTACGTTGAATTTCCCACCTGCCCACTAGGCGGTCTGTCCGCTCTATTTAGATGTTGGCAGGTTGGTGGACGAAAGCCCATCAAAGTGCTGCTGACTTCGTCAGATTTGTTCACCCGCGTCGGCGGTGCCATAGGCAAAAGTGGCTGTTGGAGGAAGTACAGCCAGTTTTGCTGCCGGGCCAATCACAATGTGGCTTCCCACCAACGCAACTGTGGCGGGGAAACCTCCACATCTGAGTTGGCAGATTTGAATGGATATAAGGCAGAAACTTACCTTATCTCTTTCACACTTCCTATTCTGTCATGGACCCAATCGTACAAGTCCTGTCGCTGCTGCTGATATTTGACCACAATGCTAATCAACTCCGTTGTCACAGGAAGTGACGGTAAGCTGCTAAATAATACTTGTTACCTTTTGACTTGTCTGTTTTATGCATTTTACATCTCTCTTACCAGCAATAACATACTAATGTGTAACCCATATGTGTGCAATGTTGCCTTCTAAGAAATTTAAAGAAACATACCTGTATATTCCTATAAATATTACAAATTTGGTGCAAGCTGCCTTTCTGACAGTGGACACTTACACAAAAATTGACATCAATCCAAAAAAACACAAAAGAGATCATAGAGGTGTGATTAATGAATTTCGGTAAACTATCAAATTAGAAACATATGCATGAGACATTATCGGATAAGTGAAATTTAATATAATGTAAAAAATTGCACTAGACAAGATGAAAGATTTATTTTAAATTATTGAAAAATCAATGTTAATTCCAAGCTTGATTCACTTAATATATTTATCAATGTTACATTTCCCCTTGTCTAGTGCATTTCCTTTACTTTATTAAGGGCCTTATTACAAATTTGGCGGTCCGTGAACTGCTGTAATGACAGTCCGACCTCAGTATGCTCGGCGATCCTACCGCTGCATTGCAAGATGGGCAGATTACTTTTCCAAAGTCAGTGGCTGACCTGCCGATACCACCAGCACACGCCAACCACGAGGGACTCGGTTGGGTAAAGGCATCTGCCATATGAAAGTACTGAAAAGCTCCACCCCTGTCCGCATTATGAGTTGGCTTTCCGACGAGCCGACCACAGTTGTCTGACCGCCAGCTTCGAGACAGTGGTAACAAAGGATTTGGGGTGCATTTTCACCCCTTTACTGTTCTTCCAGGCAGAATTCAACGTGGATCTCTTTCTCGAGATCCCCCCTTCACAGCAGCATCTTCACCTTGAAGAATACGACCCTGTTTGTGGCGATTTACAGGTGAGTCCTTTTTGTACCATATTCCCATTGCCTGTACTGGCCACATATGAGTCGGGCTCCGGGAATAGTTAGTTGGTATTTTTCCACATCTATCATGCATATGTGTATATTCGACACATGTGCAGTCAAAATGCACACACATGCATTGATAGATAAGGAAAACCACTGCCCACCACTGAAAGACACTGTGGGACCCAAAGTCAACTCGTAATATGGTGGTCTAAAGACTGACAGGGCTGTGGGCTACTGGTGGACGCACACACAGTTTATGGGTGGTCTGACTACCAAACTCGTAATCAGGCCTTAAATGTCATTTGAGTATAATTATTTTTAAGGTGTAATGCACATGATTTTTATTTTTATCACTTATTAAGGTCCAATAAACACAGCTATATTAAAACCTTTAAAAAAAATTACGAAGTATTTGTAGTTGTAAGTGTCTATTATCATGAGGATTGCTTTACTAAAATGTAAATGTCCATCACATTCTTCATTTACTAGTGTATGGACTTTACAAATTAGAAATTTAAAAAAACGGTTGTACTTCCTGTCATTAGTGAAAGTAAAACCATGTAATACACATATTCATTATTATGTTGTATGTTGTGCATTTTTGGCATGAGTTTCGTGGCAGTTGTATGTTGTTTGGGTGAGTGTGTGTGTTTGTGTTTGGTGTATGTTGTTTAGCCTGTAGGTTTGTTTGCGTATGAGGGTTTTGGTTTGGATAACTGCACTGTCAAGGTGCTTGGTGTGGTTGTGGTGCGTGTGGGTGTATGTTTTGCAGTGGCATGTGGGTCTGGGGTATGTTTGGATGTGTGTGGTTTCTCAGGTGTTTTGTATTTGGATGAGCGTTTACATTTGGGATTGGTTGGTGTTGCTGTTTGTGTAGGTGTGCATTTTGATGAGTGTGCTGTTGAGGTGGCTGGCATGGTTGTGGTGCTTGTGGATTTGGTGGAGCTTTCAGGGTGTGTTGGTGGGTGGGTGTGCTGCTTGTGGGTAGGCTGGTGGAGGTGGTTGTAGTGCATCTTGGTGTTCTGGTGGTTGTGGTGATGATTGTGGGTTTGGTTGAGGTGCATGTGGGTGTGCTTGTGGTTGTGGGTGTTGTGGTGCTTGTGAGTGTGGTGCTTGTGGGTGTACTGTTCGTTTTGGTGCCTGTGGGTGTGATGGTGGGTGTGGAGCTTGGGGGTGTGCTAGTGGTGGTTGTGGTGATACTTGTAGGTGTGGTGGTGGGTACAGTACATGTGGGTGTACTGGTGGTTGTGGTGGGTGTGGGCATAATGTCTGTATGTTGTTTGGGTGTTTGCTTCTGTTTATTGCTGTGCCTGTGTTTATGTGTGGGTGTGCTGCTTGTGTCTCTTATAATGGGTGCATGCAAAGAAGTGAGTGTGCTTGGAACAAGGCTTAAACTTGTGTAAGGGGCCTGACTTGGGGCACAAGGTAGGCCTGGTTGGAAGGAAGTGGTCAGTGAGAAGGCTAGACCTGTAAATGATCTCTCCATGCCTGACATAGCACTATGAATGCCTTCCAGGTATGCTACCTTTTGCTGCATATGGTAACTAAGGCCCTGGATAGCATTCAGGAGTGCAGTCTGGCCTACTGAGATGCTGCATAATAGGTCAATAGCCTCTTCACTCAGCACAGTGGGGGGGGCAGTAGTTAAGGGGCCTGTGATAAAGAAGACCCCAGTCCATTTAGAGGAAGCGTTTGGCAAACTGGGGGGAGCAAGAGGGATGAGATTGTTTTCTGGGTGCCAGACAAGGATGCAGTTGGTACAGTTCCTGTAAGGTCCACCGCCATAAGGGACTGTTACTTGTGGAGGCCTCCGAAAATGAGTGGGTGGCCTCTGTTACAGTCCCCTTACCCTTCTGTGCCACTGGGTACCTCAGTGTCAATGGTATCAGCACCCAAACCACAGTGGCCAGCTGCTGCCCCATCTACGTGACCAATGTCCCCTTTGCCTGCTGACGATGCTGTAAAGAAATATACAATATTTGTATTTTTTCTTTGTAAATAGAAGTGACCATGAAGTTTTTCCTCTAAACATTTTCCATTTTTTCAGGACTCACCTGCTTCAAGGCCTGCCAACTTTATTTTTTCTCATTATCTCATGCATGTGAGGACCTTCTTCAAAAAACATTTGATCACCGTTTTGTAATTTACCATTATTGCTCCTATATCATTTATGATATTTTCACTTAACCATTGTCAATTCTTTCTAAGGACTATTTAACACTTCTGAATGCTTTTGATTTGTTGTTTAGAATAGTGAACTAATGTCACAAAAAAAAGTTACCAAGCAAAAAGATCTTTGTTCAATGCATGTGCAAGGCAGAAAAGAGCTGAATTATATTCATGCATAAAAATTAAACCTTGAAGCAATGTGTATCAACAAAAACTGCAATGTTGTACCAATATTTGTATACAGTGAAAGCCTATTTCCTTTCTTTGGGCATTTCACCAGGGTAACCCTTATGTCAAGTAAACCTAAATATATTTCAAATGCTCAAACTTTTATATGGATTCAGTACTGAAGTTTCTTATCAATGTATCATGCACTATGTACATAGCTATGCTCTTGAAGACATGAAAAAATAGTTTTTGGGGGGATCGACAAATTGTAAATACATAGGGCTTGATACATTTCTAACCCACTTTATTACAGAGCAAAAACATGTACATCTGACTCCAAAATATCTCAAGTTATAATATGCTGCATTTCACTTTAGGCCACAATTGGTACAACATTACAGTAAATATTTCATACACTGATTTATATAAAATTTTTACTTCAAAAATAAAAATGCAAAGCACAATCTCTCACAGACCTTGATGCATTGTAACAATTTCCTAATGCGTCATGAGTTGAGGCTAATTGTGAGTTATCTAGTTGGGATACTCCATCATATATGTGACGTAACATTCATCTGCTGAAGTCCCTTTAGGTATCTATTTTTCTTCATCTGCATATAAGAAGTGACATTTGACAAATGTTTATGGGTATGCGTTACTCGCCCACTCAGCCATCAATGTGCACACATACCTGTCTGTATTTTCTAAAACTTGTAAGTTTATCAAAATATTATACCAACAAATAGAACGGTTTACATTGGTGTTGGAGTAAGGTATCATGCAAATCTGCCACATGAATTCAATTGTAATTCTGATACATAACACATTTGGGATATGTTTGAAATAAAAAATGTACCCATTAGTTCGGATATTTTTAGTAATTTGGGCTCACATGCCCACTCTTATTTTGTAATCATAACGACTAACCACTGTGACTTTTGGAACATCCACTGTAGCATATGTACATATTATGCTATGTCACTTGTATTGGGCTAATTTCACATCATTCACAATAGTAGAGGGGCTTCACACCTGACAGAATAATAACTTGCAACCTGTTCGGTACAACTGTCCTCTATCATATGAAAGAAACCATATATATTTCTTGTTGAGGCAGGAATGTGTGCTCAAATCAGTCCTTTGGTAGTGAGCAGAAGTCAACTGTTATCTTTTCCCACAATTTAATATACAATATATTTCTTGTTGAGGCAGGCATGTGTGCTAAAAGCAGTCCTTTGGTAGTGGTCAGTAGCCAACTGTTATCTTTACCCACAATTTAATATACAGAACACATCATCATACACCCTGTGAAAACATACACCTTCAAGAACTCTTCTTGTGTGTTTGACATGTGTCGACCTTAATGTTGATAGAAAAAAGAACAATTGATGGACAGAATGCAGAAAAAATGTCATCCATCCACCCCAGTACAGAGATCTGACCTTAATGTTGTGGAGGCCTCCGAAGATGAGCTGGTGGCCTCTGTTACAGTCCCCTTACCCTATGTGCCACTGGGTACCTCAGTGTCAATGGTATCAGCACCCAAACCACAGTGGCCAGCTGCTGCCCCATCTACGTGACCAATGTCCCCTTTGCCTGCTGACGATGCTGTAAAGAAATATACAATATTTGTATTTTTTCTGTGTAAATAGAAGTGACCATGAAGTTTTTCCTCCAAACATTTTCCATTTTTTCAGGACTCACCTGCTTCAAGGCTTGCCAACTTTATTTTTTTTCTCATTATCTCATGCATGTGAGGACCTTCTTCAAAAAACATTTGATCACCGTTTTGTAATTTACCTTTATTGCTCCTATATCATTTATGATATTTTCACTTAACCATTGTCAATTCTTTCTAAGGACTATTTAACACTTCTGAATGCTTTTGATTTGTTGTTTAGAATAGTGAACTAATGTCACAAAAAAAGTTACCAAGCAAAAAGACCTTTGTTCAATGCATGTGCAAGGCAGAAAAGAGCTGAATTATATTCATGCATAAAAATTAAACCTTGAAGCAATGTGTATCAACAAATACTGCAATGTTGTACCAATATTTGTATAAAGTGAAAGCCTATTTCCTTGGTTTGGGCTTTTCACCAGGGTAACCCTTATGTCAAGTAACCTAAATATATTTCAAATGCTCAAAATTTTATATGGATTCAGTACTGAAGTTTTTTATCAATGTATCATGCACTATGTACATAGCTATGCTCTTGAAGACATGAAAAAATTGTTTTTGGGGGATCGACAAATTGTAAATACATAGGGCTTGATACATTTCTAACCCACTTTATTACAGAGCAAAAACATGTACATCTAATTCCAAAATATCTCAAGTTATAATATGCTGCATTTCACTTTAGGGCACAATTGGTACAACATTACAGTAAATATTTCATACACTGATTTATATAAAATTTTTACTTCAAAAATAGAAATGCAAAGCACAATCTACCACAGACCTTGATGCATTGTAACAATTTCCTAATGCGTCATGAGTTGAGGCTTATTGTGAGTCATCTAGTTGGGATACTCCATCATATATGTGACGTAACATTCCATCTGCTAAAGTCCCTTTAGGTATCCTATTTTTCTTCATCTGCATATAAGAAGTGACATTTGACAAATGTTTATGGGTATGCGTTACTCGCCCACTCAGCCATTAATGTGCACACATACCTGTCTGCATTTTCTAAAACTTGAATGTTTATCAAAATATTATACCAACAAATAGAACGGTTTACATTGGTGTTGGAGTAAGGTGTATCATGCACATTTGCCACATGAATTCAATTGTATTTCTGATACATAACACATTTGGGATATGTTTGAAATAAAAAATGTACCCATTAGTTCAGATATTTTTTGTAATTTGGGCCCACATGGCCACTCTTATTTTGTAATCATACCGACTAACCACTGTGACTTTTGGAACATCCACTGTAGCCTATGTACATATCATGCTATGTCACTTGTAATAGGGCTAATTTCACATCATTCACAATAGTAAAGGGGCTTCACACCTGACAGTATAATAACTTGCAACCTGTTCTGTACAACTGTCCTCTATCACATCAAAGAAACCCATATATATTTCTTGTTGAGGCAGGCATGTGTGCTCAAATCAGTCCATTGGTAGTGAGCAGAAGTCAACTGTTATCTTTTGCCACAATTTAATATACAATATATTTCTTGTTGAGGCAGGCATGTGTGCTAAAAGCAGTCCTTTGGTAGTGATCAGTAGCCAACTGTTATCTTTACCCAAAATTTAATATACAGAACACATCATCATACACCCTGTAAAAACATACACCTTCAAGAACTCTTCTTGTGTGTTTGACATGTGTCAACCTTAATGTTGATACAAAAAAGAACAATTGATGGACAGAATGCAGAAAAAATGTCATCCATTCACCCCAGTACAGAGATCTGACCTTAATGTTGATCCCATATTTCATTAGTGTAACTAAAAATAGTTATTTAACATGTTGAACTCAAACAAGAGTTTACCCCCTTGGGTCTGCTGTTGAGCTCTCAACTGCACATCAAGCTCTGGATAGGCCACTACAAGTATGTAGGCTATTAGGTGGGTTAGGGTGCAGCACCAGCAGCACACAGGCTTCTAATGTTGGGAGGACTGCCCGAGCTTGACTTCAGATAACTTTTTGGTGCAGCGTCGCAGGTCCTCCCATCTTTTGTGGCAATGTAGGCTGTGCCACTTGTAGACCCCCAGGGTCTGCACCTACTTGGCAATGGCCTTCCATATTGTCTTCTTTTGATGGACATTGACCTGTATGGATACAAGAAATGAAAGAAAGAACGTTTGTTTTGTGATTTTTTGTGGGTCTATATTGCTGTAACACACTTTTCAGAAACCAATCACAAGCATTGGTCAAAAGTTAGAACACAATATATTTTTTTCTCATTCTGATAAAATAAAAAAAGCACATTTGTATTAACCTATTCACTGCCCTTATCCCTGGTGTTTCCTAACTTAATTAATCCAGGGCAGTCAGATCCTCTAGGTTAGAGTTATTTAAAATTTTCTGTAATGAGAGCTACGTCTCATGAGTGAATATTATTGTGAAATACTGAAGGCTAAACAACTTGTGAATTGTAACCAGACACCCTAACGCCCAGCTACATTGACTTGAAGCCCAATGTCCATAGAGCCAGATACGATTGTTTGAACTAAATACTATGACTAAGGGCACAATGAAAAGGCTTCCAGGTGTGTGAGTGAGAGTTTGGTCTTTGGAGGATATTAACATGAGTGCGTGTGAAGGGGATATATTTATATGGGTGCCTGAGAGACCGTGTTGTATGTACTTGCAGCACGGGACATACCTTTTGCCATACGTGACACTGTTACATGAATGACACAAATATATCATCATATTTTTTTGTGTGGGGGAGAAATTAAAAGTTCAGATAAATATTTTACCAAACACTTCATATCATGGAAACATTTTCTGCACTTAAAATCTCTCTCAGGACAAAAAAGGGCTGTATCTTTTCCTATGTACTTATGGCACAGAGTATACTGCCACTGGGAGTAAGGTGTCTGCTATTTGTAAATGCAACACTTTGAATGGGGAGAAAATAGAAATGAAGTGTTAACTCAATAATTAAGGTAACTCTTCATTTCATTTGTATTCCATTTTAAAGCACTCAGAAGCATCATTTTGTTTACAACTCTAATTTTGAGTTGACAAGGATTTTTTTCCAAGAATCAAATACCTCAGTGCTTCAGTTGTTCACCTCTGTGACTCAGCCCCAGCCTGGCCCAAAAATCTGACTGAGCACTGCTCATCGTTATGCCCTGCTATCTGCAGTCTGATGATCATGATGTCACATGAATACAGCCTTCTATTAACTAAGAAATTAAAATATTACCTTGTGCTCATTTGAAAAAGGACTCACGGCTGTGAGCTACTCTGAAGGTGTCTGGGAGCTGCTGGTAGCTCCCAAAGGATTGTTTGGAGAAACCTGATCTAGGTTGATGGATTTGTGGGACAATACATTTGCAAACAAAATTTTAATTTGGTATGTAAAACATTATATATATATGTATAGTTGTAAATAAGATATCATCTGCTTTCTATTTTTACATGATGTGAAATTTCTACATTTCACATGAAAATCATACATATACATATATAAAGTTAAAAATACACACCAGATAAAAAGTAGGGTCCAACACATACAACAGATACTAATGTTGTTTTCTCTAAACATAAAGGGGCATATTAACAACGGGCAGCGATAATTATCGCTAGCCGTGCTTAGCGATAATTATATTGTCGCAGGCTATCTCTGGTATTTATCGCCCTGGTAGCGAGTAATTAACAATGTGTTACTCCAGGGCGATAAAAATTCAAGAGATAGCAAGGTTATCGCCCTTTTGCAGGGAGCATCGCTGGTTTTCCAGCGATGTTCACTGCAAAAGGGCAATAACCTTGCTGATACGACCCACAGGGGATGGCTAATCAGGATTTTAGCAGACGTTAGATTTTGGCGAAAACAGCCATTTTTGCCAAAATCTAATGTGTGCTTAAATCATGTGGGCTGCCTTGTAAATATCGCGATGTAAACATCAGCGATATTTGCGAGTTAGTCCATCTGGGGTATGCCCAGTAACGCCCACTTTGCATCTCATTGGAGATGCAAAGGGAGGCGTTGGGAAAAAGGGTGCTAACATGTGATTAAGCATGTTAGCAACCTCTTGTAAATAGGGCTCTGGTTTTATCTCCGCTTTTTTGGCTTTGTAAGCCAAAAAAGCGGAGATAAAGCCCTTATAAATACGGCCAAAGTGCTTAAAAATGTATACCATCATTGTTTTTTGTAATGTCAAAAACAAATGACACTTCACTTCAATCACTAAACTTCACTCAGCAACTCAAAGGGACATTCTAACATGTGTATTACAAAAACCATTTAGACGGGATTTACAAATACATTTTGAACATGTACCTGATCGTCTGGTGAGCCATAGAGCTGGCTGTACAGGGACAGAAACTCAGTTGCCAGCAACTTCAGCTCCTCTGCCAAGAAGGCTGGGACCCTGTCACCTGTTCTTCCAGGCATCTGGCTCCCAAAGGTCAGAAACAGCAGCAAAACTTGAGGAGGTCTTGCTGGCTGCGGTGTTAGGAGGCAAATGAGCATTTTTTAATGCTGCATACATGTACACGAAGTACGCCATTGTCACTGACAACGGACCATTAACTGTCCAAAGTTGCTTTCACACACTTTAGCCTATGGCTGGGTCCATTGTGGAGTTTCACACCCACTAGTTGGTCAACTTCTGTCACGGTTGACTAAATCCAAATCTCCTGACGGCAAAGTCAGGCATCTGCCATTTTAGATTGTGGAATAGTGTGCTAGTAGTGACTATGAGTCACCACTACTCAAAAACGGTGGCAACTTTGTTTGCTTGTCAAAAATGCTAATGTTGTTCATTGTTGTGTCAGAAAAGTTAAATGTAGTGCCTTCATTTGGTTCAATGCAATATTTACGTGATATTCTTTATACCGCCATCAACAGTATTTTTGCAGAAAAAAATAAAAAAAAAGAATATGTAAATAATACATTAACAATGTATTATTTGCCCATTCAAAACATTTATAATTTACACATGTAATAATGATAATTTTTATAAAGAATTATTATAAACATAATAAGGTTCTGTATAAGTATGTATTAAAAATGCATATGTATTGAAAACTAAATGAAAAGTCTGGTTTAATTTAAAAAATATATTTAGAACCATTTTCAAAGCAGACATATGAACCCAGGGAGAGTGAGGAGGTGACAGCCTCAAGTGTTACGACCATTTCCAGACCTTGCCGCCATGGAAAGACATGATATTATCAAAACATTTCGGTTAAATAGGCAAACAATTCTTGATTTATTTTTATGAGCTACAGCCAGATCTTCTGCCTCACAATTGTTATCCCACATCAATAATACCAATACTCAAAATAATGGAAGTACTCCATTTTGTGGTGCCAGGATCATTCCAATACACTGTGGCAGTATCTGGTGTAATGTCACTACCTGCTTTCAGAGGTGTGCTACAATAAGTTCTTTCTTCAAAGATGAGGCATATCAACAGCTTCATTCAGGTTTTTACAAACCAGGATTTTGCTAATTTGAGGGGTGATTTCTATGCCTGGGGCCCCTACCATGTGTGGTTTGAGCAAGTGATTGCACACATATTGCCTTAGTTCTACCACACACCAGGGAACAAGTGTACTGCAATCGAAAGAACTTATATTTAATCAAAATGCAAGTTATCTGCTTACCCGATGTGTACATCAATAGCGTGTGTGCACGTTTTCCTTGATCAACCTATGATTCCTTTGCACTACAGAACAGCAGCATACCCCTGCAAATGCCAAAACCTGGACCTGAGAGGGCCTGGCTTTTTGGTAAATACTAATTGTCATTATATTGCTTGGTTAGTGTAAAATGTAATCCACACTAATATTATAAAGAGAGAGCCCAAACCTTTGAGGCGGGTAATCTCAGTAACCACAGCAACAATCACAACACCCAATACAGCGTTGGAAAGGGCAGTCGCAGCAGAAGGACATAGGCTATGCAGACGGCCACCATACACATTTAAAAGGTAAAAGAACCGTGCTAGCAAAGTAGTCCCTTGTGGGCGTGTCTGCGTTGTGCTGTGGGCGTGGGTTGGGGGTGTGACTAACGCTGGGGCGTGTGGTACAGCCATCATATCATGGGCTGTGGGCTGGGGGTGTGGGCGTGACAAACGCTGGGGGCGTGTGTCCGCCCTTCATGCCATATGAGTCGTACATACAATCGCCAATTACGTTGCTATGCAGCATCAAGGGGCACACTGGGGATGTGACACGCTGGGGGCGTGACACGCTGGGGGCGTGAGAAACGCTGGGGGCATGTGTCCGCCTTCATGCCATGTGAACGGAATTGCGCTGCATCAAGGGGCACGCTGGGGCGTGAGAAATGCTGGGGGCGTGTGCTACGTTCTGCCCTTCATGCCATGTGGGTCGTACATTAATCAGAAGACCGTCTGCTGTGGCCGTGTGCTGGGGGCGTGACAAACGCGTTCAGCTGGAGGCGTGGTAAGTAACGTTACTGCAGCCTCTCCTGCGCGCTGTTACTGAACTCTCTCATGCAACTAAATTACACACTCCTGCTACCATCAACTAGGGCTCTAGCCGGGCTCAGGCAGCGGATCAGTACCCTAATTACACGCGCCTGATAACATCAACCGGGGCGGCCGCTGGGCCTCAAGCGGGGGAACATGCGCCTGCTAACATCAAACAGGCCTGCATCTGGGCCTGAAGCGGGGGAACACGCAAATGAGCTTGTCTGCGGGGACAATTACTGCAGCCTCTCCTACTCGCTGTCACTCAACTCTCTCATTAAACAGATTTACCCGCAGCTGATAACTCTCTCATTCAACGACATTACCCGTGCCTGCTAACATCAACCAGGGCTGTAGCCGGACTCAGGCAGCGGATCACTACACCAATTACACGCGCCTGCTAACATCAACCAGGGCTGCAGCTGGGCCTTCTCCGTCCCAATTCTAATGAAACAAAAAATTTTGTCTACTGCGAGATTTTAAAATAAATTGCCCTTGCCAAATACACACATTACACACATTCTATTTCATACCCGGACAACGTCGGGACGGGCTGCTAGTGATCTATAATTGTGTTACATTTTTTAGCTCATTTTTTCATCCCATATAGGATACTCAGCTTATCCTAACCAACCATGATTGTTAGCGCCGCAGAGGAATCCAACAACGACAGGGAAGTCCACTTCAATGAAGCTCCTAATAGCAAGATTTCGACGACTGGACAAGATTGGCAAAGTCCTCTTCTACTTACTCGATAAGGTATGCAAAATCACCATGGCATGCTGCATATTACACAACATAGCCCTGTGACAGAACACACCATACATTGCAGATGAAGAAGACCATGAAGAGCCATCAGGTGAGGATGTTGAAAAGCCAAATGAAGATGATAGTGGTGAAGAGGAAAGTACTGACGTACGTCAAAATGTCATGAGTGTAAGTAAATAATAATTTTTTTAAAGTGAAATGTTAAACCACCTTTTAATGTAATGAGAACAAAAGCCTGTGCTAGACATGTTTAAGAAAGGCTTAGTAAAGTGATATCCAGGGCAAAGATGTTTGTTAAACAAAGTTTTGACACATTGACTACTGTGTTCGTTTGCATTGTTCATCTTTGTTGTTCTTAGGAAATGTGTCTTCAAATATATTCATTTGTAAGGTGTACATTTTGTAATGTAATTTAATGAACCTTTTTGTTTTTATCTGTTTTAGGACCCATCAACATGTAATCTTCATATGGACATTTCAAAGTTGTGACATTTGTAGTTATATGCTGCTGTTAAAAAGTACAGAGTGAACATGGGTTGATCCTGTGGAGGACATACACCGACTTTGGGTGTTTATATATCTTGTACTGTGACAACTTGCACAGTGAGTTAAAGGGAGTTTTCAAAATTGCATTAGACTTGTTTTCTGTTTAATGTTGGCACCAAGCCAATATATACTGCTTGAATTGCTTTAACTACATGTGGTAGTCAACTCAAAGCATACTAGTCTCCTTTCATATTGGCAAAATGCAAATTTTGTGGTAAGTGTATGAAGCTGTTGGTGTGTCTAATCAATGTAGAAAGAACTTCTTGTAGCACACTACTTAATGTTGGTTGTAACATTCCCCCAGATATTGCAACTGTGTATTGGAATTATCCTGTGGCCACAATATTGAGTACTGCCAGCAGTTATGACTATTGGTGTTATTGTTGTACAACTCCTATTGTGAGGTAGAAGATCCGGCACCAGCTGATGACATAATTAAGTAATATTTTCCCTTTTGAATCTGATTGTTTTGATTGTATCCCCTTCTTCTATGGTGGCAAGGTGTCAAACTGAAAATGTAATAATGGGACTGAATATTTGTTTTCTGTATGGTTTGTTATGTTTAATAAATACTTTATGGCCCATTCTTGTTCAAATGTAATACAACACTAGTTGAAGAGTTTTTGGTATTTGTTTCTTGTTGTCATGGTAGAAAATTGTGAGGCACAGTACTTACGCATTCATAAATAAACAATCATTTGATTGTTTACATTTTAAAATGTATGATGGAAGGGAAAAAATAATAAATACATAAAAGAACTACAACACCAGTTTTTACTTTGTTGGTTTTGCTTTTATTAAGCAAAGCCAAATAAACTAAAGCAGGATGAAAACCAAAAATGGAAACATCAGTCATGGTGAACGAAACCATCATTAAACAGCCAAAATAGTTTGAAGTGCAATGTCCAAAATACAACTGGCATCAGAAAGGTAAACATGTCCAGAAAATAGTGCATGGTAGTCACACACTGGAGGAAATTAGGTTCTGCTTCTCTTGCTATTGCAGGGACTGGTGGCTCTACAGTTGTAGGGACTGAGGTGGGAGCAGATGTTTCCACTTGTGGCAGGGCCTCTCTTTCTGTGGCTTACACAGTTGTAGTTAGCCCAGATGTTATTGGACCACAGAAAGGGAAAGATGTTGCTGGAAAACCAAGCACCTATGGGTATAAATATGACGCAGCACCCCAGTCAGGGCGCTCCATCTGTACAGTGTGCTCCCTCTGCAACTGCTTCATCTCCCGAAGCTCTGTAAGGACCTGGTCCATCCTGTCTAGGGACTGATCCCAAAAAATGGATGATGGTAGCCTGGGTGACAGTGAATCCAGTGGCCTCATTATGCTGGCCCATAGATTCCCTCACACATTCCCTACCCCCATCACCCTGTGTACTTGCCCCAGTGTGCCCCATCCCACCGGTTCCTGGCTAAAATGGAGGTGCTGGTGGTGTTGTCTCAACAGAAACAAAGACTGGGGGCATAACATAAGTGTGATGTTGGTTTGGACGTAGGAACTGGAGGTATCCATAAGCTAAGGTGTTGTAACACCTCAGCTTATGGAAGCTTATGGAATGCTTATGGAAAGTGTAGATGTGGGCAAAGTGAGACTCACTGACGCAGTCTGCCCAGGCAGACCAGATGGACCAGTTTGCTTCTCTACATCTGGACTTTGGGAGGGGAGTCCCCCCTGGATGCTTGAACGTGGGCTGGAGTGGAGGTTTCCTCAGTGACAGATGTTTGGCCACGTACTCTGGATGTTGGACCTATTATGAATGTCAAAGAATGAATACATTGCAAAAGTATGGATTATACATCCAATGAGGTTTAAGCACAAAATGTAGCCACCTAAAAGAGAAAAGGAATTAAAAATAATGATGATACCTTTCAGTGGTATTGTAATTAATTATTCCAGAGTTTACATTTCAAACAAAATTACTTCAAATAAACAGGTAAGAAGATGTCCTGAAATGAAAAAAACCTAGTAACCATACATGAAATGTACCAACCATTTAAAACAACACAGTAGATATGAGAAATGTGAGTTAACCATTCCAACTCCCAGTAGGATTAACAAAAGGCATTTACACAACTTAGAATGATATTTAGCATTAGTCATCACATAAACAGTGTAGTGTACATTTTTCACATATACCACTTATATTCAGCATACAAATCTACATACCTTAACATTTTTAGGTCAATAAACTTTGCTTTGGGAGGCTGATGACATCAATTCAATTACACGACAAGAAAAGGACAATATAAAAACTTCATCAAGTATAATGGGGTAACCCAGTGCCCCTCAGATCCTGGGTATACAAGAATGTGGAGAATGTTGATTCTGTCGGGTACAGAATGATTCTTGGTTTACTGAATAATAACCAATAGGAAACAATACTCAAACCTTTCAGTAATAATCAATGAAAAGGAAAGAGAAGAAAAGACAAAAAACACAAATAAAAATACACACACCAAAAATTAAATCAATCTCCATTTGTATTGAAGGATAAATCCATACATTCTTTTACATTTTGTGGTGTCGAGCTAACCTTAGAATGCTGTCAAAGTTCTTGAACATACAATTTGTTCCATCGGCGCAAGTGATATGGTGAAAAAAGTGGGAAAAAGTGCTAAATGTGAACAAGATATATACAGTGCTGTACAGATTGTTGAAACTGGTCATTCAAAGGACATCTATCCCTAAGCTCCGTGACGCTTGGGATTTAAATTTCCATTTAACGTGGGGCGGAGAGGGTAGGGTCAGGATTATCACAAGCACGTCGATGTTTCAACACAGGGAGGTGTGCGATTGACTAATATGTACTGCAGGTCTTCCTTAGGACAAGGCAACATAAAAACCATAAAAACATAAAAACTTCAAAGCAAACAATTTTCAAAAAAAGAGAGCATGAAATAGAGATTGATCAATAAATGCAACTTTACCATATGTGAAATTATGACAGAAAAGGGAGAATTAGGAAAATTACATTGAAATATTATATTCACAAAACAGGAACAAGGCATCATGGTAGTTGTATTTATTTCTATTAAACATTCACAACACTTGCAAAATTGTAAAATACCTGTTAAAAATCTGCAGTAAACAGAAAACAGACATTTACTATATAAAACTTGTGTATGTCATTTGTTTTTTGGTGTACAAACACCTACAAGCACTATCACATCATGAGAAATGTAATGGAGATTGAAACCTGTTATCTTAAATACAACACAATACATTCAAACAAACAAGCCGAACAAGATGTTACTGATATATTTAGGTTTCTGTATAAAACAAATGTGCTGAATACATTAGCAACAGCTAACTTTAAACTAAACAGGACATTTATGTTTAGTGATACGTTGAAAAGTTTAACTTACCAGTCTCCACTCCAGCAGGGATTCCTGTCAAGCCTTCAGGATGTAGGATCTATGAGACCTTCTCCTCCCAGGGAAATATTTGTAATTGGGGGCTCGGAGAACCACCACCAGTCCTCTGGGCCTTCAGGTGATGCTTGAAAGGTCAGGGATCGCACTCTCCCCTGCAGGTCATCCCATCTCTTCCTAATCCCCTCCTGTGTGTGCAGGTTGCGTGCTACAGCATTCACTCTGTCAACTATGCTGGCCCACATTTTCCTTTCCTGAAATATGGTTATATTTTGGACTTCGGCTCCAAACAAATGCGGCTCTACTCTCATAATTTCATCCACCATGACTGACAATCCTCCGTCTATAAAATGGGGATTTCAGGTCCCTGTCATTATAATTAAATTAAATACATTTGCGAACCCACAAGTAAAAGAAAAAGAAAATAAAAAATGAAAAAGAAACTGAGGGAGCAAAAAAGAAATACTCTGACAGAACTTCTCCTGGAAATTGTTGTGCTGTGATGGAATGGCAAAGTATCATGGTTTGAAATGGAGTGTGTTTTATAGTGTGGTATGCAGGTGTAAACAATTAGGCAAAACACATCAGGTGTGGGATACCACCATCCATTCGACACCAACAGCAATAGTCCAATGTTGACTGTGTGCTGTGACAGAATAACTCCATCAACAACCCACCATTAAAACACAGCCATCACAATTATGTAATCTCAAGAGACGCAGAGCAATACCCCCACTCTGACTGAAATGGAGTAATGTTAGCCACTAGAGAAGTCCGCTGTATCGACAGCAGTGACCGGTTTATGCAACAGCAAACACTTCGTCAACACATACGGAGATTTAGCCTGCATACATCTAAGTAGGGCCTCTACGGAGTGACAACGAAAATCCCGCCAAGTTCTAAATCAAACTAATGTCTGCATGTCCTTACAGTGACTAACCTCCACAAATTATTTTCACTGTTCACAGGGCAGTAGCTGGTTTTATAATGAAAAAGCTCAAGTACAATTTATCTGTTAATCCTTTATCTTTTGTTTGGAATATGATACAAAGTCTTGTCCGTGGCATTGTGATGTTATCAAGGTGCAAGGTTAACCCCATTATAGTGTGAAAGTGACACATGGCCTTGTGCAGGTAGCCGGTGACTTAGAAAACATCCAAACTACTAAAATAGCTGTTGATGGTAAATTAGCTGGTGGTAAAAGTGAAGAGACTTCAAGCCTTATTGACCCATCTGTACCTGAAGGTATTAGTGTGTGGTGCACTCGTTTTCAATCCCCAGATAATAATATGTCTGGGACTGATAATATTGCATTGGAAGTGTTGGGAGAGGGAGAAGAGAGGATTAAATAAATATACTTCTAATTGTAAAAGAAAATATTTGCCATTGTGAATGTAACAATGTAAAGTTAGTTAACATATTGATATAATTATTGAAAAAATGCACTTCTTTATAAATTTTAACGGTTAGATTATGTTCTGTAAGAGCAAACCTCTTGCCTTGTATTTTTATAGAAATTGTTCTTTATAGACTTACCTTAAAGATAATCAGTAGTGATGTCTGTGCTCATCCTTCAGCATCTCTTGAAGCATCTTGGTGGGCATTTCTTGTAGCTCTATTGTGCAATTAAGCACAGGGTGCAATTATTTTATAGCATGTAAAACAAGTAGCTAGGCAAGGGCTTTTGGGAGGTGGGCTTGGTCGTCATGCAGAGCGACACCATCCCGTGTCTGGTGCGTTCTAGTTTTCCATAACTGATCAAGGGGAGCCTTTCCCCCATATATAGATGGCCTCAGCATGGACTCTAATATGTGCAGTCCCTTCTTCTTAGATTGTGTTGGCCCTATCTCATGCAGTAGCTGTAAGCATAGCCTTCACCCCTTGAACCACCATGTCAATCACAGGGCAGACTCCAGGAAGACTTTATTAGAACTGAAGGTAGCACTGATTAATGTTAACTCTTTGCACAAACACACTCTTGATATTTATGACTTGTTAAAAGACAAGAGTCTGGACGTGTAAATTATGACAAAAACCTGGATGAGGGAGGATACTTGTCCTAATTTGCAGTTAGACATGCCTGAGACTTAAGTGCCTATTTAGATAGGGTGGGAAGTAGAACAAGTGGGGTAGTAATTGTTTATAAAAGGATTTACAAATGTAAAACATTTCATATTGATGGGCTGACTGAAGCAGAAGCTTTGGGCTTTAGCATATCCATTGACAGACAACATTCTTTCTCTGGGGCATTGGTTTATTTGCCCCCAGGATATGCAGGAGATTTTCTTGCATCCCCATACCAACCATTGGCCCCGAAATGTATTTCCTACACCAATTTAACAATGCTTGGTGACTTTAACATTAATTTAGACAAGGCGGAGGACCCTCTAAGTATAAGCTTGGTGGAAACGTCAGTCTCTCTTAATTTAGTGTGAGCCAGTGGCTCATTTTGCGGTCTTTTGCTTGGGTGCAGCTCCCTCTTCCTCCAATATGGGGTTCTGCGCTAAACTCTGGTCTGTCTTCTATTTCTTTCCATGATGAGTCAATGTTAGTCTTTTCTTCTTGCATTTATACTTCCTCTGTCTTCCTTCCTTGACTTTCTTCTCTGATTTCTCTTACTCGGTTCAGTCTGTCTTCCCTCTCTAACACATGCTTCTTTGTGTTTCCTATAAGTGCCTTGGTGTGGGAAGGGATGGAGTCACAGGCTTATCGAGACACTGATTCCCGACTTTGCTCCAGTAAAAAGTCTACTTCTTCACAAAGTCCCTTGAATAGAGGCAGTTTGAAAACCTGTGTGTGAATTTGAGAGCCTCTAGGACAAAGACAAAATGCAACCTCTTCTCCATTAAGCAGATGAATTAGGACTGTGACTCCCATACAGCATTTTCTCAGAGGTATTTCCATCCTTTTGCAGTTCAAGGAACAACAATCACTGGAAAAAAAAGGTTACCAGGGACGTTGCAGTTAAGAAATATATATATATTTTTAAAACCTTAATAAACAGAGTTTACAGAGACGTTATATTTTGACTCACCAGTGAAATTTAGCAATTATAGTTACATGAGCTAACTATAACTTACACCACCTCAATGCACTGCTTATGACCTAACATACAACATCACTCATGACATGGTCAGTGTTATCACTCATGACATCATCCACAGAACCACTCACATACCCACTTATACCCCAATACAACATCTCATACACCCACTCACACTCACTCAACCACTTATATACCCATTTACAGAGCCATACAAGTACTTATACAACCATTCACTTCTCCATAGAGCCTCTCACATACCCACTCACTCATAGAGCCTGATCATACAGCCAGTCACTCACCTATACAGCCATACACTCACCCATACAGCTATAGCTACTGACACACCCAGTTATTCAACTATACAGTCACTCACCCACCCACTCGCTCACCGAAACAGCCACTCATCAGAGCAACTCACGCACCCACACAACCACTTGCATACTCATTCACATAAAACCTCTCACTTAACCACTCGCTTACCCATGCAGCCAATCCCACAGACATGAACCCTTCCATATAGCCACTCACACTACCAACTTACTTAACCAAACACTCACTCAAACATGCACTCACTCACCCATACAGCCATTTACATACACTGTCACTCACTCATATAGGTATTCAGAAACCCACTCACTCACCCATACAGTCACTGGCACATCTACTCACTCACCAATACAGCCATTAAGTCACCCACACAGCTACTCAGACACCCACTTATACACTCATACAGCAACTCACACCCATTCACACACCTGTACAGTCTCTCAGACACCCACTCACACACAGATACACAGTCACACAGCGACTCACATAAACTATGTAAAAAAAGGAATCACTCAGTAGTACACAAAGTATACTATTATAACTTTTGTGATACCTTAGTATATATTTGTAACACTCATAAACATCTAGAAAACACTCACAATCAGTGGATGATGTTATCAGTGATGTCATTTTAGATGTGATCAGTGATGTCATGAGCGATGTCACTGACAATGTCAAGAGTGATGTAATATGTGAGGTCATAAACAGTGCATTGTGAGGAACATAAGTTATAGTTAGCTCAGGTAACTATAACTTCTGAATTTCACTGGTGTTGTAGGTGTCAAATGGGAGCCTAAATATAACATCCCTGTAACCTTTGTTTTTTTCAGTTAAGTTTTTTTGTCGTAAATCTTATTTCCTAATTATAACGTTGCTGTAACCTATGGCTTTTTCAGTTAATTTCTAATGTTTTTCAAATTCTATTTTCTACCTGTAACCTTTGAAAATGAGTGTGTATGTGAGTGCTAGAGTGCCTCAGTGGGTGTGTGACTGAGCTTGTGAGCGACTCAATGGGTGTGTGACTGTGTTTGTGTGTGTGTACGTAACTGAGTGGGTCTGTGACTACTTGTATAATTGTTTAACTGGGTGTGTGAGTGGGTGCATCACTGTCTGAGTGAGTCTATGGCTGTTTGAGTAGATGTCTAAGTTGGTGCATAAGTGTCTCAGTGGGTCAGTTGCTCGGTGCAGGAGTTTTTGAGTGGTTTAGACACTTGAGAAAGACCTATAACATGTGAATTAGATCTTGCAGTGAGAGAGCACAGACAGGGTCTGCACTAGTAGCTACCATCCATGTTTGAAGGACTATTCCTGTAGATGGTTGAGAACGTTGGTTCCATACTTACCTACATATCTCAGAGAGTGTAGGAGTTTACCTCTATCAGTTCCATGATATGTTTAAGTGAATGTGCTGGTATGTAACTGCCTGCTATAATTCCTCTATTGCTGCCAAAATATGTATATAAGTGGCTGCACAAATACTTCAGTGCCTGTGTGAGGAAAAAGAGAGCTATGTAGGTGTCACTGCAATTATCTTTGAGTCTGCTGCATGAATAAATAGTTTCTGGTGAGTGACTGAATGTATAAGAACTTCTGTAGCTATCTCTGTAACTGACAAATAGGCTCTATGCTTTTGTGAATATCTAGGTCAATAGTTTTAGGGATGGCATACTCTATGTAGTACTTGCCATTGAGGCCTGCAAGTGCCCAAGTAACTTATTCAACTCTGAAGGACATCTGCCAATGTCTAAAGCACAAAATAGCTTCCTTTATTGTATACCTACAGCATATCTTAGAAGTGTGTGATGTGCAATAAAACATGGGTTCGACATTTCAGAAAGACCTTTAACATGCCAACTCCAGCTTGCAGTGAGAGCGCACAGACAGGTTGTGCACTAGTAGCTATCACCCATGATTCACACACTATTTCTTTGCATGGTTCAGAAGGTTGTGTCAGTACTTTCCTCCAAATATGAGTGTAGCATTACACCTCTATGAGCGCCAAAAGATGCTTACGTTAATGTGCTGGTACGTGACTGTGTATTTTAGTAACTTTATGGCTGTCTAAATGTGTATGTAAGTGGCTGCACAAATACTTCAGCGCCTCTAAAAGGGAATAGAGAGCTATGAGCATGTGACTGCAACAACCTTTGAGTCTGCCGCAGGCATATGCCGTTTCTGGTAAGTGACTGAATTTATATGTGCTTCTGTAGCTGTCTGGTTAGGTTGCAAAGAGGGTTTACTCTCTTAACACTACCCTTTCCATTAACTAAGACACATGCATCCAGAAGATTACTTCTTTCACCTCTAGATAGCATCCATTACATTTATGGTGGTGGGGTAGGTTGGATACTGATAAAATGATGTTAGTCCCTAATAGTTTATTTACTATTTCTAATATTCTGTTAAATATCCAGCTTAAATTCTATAAAACAAATCTATTCTATTTTATCCTCTTTTCTTTGGAATAACAAAAAATCGTGTACGTCTGTATCTAAACTGAAAAAAACTGCAAAAAACACAGTTGATGGACAGCATGTAGAACAATGTAATACATTCACCCCAGTACAAGGATCTGTCCCTTAATTCATCGTTTTTATGCACTCCACACCACCCTGGGTTAGACACTGGCTATATGCAAATCAGCTCTGACCCTGTGCCTCATGGGAACAGTCCAGTCCGAACTACCAAGCCATGTCTTTCCCAGACCGGAATCAAGCATCCAAGGACCGGTTTCTGGCTATCAGCCTTCATCAGCCTGGATAGCTTGACTCCAGTGGTGTGGAGAGCCTGGGACTCACGTCTGAGCATACCCAGCCCACTCGGGGTGAAAATTGCAAAAAACACAGTTGATGGACAGAATGTAGAACAATGTCATACATTCACCCCAGTACAAGGATCTGGGCCTAAATCCATCGTTTTTTTGCACTCCACACTACCCGGGGTTAGACACTGGCTATATGCAAATCAGCTCTGACCCTGTGCCTCATGGGAACAGTCCAGTCCGAACTACCAAGCCATGTCTTTCCCAGACCAGAATCAAGCATCCAAGGATCGGTTTCTGGCTATCAGCCTTCATCAGCCTGGATAGCTTGACTCCAGTGGTGTGGAGAGCCTGGGACTCACGTCTGAGCATACCCAGCCCACTCGGGGTGAAAATTGCAAAAAACACAGTTGATGGACAGAATGTAGAACAATGTCATACATTCACCCCAGTACAAGGATCTGGGCCTAAATCCATCGTTTAATTGCACTCCACACCACCCTGGGTTAGACACTAGCTATATGCAAATCAGCTCTGACCCTGTGCCTCATGGGAACAGTCCAGTCCGAACTACCAAGCCATGTCTTTCCCAGACCGGAATCAAGCATCCAAGGACCGGTTTCTGGCTATCAGCCTTCATCAGCCTGGATAGCTTGACTCCAGTGGTGTGGAGAGCCTGGGACTCACGTCTGAGCATACCCAGCCCACTCGGGGAGAAAATTGCAAAAAACACAGTTGATGGACAGAATGTAGAACAATGTCATACATTCACCCCAGTACAAGGATCTGGGCCTAAATCCATAATTTTTTGCACTCCACACCACCCTGGGTTAGACACTGGCTATATGCAAATCAGCTCTGACCCTGTGCCTCATGGGAACAGTCCAGTCCGAACTACCAAGCCATGTCTTTCCCAGACCGGAATCAAGCATCCAAGGACCGGTTTCTGGCTATCAGCCTTCATCAGCCTGGATAGCTTGACTCCAGTGGTGTGGAGAGCCTGGGACTCACGTCTGAGCATACCCAGCCCACTCGGGGTGAAAATTGCAAAAAACACATTTGATGGACAGAATGTAGAACAATGTCATACATTCACCCCAGTACAAAGATCTGGGCCTAAATCCATTGTTTGTTTGCACTCCACACCACCCTGGGTTAGACACTGGCTATATGCAAATCAGCTCTGACCCTGTGCCTCATGGGAACAGTCCAGTCTGAATTACCAAGCCATGTCTTTCCCAGACCGGAATCAAGCATCCAAGGACCGGTTTCTGGCTATCAGCCTTCATCAGCCTGGATAGCTTGACTCCAGTGGTGTGGAGAGCCTGGGACTCACGTCTGAGCATACCCAGCCCACTCGGGGTGAAAATTGCAAAAAACACAGTTGAAGGACAGAATGTAGAACAATGTCATACATTCACCCCAGTACAAGGATCTGGGCCTAAATCCATCGTTTTTTTGCACTCCACACCACCCTGGGCTAGACACTGGCTATATGCAAATCAGCTCTGACCCTGTGCCTCATGGGAACAGTCCAGTCCGAACTACCAAGCCATGTCTTTCCCAGACTGGTATCAAGCATCCAAGGACCGGTTTCTGGCTATCAGCCTTCATCAGCCTGGATAGCTTGACTCCAGTGGTGTGGAGAGCCTGGGACTTTCTGACTTATGCATACTGAAACTTGATTTTACAACTTGACAAACATCTTTTACATTGCAAATCAAGCTACAAGTGATGCATAATCCATGTTTGAAAGAGTATTTCTCTACATGAATGAGAACTCTGAGTCACTACTTGCCACAATATCTGAGAAATTGTAGGAGTACACCTGTAGCAGTGCCATGAGATTGTTAACTAAAGTTTAGCTCTTAAGCTACAGTTTTTTGTACTCCCATTTACACCGTATAGTAAGCAGCAAATGTTCAACATACTACTTCAAAGCAGATTGTGAACCAACTTCTCGCACACCTAGCAGCCGATTGCTATGTGGGTGTGACCGACACAGACGTGCTGTCGGTGTCTGTCCCACCGACACCTACAACCGCGGTCGGACCGCCGCATTACGATGCGATCGGTTGGAGCACATTGCCCCAGGGACCAACCGACAGCTTCCTAAAGGCTCAAGAAGGCCCTTGAGGGGTCAATCAGATTTCATTCCTCACAATGGAGGCAGTGCCTTCCCAGACACCACTGTGGGGATTACGATCCACCTTTCCGCTAGCCATTTCACATTGTTTCTTCCAATGTACAAAGGCTGGCATCTGTCCCCGGTGGTCCACCGCTATGGGCCCTGGAGTACACCTGTGGTGCCACCCTAAACATCCCTGCATCGTGTGGCAGGCACTGCATGTGTGCACTGCATCATGTGTGGCAGCTCCAACACCTTTTAGCATTGGGGCTTGTGCTATGGCCCTTTTCCAGGCCGCAGCACAAGCCTCAATGCTAAGAGGTATGTTTGTGACCACCTCCACGATGGTCGGATCATAATTTGGCACGCAGGACCAATGAATACCTGTCGGACAATCCTGTTGCAATGTTAGCATTCGGAAGCTCTTCCGACTGATTTGCAGCCCCTAGTCTGCAAATCAGACAAACTGTAACATTCCCATACACTCATAAAGTGTCTTACTCACCTGTTATTAAACATACAAAGCCACTCACAAAACCACTCATACATTACCTCATATATTTCAAATATTTTCTCAAAAATATTTGATAATCTCTTACAACATTCTCACATATACATATACCTTTTCAATCATTTTTTTCTCCAACTTAAATGTAATTCACATACCTGAAAATTCATTGACCAAATATTTTTTGGTCTTATCAAATAGATAAAATACTGTCGGGAAATGTAAAAACAGCATAAGAAAAGTAAGCATAAGAATGGCACACCACTCTCACACAAAGCAACCATGCATGAAGACAGCAAATAAAAAAATATTTTTCAATTGTTTATTTTGCCACTCCATTACTGAATGGTTAGTATATTTTATAAACTTTTATAAAGAAGCCCAATATGTGTAAGAGTTTTGCAAACGTCTGACATTGGGATAAACGTGGGCTAAATTTGGGTGATATTTGTGCTAAATTGGGCTCTTTTATCTCTGGTGGCTTACTTGGGAGACTCATTTTTTATGAAGCTCCCTAATTTCCTCATTTACTGCAGTATCCTCTGCTTTCAGTTTTCTACTTCGATTCCATCAAGAGGCGGTCAGATGTGCCACAGTTTTTGCATAGATTCAGAATATTAGCTTTCTAGTTGCTCATCAGAACACTGTAGTAAACTGCTGATCACCAGGGAGTTAACGTGCAAGTTGAAAGTGCATGTGTCCTTCTACATGTCCGAATGTTTTGAGGAACATATTTGAGGACTCACTTCAACCATGTCCTAAGTATTCTTTCTACAGGACTAACCATCATTTCTATGACAAAATACAGCCCCTCAATTTGTTCCTTTCTAAATTAAATGTTTTAAGTTTTACCAGTTTGATTCAATTAAGATGGCTTCAGTTGTGCTATACCTTTGTCAAAAGTAAGACTGTTAGTGCTCCAGTTGTTCTTTAGAACACTCTGGTAGGCTGCGGTAGAACACAAGGGAATCATCTGAAAAGCTGCTCCTTTTGAAGTACAATAGGAAGATATTTGAGATCTCACTTAAAACATGTCTTATTTTATTGCTCCTACAGCACTAACCATAATTGCTATGACAAAAATTAACCCTCTCATTGGGTTTCTGTCTAAATTGAATGTTTTAAGCTTTACCAGTTTGATTCAATCAAGACGGCTTCAGGTGTTACATACATTTGTCATTGGAAAGTCTGTAAGCATTATATCTGTTCTTTAGAACACTCTGGGAGGCTGCAGTAGAACACACAGGCATAAATTGACAGGCTGCTCCAATTGGAAGTACATGTTTGATTGAGCATGTCAGACTTAATTCTCATATGGCTGAGAAACATAGAGTGAATTTACAGAAACAATGCTCCCATTTTAGCTTCTGGGGCACCTTCTATAACCTCTATGGGAAAATCAGGAGACATGAGGCTTTTTCACAGGGTAAAATGACCTTAGAACACACCAGAATTCCTAATATTAGTATGGTACCAAAAACAAATGATTTCTCCTTTTTGTTACCCTCAAAAACTGCCATTCACTACAGTGCATGTCAATAGGGTGCTATCATGTATATTGGTCCCAGGATGGCTGCCATGAGATCTGTACTTAGGCTCTGCCCAGATATCCTTATTTGCTTTTGTTTACATTTCTCAACAACTACTGAATGAATATACACCAAATAACTGAAAGCATAATCCGTAAACCAAAGTCTACCTTCCTACCAAATTAGGTGTCATTCCATCTGGTGGTTCGGGCTGAAGTCCATTTCAAATCCCCTATGGGAATTAACATGGGAAATTTTATTTTTTTACCCCCTCCTTTATCTTGGCACTCGCTCGCCGGATAACCATGAAACTTTCCATGCTCAAGGAGATTCACTATGATAGAATATATACGCCAAATGGTATAAAGCAAAACCAAAGGGGATGATGAGCGTAGTGTTGAACACAGCAAGCACTCACCCCCAGTCAACTGACCTGGGTTTAATCCATAATCATTTTTTAGCACACTCCGCCACCCCAGTTCAGACACGGCCATATGCAAATCAGTCTGACCTTGTGCCTCATGGGAACAGTCCAGCCCGATCTGCCAAGCCATGTCTTCCCTGGACCGGAAACAAGCATCCTGGGACCGTTTTCTGGCTAATCAGCCGTCATCAGCTGGGCTAGCTTGAATACAGTGGCAAAGTGAGCAAGGGACCCATGTCTGGGCATTCCCTGCCAACTTAGGGCTAACAAAGCAAAACCAAAGGGGATGATGGACGGAGAGTTGATGGTATATACATGTATTTGTTCAGCAGCTCAATTACGAAATGTAGTAGAGAAATCATCATTTATTATAGTGTATGGTCTTTTTTTTTTGCTTTTATTTCGGAACATGTATAATTGCACATACAGTACAATCCCTAGAAGGGACACATAGTGCATAACAAGTAACATATCACATTGAGTGGGCTAAAAACCCACTGTAGAATGCATCCAATAAACACAATAAATCTGGACATCCCCAATCAGGCTATAATGAGATGCAAAATCGAGTGAAAACATAACTGTTAAGAACTAGGCTGCGATTGACAGGATAGTGTAGTAGAATATATTCACAGAATACTTAGATTGATATAATCCAACCACTATGTCCAGCCCCGTCCTCCCCCCTGGATGGAGCTACAATGTGTACGGTAACATGTAGACAGGGCCATATGCTAAGGATCCGCTTGCAGAGAGGAATTGGATGATGACCTGGTCATGAGAGGGTATTGTTGCTGCTAGCAGATTATTACAGTAACCCATGCCCTAATGCAGAGGCTAGGCAGTCATGTCCATGACCCAAACCTCCCGGCCATGTTGGCTGATGGAGTCTGCATGACAAGGGTGCCCGCCAGTTCCCCCAAACCACGAGGGAAGTGGTTCCTGACTATGTGAGAGCATCTGAGCTTGTAAGATGTCTAACAGTATCCCCATGTCTCAAGGTCTTGAGCAGCATTCTTGTCCATGCGAACTATGCGTAGGTATCTCTCTTCCACCACTCCTCATTCCAGCACATCTGTTTTCCATCTAGAGAGGCACGGCTGCAAACGTATGCTGCATCTTGGCCCCCATCTTGGAGGTTGGTAAAATCCCAAGTAGAAAATGCTTGATTGTCACCTCAATCTGGGATCCTGTGACCTTCTGGAGCATCTCCAAAATCCCAACCAGTGAGACTGGAGATGTGGGCAGTCCCAAGTCATGTATGTGAATGCTGTTGGCTCGAATCCAGAACAGGGGCCTCCGGCGAATGTGGCACACTGAACTGTGGCAGTCTGTCGGGAGCCAAGCATGTACGGTGTAAGTAATGAAATTGTATCAGCTTAAAGCATGCATTACTGGCCACCTTCCTAACCTGTGTAAACGCATGGTTCCACACCCCCTTCATGAGAGGGACTGGCAGGTCAGCCGACCATCGGTCCCGAATGTGGGAATGTGGGAAATATCCATAGAACGGTTGACCTTGAGTGCCCCGCATAGGCGGGAAATCAATCCCCTGAAAGATCCTGGGTCAAGGATCACCAACAAAGTGATAAACTTCACTGGCAATTTGGGGAAAGACGTCCAGAGCTCACATTTGGTATGCAAAATTTCTGCATATTGTAAAAAGTGTCTGGCTGGGACTTGGAAGCACTCTTGGGATCTCCTGCCCTCTGGACCATAGTGTACGGTCTTTAATGACAATGGTTACATATGTGTACAGGTGATCAAGTTCCTCAAGAGCCTTAACTACTGAGCTTTGTCTAGGTATTTACACAATAGGCGAGCTGCCAAATTCTGTAGAAATTGTAGATTGTACAAAAACAAGAAAAGAGAGGTCGGATCAAACACTTGATCAAACTAAGCGTAAACTATACAGACCACAGTTCAAGGAGTCAACACAAGGTTAGATTATCACATCCGATTTGGGTGATAAAGAAAGCCCTCACACACTGACCTAGTCAGTGTCATGCTTCATCATCGGGCCCCACCGACAGAGGCCGAATGCCTCTGCGGTGTGCTACGACGCCAGAAAGACTGCGGAGCAGGTTTTTTTGTGTGTGGAGGGCGTGCTCTTGTTTACAGTGAAATATTAAAAGTGCCTAAAAAAGGGTATCGAAAAAAATATATTTAATAAATGATCCCTGAGGCACAAAAATAAAGAGTATTACGTGTCTGTATTTATATGCCAAGGTTCAAGGTTGGTAAAATACAGAATATACTCAATTTCTTCCAGTCAACATGTTTCAGCCATAAGGGTGGTATATTACCGTGGCATTCTTCAGGACTATACCCCGGCGGTATGGGCTCTCTAATCACCCACCCTGACCTGGGGACGTGAAAGTGAAAATAAGGAGTGAAAAAAGTGCATAAAAATTAGTGGAAGAGTAAAATACTCGATTCCAAAAAATACTCCGTAAATTTGGAGTGTCACTGCACCTGTAAAGTGAAAAAAAAACACACAGACAGACAGAAGACAAACATGAACATTGTTAATATGAGCCTTACTAAGTAGTCATAGTGCTCCATGAAGTGTGGCTCAAGTGGTATTCCCAAAGTAAGCATAGATTTTATGCACCATCCAAATAGCCCCTAGAGGATGATAGCAGATATCTCTGGGAAGTGATGTGCTAGAGGTGTGCTATTTACAAGAAAAACGATTAAAATGGGGGATTAAAAACGCGAATGCGTGTACTCCTTATGAAGGGATCAATGGACCTAAAAGGTCTGTGCCCCTTCAAATAGGTAATAAAGGTACATGTCTCACTTTCAAAAGGGGCGCTACTCGCACCATGGGTCTCGGGAGGGGGTCGGAGCGACCTGGCACATCCTAAGAACAGAAAGAAATGGTACAATGGCAAAGCCTATACATAATCAGATACTTAGCTCTGTTCACAGAAGGAGCAGCGGATTGTGTATCGTCGTTACTCACGCCCTCAGCGCTCTCGACCCGCTGGTCAACCTAGTTATGGCCTCCAAACCGGACCCCGAAGATAGGAAAGCGGGGCCGGTAGACTTGTTTTTAAGCAGAGCCGTCGCGTATGCGCCCTGTTTCCGGGTGGGCGTGTCAAGCCGATAGGGAGGCTAGGAACGCACACGCCCACCTCGGAGAGCCACGTCTTGCTCAAAGCGAGGCTTGGGGACGTCCACACCCACAAATTCGTGTGAAATCGAGGCTTGGAAGTCGGCTTGGTCACTAAAGACGGGCAGCGCAGTAGCGCTAACGCTGATTATAAAAGCATTAGAGCACGCAGTGCAAGTACTGCTTTTCATTATTTCTGTATAAATTAACTTAATAGAAATTAATCTATATTGGAGGCAATAGATTGCACATGGGAGCGCCAATGCTCATTAAACCATTAGAGCACGCAGTGCAAATACTGCCTTTCATTGTTTCTGTATAAATAAACTTAATAGAATTTAATCCATATTGGAGGCAATGGGTTGTACATGGGAGCATACCCTGTAGGTAGGGACTAATCTGTATGTGCAAGGCTAGTCATTTGAGTGAATCATAGGACAAAGGATGACTATTTACAAGTAGGCAGGAAAGACCGGTTTTGGTTGAGATAGGTGTTCAAGGGATACTTGTTTCAAGATAATACTGAGCTCCATGGGATGTCATCGTTGAGCCCATTCACATTGGTGCCCAGACGATACACCCAACGTTGCTCCTTTTCAAAAAGTCTGCTGGTGATGTTGGTTGTACCCTTCACTTCCTCGATTACCGTCCACCTCATGTCATTTGTAGTATGGTTGCTGTCCAAAAAGTGGCGGCTCAGTTTGGTAGTTAGTTTTTTGCATCGGACGTTGCTCCGATGTTCGCAGATGCGTTGTTTTATTCTGCGCGTTGTCATGCCAACATACCGTAGCTGGCACGGGCACGTGATCAAATACACCACATTCATGGTGTTGCAGTTAGTATGTTCCCTTTGGGTCCATACCCTGCCTGCTTCAAGTGAAAGGGTTTTGGTTGCCTCTGTCAAGTGACAGACACTGCAATTGGAGCACGGAAAATGCCCCACAACTTTGGGCATACCCCAAGCGCTGGTGACTGTCAGTGTGGGTTCAGAGACTTTCTCTTTAGGACGGGTGTGCACCAGAGAGTCCTTTAGACTGCGACCCCTTTTGAAAGAAAAAAGCGGTTTTTCCCAATTCTCTCTGTGAGAGGTCAGAATATTCCAATGTTTGTTGATGTTTTTTTTCATCATGTTGGACAGACTGCTGTATGTTGTCACACACGTGAGGGGTATTGTATTCTGGTTAATGGCTTTCTCCTCTAGTAGTGCCTCTCTTGGTTGGTTCCTCGCTCTCTTGAAACCTTTGCTCAGGATAGGTGCCGGATACCCTCTGTCTTTTAATTTCTCAGTGAGGCTCAAGGACTGTTCTTTGAAGTCCGAGAGGGAGGTACAATTGCGCCTAAGCCTCAAAAATTGCCCATAGGGGAGGTTTTCCTTCAAAGGGCGTGGGTGGAAGCTACTGAACTCGAGGAGGTTGTTTTTTGCGGTAGGCTTATGATGTGTCTTAGTCATAAGGCTAGTTCCTTGCACCGTGATCTCAACATCCAGGAAGACAATCTCCGACCTACTCTTCGTGTTTGTGAACCGCAGATTCCGGTCTAGAGTGTTGATCCAGTTGAGAAATAGATCGAGATCAGTGTCATTCCCAGTCCATAGTAACAAAATGTCATCTATGTAGCGCTTCCACAGGAGCATTGAAGATGAAAAAGATTTGGAGGTGGGTAGGATGTGTCTAGCTTCAAAATCTGCTACATACAACCCCGCCACGCTTGGAGCAAAAATGCTGCCCATGCTGGTACCTGAGCATTGAAGATAGAGTTTGTCTTTAAAGGAGAAGTAATTCTCTTTCAGGGCAATTGTTGCACATTCAATGATGAAGGTTTTAGGAGTTTGAAAATCCCATTCGGTGGAGTCTAGTGATTCACCCAGGACTCTGATCGTATCGTCCTGGGGGATGCTGGTATACAGACTTTCAACGTCCAGGGTAACGAGAGTGACTGAGTTTTCAGGGAAGGTTACATCTGATAGTAGACGTAGGAGACTTTTTGTATCCTTCAGGTAAGTTGGAGTAGACTGCACCAAGGGTTTCAGGAAGTAGTCACAGAACTCGGATAAGGGCTCAAGGAGGGAACCGATACCCGAGACAATGGGGCGATCTGGTGGAGGAAGTCTGTTTTTGTGCATTTTTGGTAGTGTGTAAAAATACGGAATTACTTGTTTGGAATTCGTCAGAAATGCCGCCTCGTTTTTTGACACATGTCCCTCCTCCTCTGCACGATGAACAAGGTTCGTGATCCTGCTGGTTAGGGCTGCGGTGGGGTCTATTGTTAGTGGGGTATAGTTCCGGATGTCCCCAAGCAGTTCGTAGCATGTTTTCTCGTAATCAACTGTGTTTTGGATCACAATTCCCCCGCCTTTATCAGCCGGCTTAATGGTGATCGTGCTGTCATTCTGCAGTTGTTGCAACGCTTGGTACTCAGCTGTGCTGAAGTTACCAAAAACCACGGGGTTTTCACAGGACTCTAGGTCTTTAAACACAGCCTGCTCGAAAGCGGTAATCGCTGCGGGTGTGGTGTGAGGAGGAGGGGTGAAGGTTGAACTTGGTCTCAAACCTGTATCCCCTTTTCTTATAGCCTCGTTTGGGTCATCCTTTCCTTCGAAAAAAGCTTTCAGTTTCAGTTTTCTGAAAAAGCTGGCAAGTTCGCAGTGAAGCTTAAATTTGTCAGGTCTGGCTTTTGGAACAAAGCCCAGGCCTCTCTCAAGCAGCTGTACTTCAGTGGGTGTTAGTACTCTGGTAGAAAGATTGGTCACTAGGCTTACATCCCGCTCGTTCCTGGTTGTTGGTTGGTGCGGGTGTGACTCGCTACAGGGTCGTCCTCCTCCCAGGTGACTCGGCTGTTGCCTCTCCGCTTCCCCCTTCCTCTCCGGCCGCTCTCTAAAAAAGGCTGCCTTTGTTGGTTCTGGAAGTTAGGTGGGGGCATAAACCCTGGATTCCAGCCCATGAAAGGGAACTGAGGTTGGTGGAAGGCAAAGGGGTTATGGCCCATCATCATTTGTGGTGGTTGCCATTGCTGATGTTGACCCTGGTATCCTTGTCTGCCCCTTGCGTTTCTATTTCCACGATTACCTCTGCCCTTTGTCTGCTTAAATGAGCTATTGCTCGATCCACTACTGTTAGAGGATTCATCATCAGATTGGTCAGATTTGTTATTGTTTCGAGTGGGAGGAGTGAAAGTTGGGGCTGAATAAGGATACACCTTTTCAAACTCAAACTTCTTTTGATCTTTTTGTAATTTGGTTGCTTTCGACTGCATCAAATTATCTCTGTACTCGTTCAGTTCCTTGTTAAGTTCGTCCAACCGTTTCTTAAAACCCGTGATTGTAGTTTTAAAGTTTCTTTCAGTTTCTGTAATCTCCACCATCAGTGCTTCAGAGAGTCTCAGCACTGTTTTTATGATTAAGACTAGCCAGTCGCGAGTACAGTGCCAAGCGATCATGGCCCAATCTTTACGGAAGGTGGCATCATTGAGGAAGATGCGAGGGGCATTCGTCACTAGCAACCCTTTGGGTGCAGAGTTTGACATCAGATATTGTTTGAGAATAGTCCCATGGAGAATAGTGCGGATATGCTCTCTTTTTTTCTCTGTGAGATTTTCCCATTCAGTGGTGTTAGCTATTGCCTGTGATATTTGGGGATCTGCAAATATCGATGTGTCCGACATCAGTTCCTCTATCTCTGATTCGGAATATGTCAGGCCCATGTTCGCCATGGTGAAAGTGGTGAAAGTGAGGCAAAGGAGTAAATCTTTAAAAACCAGCAATGAAAGGGGAATATCTTGCCGGTAGTAAAAGAAGCTCTCACAGCTGTGCGCTGCTATAATATTCAATAACAAAAGGAGAGGTAGGGAGAATGAGGCACTCTCTTAGTCCCCGGTTAGTTATACAAAAACAAGAAAAGAGAGGTCGGATCAAACACTTGATCAAACTAAGCGTAAACTATACAGACCACAGTTCAAGGAGTCAACACAAGGTTAGATTATCACATCCGATTTGGGTGATAAAGAAAGCCCTCACACACTGACCTAGTCAGTGTCATGCTTCATCATCGGGCCCCACCGACAGAGGCCGAATGCCTCTGCGGTGTGCTACGACGCCAGAAAGACTGCGGAGCAGGTTTTTTTGTGTGTGGAGGGCGTGCTCTTGTTTACAGTGAAATATTAAAAGTGCCTAAAAAAGGGTATCGAAAAAAATATATTTAATAAATGATCCCTGAGGCACAAAAATAAAGAGTATTACGTGTCTGTATTTATATGCCAAGGTTCAAGGTTGGTAAAATACAGAATATACTCAATTTCTTCCAGTCAACATGTTTCAGCCATAAGGGTGGTATATTACCGTGGCATTCTTCAGGACTATACCCCGGCGGTATGGGCTCTCTAATCACCCACCCTGACCTGGGGACGTGAAAGTGAAAATAAGGAGTGAAAAAAGTGCATAAAAATTAGTGGAAGAGTAAAATACTCGATTCCAAAAAATACTCCGTAAATTTGGAGTGTCACTGCACCTGTAAAGTGAAAGAAAACACACAGACAGACAGAAGACAAACATGAACATTGTTAATATGAGCCTTACTAAGTAGTCATAGTGCTCCATGAAGTGTGGCTCAAGTGGTATTCCCAAAGTAAGCATAGATTGTATGCACCATCCAAATAGCCCCTAGAGGATGATAGCAGATATCTCTGGGAAGTGATGTGCTAGAGGTGTGCTATTTACAAGAAAAACGATTAAAATGGGGGATTAAAAACGCGAATGCGTGTACTCCTTATGAAGGGATCAATGGACCTAAAAGGTCTGTGCCCCTTCAAATAGGTAATAAAGGTACATGTCTCACTTTCAAAAGGGGCGCTACTCGCACCATGGGTCTCGGGAGGGGGTCGGAGCGACCTGGCACATCCTAAGAACAGAAAGAAATGGTACAATGGCAAAGCCTATACATAATCAGATACTTAGCTCTGTTCACAGAAGGAGCAGCGGATTGTGTATCGTCGTTACTCACGCCCTCAGCGCTCTCGACTCGCTGGTCAACCTAGTTATGGCCTCCAAACCGGACCCCGAAGATAGGAAAGCGGGGCAAGTACTGCTTTTCATTATTTTTGAAAAGGAGCAACGTTGGGTGTATCGTCTGGGCACCAATGTGAATGGGCTCAACGATGACATCCCATGGAGCTCAGTATTATCTTGAAACAAGTATCCCTTGAACACCTATCTCAACCAAAACCGGTCTTTCCTGCCTACTTGTAAATAGTCATCCTTTGTCCTATGATTCACTCAAATGACTAGCCTTGCACATACAGATTAGTCCCTACCTACAGGGTATGCTCCCATGTACAACCCATTGCCTCCAATATGGATTAAATTCTATTAAGTTTATTTATACAGAAACAATGAAAGGCAGTATTTGCACTGCGTGCTCTAATGGTTTAATGAGCATTGGCGCTCCCATGTGCAATCTATTGCCTCCAATATAGATTAATTTCTATTAAGTTAATTTATACAGAAATAATGAAAAGCAGTACTTGCACTGCGTGCTCTAATGCTTTTATAATCAGCGTTAGCGCTACTGCGCTGCCCGTCTTTAGTGACCAAGCCGACTTCCAAGCCTCGATTTCACACGAATTTGTGGGTGTGGACGTCCCCAAGCCTCGCTTTGAGCAAGACGTGGCTCTCCGAGGTGGGCGTGTGCGTTCCTAGCCTCCCTATCGGCTTGACACGCCCACCCGGAAACAGGGCGCATACGCGACCGCTCTGCTTAAAAACAAGTCTACCGGCCCCGCTTTCCTATCTTCGGGGTCCGGTTTGGAGGCCATAACTAGGTTGACCAGCGGGTCGAGAGCGCTGAGGGCGTGAGTAACGACGATACACAATCCGCTGCTCCTTCTGTGAACAGAGCTAAGTATCTGATTATGTATAGGCTTTGCCATTGTACCATTTCTTTCTGTTCTTAGGATGTGCCAGGTCGCTCCGACCCCCTCCCGAGACCCATGGTGCGAGTAGCGCCCCTTTTGAAAGTGAGACATGTACCTTTATTACCTATTTGAAGGGGCACAGACCTTTTAGGTCCATTGATCCCTTCATAAGGAGTACACGCATTCGCATTTTTAATCCCCCATTTTAATCGTTTTTCTTGTAAATAGCACACCTCTAGCACATCACTTCCCAGAGATATCTGCTATCATCCTCTAGGGGCTATTTGGATGGTGCATAAAATCTATGCTTACTTTGGGAATACCACTTGAGCCACACTTCATGGAGCACTATGACTACTTAGTAAGGCTCATATTAACAATGTTCATGTTTGTCTTCTGTCTGTCTGTGTGTTTTTTTTCACTTTACAGGTGCAGTGACACTCCAAATTTACGGAGTATTTTTTGGAATCGAGTATTTTACTCTTCCACTAATTTTTATGCACTTTTTTCACTCCTTATTTTCACTTTCACGTCCCCAGGTCAGGGTGGGTGATTAGAGAGCCCATACCGCCGGGGTATAGTCCTGAAGAATGCCACGGTAATATACCACCCTTATGGCTGAAACATGTTGACTGGAAGAAATTGAGTATATTCTGTATTTTACCAACCTTGAAACTTGGCATATAAATACATACACGTAATACTCTTTATTTTTGTGCCTCAGGGATCATTTATTAAATATATTTTTTTCGATACCCTTTTTTAGGCACTTTTAATATTTCACTGTAAACAAGAGCACGCCCTCCACACACAAAAAAACCTGCTCCGCAGTCTTTCTGGCGTCGTAGCACACCGCAGAGGCATTCGGCCTCTGTCGGTGGGGCCCGATGATGAAGCATGACACTGACTAGGTCAGTGTGTGAGGGCTTTCTTTATCACCCAAATCGGATGTGATAATCTAACCTTGTGTTGACTCCTTGAACTGTGGTCTGTATAGTTTACGCTTAGTTTGATCAAGTGTTTGATCCGACCTCTCTTTTCTTGTTTTTGTATAACTAACCGGGGACTAAGAGAGTGCCTCATTCTCCCTACCTCTCCTTTTGTTATTGAAAATGGAAATTGTAGATTGCTCAGAAGTCGTTTCTGTATATCAATAAATAGGCCATTTCAATGTTCTATTTTAGATAAAGTAAGGGCAGTTAACACTAGTTTCTTCAGCTCCAAAGGGATAAAAAGTAAGATCTTTCTCAGAATTTTTGGCATAAGAATAGCGCTTGAAGTAATGGCATTCACCTATTTGTCAAATACCAGCTGGCTATCAAAATTCACCACCAGGTTTTTCACCTTCGTGACTGGGGTTGGAAGGGACCTGAGCTCCGCTGGCTACCAGTCCAGTGACCAGAATGAGGTATTATTTCCCAGTAGTAGCACTTTGTTTTTATCAGTATTCAATTCCAGACAGTTGCACTACATCCAGTTGTTGACTTGTTGCATGCAGTTGCTAAAGATGGCCCTGACTCCTTATGGTTACCAGCAATTTGGACGATAATGTATGTGTCGTCGGCATAGCAGGCTACCGTGAAGCCCAAACTTCTAATCAATGTGGCTAATGGAGCCATGTAAAGATTAAACAGGGTCGGGCTCAGCGATAATCCCTGCAGAACTCCACACAAGAGAAAAAAGAGTCTGGGCAACAGCCATCCAAAGACACTGACTGCACTCTGTCTGTAAGAAAGGAAGCTAGTAGTGAGAGAACTGAGCTATGAATACCCAGAGATTCAACGCAGTCAATCCGAATCTTATGACTGACCATGTCGAATGCCGCTGAAAGGTCTAAAGGATGAGCACTGCAGAGTTCCCACCATCAAGCGATGCCCTTAATTTCTCCATGGCCATAATTAGAGCCAGTTCCGTATTGTGTTGGCAACGAAACCCAAACTGTGCATGATCCAATAAATTGTTTGATTCCAATAATGAAGTAAGCTCTTTGTTAATTTACTTTTTTGGCAATGAAGGAAAGCCTGGAAATAGGGTGATAAATATTGGCAACAAAAGGGTCCAACTGGGGGTTTTCAAAAGTGGGAGCACTGAGGCCATTTTCATATTTAATGGAAAGGAACCCTGCTGTGAGAAGTTGGCCTGGCATATGAAGTCCACTAATTAAAGTGGAAACCTTGCACCAGTCCAAACAACCCTTATGGTGATTTAAAAGGTCAAAGATAACCTTAGAAAAGCTATCCAAGTGGTAGCTGTGGAGAGCAGCCTTCAGGCTTAGCCTTAAAGGAATGTTAAGCAGCTTGTTTTACCAGAATGTAACCTTAATGTATTGGTTAAATGAAAGGAGAACCACACAATAGTTATAATAACATGTATTTATTATTATTATAAAACACCTTAAATACCTCACAGTATCTGCTACACACAGATAATCACAAAGCACGCAATAATGTAGCACAGAAGCAATCATAAGTAGCGCTAATATACAGTGGGCTCTGGGGGGAGACCAAACCATATACTAAAATAGTGGTATAAGAACCACGACTCGAGTCAAGACAGTATCTATAGGTTGTAGAATAGCCGGGACCTCAAGGACCCAACTAAGGTGAGTAAACAGGTACCCCACGGAGGACGGGTGCAGTGTGAGAACACAATTGGGTGCTACGTACAATTCAATGGGAGAGTGACGGTTGCAGTTTTAAAGTTTAAGGACCCTTCCCAGTGGTTTACAAAGAAACAATTTAGAAAATAGAAGGTTGGAGAGCCACCCCACCCGTTGATAGCAAAGTACCAGGGAAGCCCGGTGCATAGGGCTGAAATGGCGTCGGAAACCGTTGTCGATCTCAATGGGAGTCTTTAAAGAAATGCCACTGCTGGAAAGAAGAAAAGTGTCCAGTGGAACCCACAGGTGGATTCTTGATGGAAGTAACCTGAAAGCAGAGGGGATACAGTCTGGGTCACTGAGGAGTGACCAGGGGCTCGGTAGACGATTGCCCATTGATGTTGGACACTTAAGGTGTGAAGGAGACCTTGACTTTGCAGCCACAGGGACCAGGAGACATTGAGGTTGACCAGGAGCCAGATATGAGATGTCTCATGAAGGATGTTGAGTGCTGAGGGGTCGGTGTCTGGTGGGAGCACCAACAAGCCTTGGCAGCAGCAACTCACGCAGAAGGTCGAGTAAGGTTACGATCTGGCCCAGCAAGGACCTAGAGACTCACCACAGCAAGGGGAGTCAGGGCAGGCCTGGAGAAACCAGGGGACCCCAAGAAAAGGAGTGTTGTCCGTCAAATGGAACCACATGCCGAAGGCACAGGAGTTGCAAGGGGACCTCTAGCAGTTTCACAAAGTCACAGATTGCAGGGCACAGAGTGTGAGGAGGCCAAAGTCCTTTGTAGAAAATGTGCACAGAGGTTGGGGCTATTGATGGCCCAATGCATTTAGTTGGGGGATGCCAACAAGTGTTGTATGGCATTTTAAATTCCGAATCAATTTTCCCGATTCATGCCCTTATATAGGTACAATTCGCGTTGCCCTTATATAGGCAAGGAAATCAAGCCTTTATTTAGGTATGGCCCATGCTACATAATACAGGCCTGGCTACTTCCATCCATTCATCAACGTCACAACGATTTCTTGGAAAACCAGACTCTTAAGCAGAAGGGACGTCCCCTAGCCTGGATATCGATTTCTCCAAGAAACTCATTATTATGCATGAACAACTATTCCTTAAGGGTACATTCATGATCGTACATATGCCTGACTTTACGTCAAAGCTGGCATTCCTAAACACCATCAAGGTATAAATATACATTCACTTGCTATAGCAAAGCACGGTGTGGTTCGGTACAGTTCGACTACCTACTTGCCCGACGCAGCTCGCTACAGCAAGTGCCGAAGGAAGCCAACTCTCCAGCTGACGCACTGACAAGAAGCTGTCCTCCTCTGCCGAGAATCCAGCTCCAGTGTTTCTGACTCCCCTTGCAGGGTGTTGAGAAATCGAGTCTGAGACAGAGATACCAACCTCCTTCATTTTAAGGTATGGAGCTGATTAGAACCTAGAGAAACCTTTGGCAGTTCTTGGCAAAAATTAAACCTATACTAAAGACCATACTTACTTCTTCCCTCGCACTAGACTTAGATTAGGTACTTTGGGGTAGGCGTATTTTAGAAGCACCAGTTGAGTATTTTAGCCTGTGTTATTTATGTATGTATTTTTATATGTCATAGCACTAGACAATGCTGTTACAGTATTATATTATAATACTATTCTAGCTGTACGCATTATACTTTGCATTCTCTCTAACGATTTTAGCAGTTCACCTCTCTTGCATGAGAAAGAAGAGTGTTCAATATCTATTGTTTCCACGACTCTGAAGATATTTGTTCCAGTCGTAGGGAAACAAAGTTGTCATGTTTATGCGGTTGTCAGAACGTAATCCCTTCTTGTGTATTCGAGAAAGTTTATAGTGACCTCTGAGCTAGCTGGCACACACAATTAAGTTTAGTATATTCAATAGAGTCATACTGACCTCAGTCCTATGTCACATCTATAGGATATATTATTCCAATGCGCAGAGCCTATTGGGAATATAGGAACTACACTACATGGCACCTAACGTTTGGTAAGGCACTAATATTATGCTAGATACTAAAGTAACTCAGTCGTGTTTTTCTCAGAGACCCCTTTTTCCGTAAATACTCCAATAGACATCTGGAGTGTGCAAAGGGATAATATCCGCCATAGCTGAGTAGGACGAAAAATCCTATGTATTAGTGTTCAAAATCTTTATTTCGTTGCAATTGCAGCATAAAAGATATACAAAATATATAATATACATGTCCACATTATTATCAACAAATACACAAAAATATACAATCAAGGGAAGTGCTGGTGCATGACCAAAAAGTTACCATACCCTTCACAGCTAAATCATGAGTTGGGGCTTGAAACACACACCAATAAATATAGTTAAAAGATTTGTTAAAATATTTACAAGGTTAAAAAAAACATTAAATTGGGTTATAACTGCCAGTTAACAATTCTCACTATATACGTTTAAAAAGGCAGAGACAATTTTTGTCTAATGAATTTTACAGCCAAGAGAAATCTGCTGATGCCAAACACGATTACTTGACCAGTGTCCGTAATTAATATTCTACCAGCTTCCTGATGCGAAGTTGATCCGATATTATGGCACAATGGCACTATCCATTTCCTTCTTGTTTCTGCATAGCTTGAACAGAAAAATAGAATGTGAAAAATGTCTTCTTTTATATTATTTGTGCATAAGGTGCATTTATCGTTGCTAATTTTTTCCCCATTTTGTCTCGGTTTCCCGGGTTATTAGTATGCCATACCTATATTTTAGATACAGGGTTTTCGCCAATGGTGGCTGGATCTCATCAAGAAATATTTCAAACTGGGCCACATTTTTTACCATTAAAATTTTTTCAGTTGAGGGGCCATGTATTCCAACGTATACTGCGTCATGGCTCATAAGGGCCCAAAATGAAAGTTTGACTATTTTCTTTGAGAACACGGTCAAAGATTCTGGCTGGCTCCAAAAATGGGATAAACCCAATTTTGTTAACCAAGTTTTGACATGTTTAAACCAAGAGATCTTACTACTAGTATCTAGTTTCAAAACTTCAACCAGTCCATTTTTATATTCAGTTAACTCAGGGGTAGTCCACAACCTGACCCATAACAATAGCGGTCTTAATATTGCATGTGAATCGGTGCGTCGTATGTTCATATCGAGGAGTAGGGGTAGTAATGGAGTATTATTAGGAACCTTTAATAATCCCCTTATGAACTTATTCTCCAAGATTTCAAAGGTCTTTCTACACACAGGTCCCCAGAGTTCTGCCCCATACAAAACTGCTGACTGGACCTTGCATCTAAAGAGCTCTAATGCTGGGGTAACTGCCTTATTTGCACATTTATTATGTCTTTTCAATATCGGGAGACAATTTTGTTTGAACACAATTTTTGATTTTTCTAATTGGGGTTTCCAATTTAAAGATGAATCTAATAATACCCCCAAATAAGTAAAACTTTGTTCATAATCAAGCTTTTCTCCATTCAGCGTTAGGTTTTTCTTGAAACTTTTATGAGGATTAAGAGCCATATATTTAGTCTTTTTTACATTAATTTCTAACCCTTTTGTAATACAGTACTGGTGGAACCTATCTAATAAGATCTGTAGGCCCCGTGGGGTTTGTGAAATGAGAATCGTGTCATCCGCGAAGAGGAGGGACGGAACTCGTTCCCCCCCTAGGCGAGGTGAGTCGTTGTTACAATTCTCCATATAAACTGCAATATCGTTAACAAAAAGGGAGAAAAGTGTAGGCGCCAGCACGCACCCTTGGCGCACTCCTCTCTTGATAGGGATTGCATCAGTGAGTTCACCATTTGGGCCCCATCTTACCCTAGCGTAGTTATTCTGGTGTAACCCAATCACTAGTTTCAATAGTTCACCTGGAAACCCCTGCTTTTTCAGTGATTTCAACAGTAGGTCACGAGGAATAAGGTCAAATGCTGCTCGTAAATCTACAAAGGTAACATATAGATTACCTCTGCGGATGATGACATATTTCCAATACAGGCAGCATAGCCTTAATACCTGATCGATGGTCCTATGTATTAGCTTTTTGGTTTGTTCAACGTTGAAGGATACAGTGTTCCAAAATATTGTGCACCTTATCTTTGTTCCCTTGAAACTTGCTCTGCGAACTTTCAGTCAACAAAATGGCCAATTAAGATAATCCCGGGGCCAGTGGAGCTACAGGCGACAACGCGGTACTAGCTTTTAACCAAACAGGTTTTAATGAAACCGAAGAGGATGCTATATGCATTCCTATGAATTTAAGGAAAGCCATCACTATAAAACGTTAAAAAAATGGCCTAACATCGAGAGGTAGTAGGATAGTTTTTGTGATCGAGGCACATGCATATCACCAGACATAGGTATTCTATTCATGAATAGTCTTCCCCGAAGCAAATCCAGTAACACATGTGTTTCACTTCTACAAAGAAGATGAACCACCGGATCAGTATATTCCTTTTGAGGATATAGAAATTCCACTCACATACCAGGAGCATGAGCTCTGGTTTAAAGGCGCCCTAAAACATTTAAATCACATTACCAAGCTCGGTCCACTAGGTAGACCAGGAGAAACATGGCCGGTCTTAGCCAGCTATACACCACATCCTGACATTAATAAAATGACAGATGCGGAATTATAAACTCAATTTAAAGAGTTAACCAAAATCTACAGACAATTGGTTCAATATGTCATGCGGACTCTCACAGTCCAACCTGCCATAATGATTCCACAACATACCCCTCACCAGGGGAATACACTAAAAATTACACCACAGACTTTACACTCAGTCATTGGTAAATTATCTGCAAAGCGGGAACACAATCCATTCTGGATAGCTCAAAAAATTACTCACATCGAAGCAGTATTTCCTAATACTACCCCTCATGAGAAACACATAATTTTAACAATCTGTTTACCAATGGGGGTCGCACCACATCTGGAGTGCTGCAACACTTGGGGTACAGTCTTTGCTGCTATCTATACTAAAACACATGGTGTGCCGTCTATGGCGGTAATACCTGATGTCCTGAAACAGATTCAAAATGAATACGGTACAGAGCCTGCTTGAAAAATAGGTATGAAATTAATGAAAGATTTCAAACAGGTCTTAGCAATAAGATTAGCTAATATTAAAGGTGAAGTAGCATCAGTGGCGATCCACCAGACATTAAGGGAATTTGATGTAACTGAGCAACCACAAGAACTAGCCAGAATAATTGAGAATTCCTATGAAGAATTAGGCAGACACAGTCTGGGTGGGAAACCAGTTAAACCCCAACTGTCTGAAAGTCCTGAAAAAGGTCTTTACTAAAAACATTCCTACCTCTTCTAAAAAGAAGTGGGAAAATAGCAAACAAACTTCTAAAGAGAAGCGTTCTCATTCCAGAGGTAGGTCTCCTCAAAAGGAGCCCTCTGAAAGGAGGTACAACCTCAGTAATAGGGATAATTTGAGAAAACCTGATAGATAGTAAGACACTGACACACGTTCCTATCGTACCTTTCAGGCTTCGTCACAGAAATCCGAAAGAAGAGGACGGTCAGAACACAAGGAAGAACGTATGAAGTCCAAAGACGATCAACACGTTCAGAAAAATAAGAAAACTCAATTCACCGAAAAGAAGGTAGCAGGTCTAAAAATTAGACATGCCGAGGATCATGAGGACACAACTCAAGAACGGGGAATGGGCTCAGACAATGTTGGACAGCGTAGCAGAAGTCACCATAGCTCACAGGAACTTGAAGGATCATCTGGAGACAGTGGACTTGAAATAATTCATTCAAGTTGAAACTGCAGATACCAGGGTTAGTTCTCGACATAAGTTATATGAAATAACACTCCAAATGGAGAGAGATATACCACGAAAAGGGAGAGCACTCTTTTGGGAGCGACTTTCTAAGAGTTATGACATTCTTCTAGCTGAACTAGACTGGCCACCACAATTTGTCAGGGAGTGCCCACATGGCAAAGACATCATTATGCCAGCCTTCTCTAATCATATTCCGATTCATTTAAAGAATGCATATGCAAGGAAATGGGAAGTCGCCCAAGTCCCAGCATTACACAAAAATCATGTAGGATGGGATGAGGACTCGCCTCACCATAAAATCCAACTAAAGAATCAACCAACTGCACAAAGGCAGTACTCAGTGAAGCAAGAAGCTAAAAAACAGGTCAGGGAGATATTAGATCAACTTGAATACCAAGGGATGATTGAAACATGCACCCCTCCAATGAACAATCCTTTGTTTCCTGTCTCCAAACCAGACAATACATATCGTCTAGTATTGGATTACAGACATTTAAACTCTTGTTGCAAAACGTTTGCAGGACAAAATGCACACAGTGCAGCATTAATGAATAACATTGTGCGTAAAATATATAAAACACATTAGATAACGGTTTCTTCTGTCAAAACATTGCATCAGAAAGTAGGTATTTGACCGCTTTCTCAATTATGGGGACACACTTCTGTCGTCTCCCACAAGGATTCAAGAATAGTCCTGGGTTATTCCCAGCAAGAGTAACAGAGTTACTACAAACATATGATGATGAAGCATTATCATATGTGGATGACATCTATCTGACAGATGATGACTTGGAAAGGCACTTGAATAGGGTGAATACAATTACATTGGGATTCGCTTCTGAAGGGTACGAATTCAATTAAAAAAAATCTAGAATTGCCCAGGTGAAAAAGTACCAATAGCTTACAAATCACATTTGTACACACAAGTAGAAATGAAATTCACTTCAACAGAAAAAATTCTGACAGCAGTTCAAATTGCAGTAGCAAAAGAGAGAGCCCAAGCACAGGGTAAGCGCATTATGGTCGTTACACCTGTACATGCCTTAGAGGCAGTGACAAAAGCGAGCGTTCCAAATGCTAAAGCTTTACATCCAAGATGGATACAATGGGTTAATTTTCTTGCTGCAACAGACGTTGAATACATTTTTGACGGGGAACATCCATTACTACGCGGTTTTTACACCGCACTATCATTACAACGCTGTTTTTGCAACGCAAGTCGTTACCACGACTTGCGCTGGAGGGCACTCTAGGCTAAGGAATAATAGATTTACTATTCCAACACCTTCCCTACTGTACGTAGGCTGGTGTTGGAATAGTAAATCTTACTATTCCTAAGTCCAGCACCCTATAGCGCAAGTCATGGTAACGACTTGCGTTGTAAAACCAGCATTGTAAAGGTAGTGCGGTGTAAAGACCACGTTGTAACGTCATACATCCGTTTTTGACCCATATTTGTAAACACAAGCATTTCTACAATATGAACAAGAATGTCCTCTGCCTACTAAAATTCTGCCTCTAGAACATTATGGATGTATAATTTTTACTGACGGATCAGCTCAACCCGGTACGGAAGGTAAACAAGCCCATAGTGCGGCGTGCGCGATTGTTAAAGGTTGCTGGCGTGATGGCAAATCCCGACCAATGGTCACTAAAACTCAATCTCTAGGAGATTGTACAGCTCAGTGAGCTGAACTACAAGTGCTAAAAATAGCTCAAACAAAGCAATTATTTTCACCGAGCAACCAATGGAACATGGTATAGACAACAACTCGGGACTGCGATGGGAGCCAGATTTGCTCCGTCTTTTGCTACCCTCTTAATGGGGTGGTACGAGGCAGAGCGAATCTGGGGCCCGAGTAACAGTGAATGGATCCAGTACATACACTACTGGGGTCGATTCATTGACGATTGTCTCTTAATCGAGACAGGATCTATTGATCAATTGAAAGGATTTTTTGACTATCTTAATGATAATTGTTATAATCTACAGTTTACAACTCAGTATGATTATAATGCAATTACCTTTTTAGACATTGAGCTTTTCGTAGAAGAAGGCCATCTCAGAAGTCGGATGTATAGAAAACCGACTAGTTGTAACTCAGTACTTCACGCCAAAAGCTGTCACCCGACTAACCAACTGAAAACAATACTATATGGAGAAATGGTGAGAGCTAGGCGGAATTGCTCCCTAGACCAGGATTTTAAAAAGAATCTTCAAGACATTTCACTGCGATTTTTGAGGAGAGGGTACGAGAAAAAAGTGATTGATAGAGCTGCCTCTAGAGCCTCTAAACTCAAACGTAAAGATACCTTAAAAGTTAAACCTAAGGCGACAAGAGAGGATATTGAAGCTAAAGTGAGAATGATTACTCATTATAGTACAGAGAGCACTAAACTGTACTCAATCCTCAGAAGACATTGGTATTTATAGATGTTAGATCAGGACATCAAACCATACATTACTAGACACCCATCAGTAACGTATAAGAAAGGGCTGACATTGGCAAATATACTTAGCCCTAGTTACCCTAAGAAATCTGTACATAAAGAATGGCTATCTAGATTCAGAGGCTTTCATAAATGTGGAAAGTGTTCATCTTGCAGATGGGCAAAGAAAACAGTGGTTAACTTCAATTATAATGGTACAAGTGAAAACACTATTGACATGTTCATTAATTGTGATACAACTTTTATTGTTTATGTTATTGTATGCGACTGCGGAATGATTTATGTTGGGAGCACTAAGAGGAGGCTCAAAGACAGAATGTCGGAGCACTTTAGAGCAATTAAACAAGGAGACACCCGCTACCCAACCGCAGGGCATCTGATTAGGAACTCGCTTGATAAAACTAAGCATACCTTTACCTATCATGGTATAGATCATGTTGATTCAGATCCTCGAGGAGGTAATAGAATTCTCTCTCTTAGGAGGAAGGAAGTAACATGGCTAATTAAACTTAAAGCAGTAGAAAAAGGTCTTAATGTTGATCACGAATATGAATTTTTCTTAGGGAATGAATAACTGTCTTAAATGTATAGATTTCATGAGATGACTGTACCTACTGCAATGGCTATAACTAGTAATTTTTCCATATGACACATGTAAATTGATTTTATATGTTGTAATGTTTACCTACGAAAGTACTACTTACTTATGTTTGACCTTACATGTTTTCAATCTGTTACAATATGGACTGTACTCTCAAGCAATTAAATATCAACTCTCCACATCCCAACTGCTATTCTCTGCACTCTTGCATATATTCCCTCTATTTGATTTCTTGCGACTAAAAAGCAGGACAGATTACTAGTATCCTTCGCCATACCCAATTCTAATAACTAATAAGATGAAGAATAGAGAGGTTTATACTATCTCCACTTATCAACTATCTAATGAAAATATAGGATAGGAAGACCCCATCTTGTTCGTGTAACTAATACGAAATTCAATTAATAGAACTCTGTAGGTGTAACTGGTCACCTCACAGCGCAATACCGATATGTTTAAATTTAGAATCATGTTCCATAGTAAATCTGACCACTTAGAGATATATTTCTCTTATAACTATACTTAAACTAATGTAATAATAAGATTTCGGCATTCATGTGGAGTATTATATTCCGATACACTGCGTGATTGCAACATCCGTAAACCTGCTTTATACCAAATACCAGTTACCGTGATAAGATGACGACTCTCTTATTCAGTCTTGTTGACCGCCTTACTCGTCATATACGACGGACCCCGATCTATTAAAACTCATATGGTACTGAATTGGAACACATTATAACTATTAATGTATGTTCTCTGTTTTATAAATTACTTTTTCGCGTTACAACAATAATCTAGGTTTTACGAATAAATAAAACAAACAATAGATTATACTTCGAAAATCGGGAACTTAACCAAGATGGCGTCTCCCGCCTTCAACTGTATATATATAGGAGTCTCAAGATGGCGATACATTAGGACGCGGAAACGGAGATACACGATCCGAAGTAATAACTTACTTTTACGAGGTGAGAACTTTATTAGCTATACACGCCTTTTTTGCATTGGTGCATAACACCGAAAGACTAGTGTTTAATAGGTGTATTCGATTTTTCTAGGTGACATAAATCGGCACCCAGATACCCTGGTTCATTATACTGTGGAACACCTTATAAAAAATAGGTAAGCTATAATTAAGGGCTCGACTTTGATTCAACATTTACTCCTTGGCATGATCACTAGTTAAGAACATCTTGGGAACAGATATGTTAGTCTCTTGTTAACTTTCACAGGCGAGCATGAGCTTTAACAGTTATATATGCTACTGTGTAAGCTTGCGCAAATTAAAAAGAAGAGCGTTTTAATTTGGGCTTTTGACTCTTTCAGGTGACGTAATATGGCACCCTGATACTACGGCCCATTATACATGGGAGTACCATATAACAAATAGGTAAGATATATGACTAGTAGAAATCAGACTGAACATTTACTTTAGGGCACGATTAATGATTTTATATTATGAACAATAGTAACAGATATGTTAGTATGTGCTAACTTTCACTGATGTGTAATAATAGTATGCAACAATCCTAAGCTAGAGTACTGTATTTTATTAATATTACGAATATCCTTCTTCAGTTTAGAATACCATTCATGTGATACCACTGATCATGCCAATCGTCATAGATATATACGAACTTGGAATTATACTTGACAAATAGAATTGAGCGTCGTGGAGGCATATAGGTATGAAGTCCTGCAACATGGTCGCAACATTTTACTTTGTACTAAATCTACCATAAATGACTAGGTGAAATGGACTTAATATGATTTGAATAGGTGAAGGCTACTTTTCCCATCCTACACTAGCATTACATCTGGTGATTCCAGCTATTACTTGGTGATAAGCATAACACTATGATTCATATCTTTACTTTGGGCACAACTATCTTTCTGGGATATATTCCCTTTTGACTTCACGTTTATAATGTTTTTCCATAGATTTATGATGGTTTAATTAATATTTAATGGTCATTATACTTTGTTTGGGTTGCAGCCCTGAGGAAGTCTAAGGTCGTACTTGACCAGACAAAACACGTGTTGGCTGCATTTGGTTTGAAGATTGTATTCAAGAGTGCTCTCAATGAAGATGTGAATTGAAACACTTCAAGAACAAAAATTAAAACTACTTCAATTGATAAATTATTTTGTGGACTTAGGTTGCTCGGTGAAAATAATTTCTTTGTTTGAGCTATTTTTAGCGCTTTGATCTTGTCGTGGTAACCGACTTGCTTCACCTGGAGCACCAACCTTACTTAATCGCATTGTGATATTCCTTTACACGCTGTGCGCTCAAACTGAAACAGTTACCGTGTCTTCTCGTCAACTACAAGTATTCAAGATGGCACTTGAAAATACAGATCGCGAATTTCCCACACTCAAAGTGTGCGATTCGTATTATTGTGTTCAATCTTACAATGAATACTTGCAAAACTGGCTTCAAAACGGTTACAAAGATGCAAAAGGTGGCAAAATCAAGCATAAACTGCTTTGGGAACAAGTAGTTCAGTTACGACAAGGACTACAAAACACTCATGTGATACATACGTTGAGTCATCAACGTGATGGCGTTCATCGACTGATGAAGCGGCAAAGGCGGCTGTGCAAACGGCTTCCGTAGCTATAATCACTCGTTCAAAAATGAAAATAGACGGCGATATAATGCTAGCTGTCAATGACACAAGCAAAGGCAGCGGTGCAGCGTTACCTAATAAGTTTCCACTCAAATACTCATATATAATTCGGTTCCCTTTGCTTGAATTCCTGGAGTGGGGGATAGGGTAATTCCAAACAGGTGACGTAGAGTAGTTTTGATATACGAAGCACATTTAGGGGAGGGTCTGATACATCAGGGGATCTCTTAGACTATACTAGAATTAAAAGAGGTGTACTGGTGACCAGGAATGAATGCACACATTCACACATCTGTAATTAATTGCAATGACTGCAATAGAGATCGCAGCACCGAACGCCACCAGATTACTGACTATAGCATAGCCAGCCCAGTACAGACACCATTGTTAGACAGCATTAGACATTCTACACGCAGACGTCCCTGTGAATGAATGCGGTCCCATAAATATTAAGACAAGGTTCATTTGGATGTGGCCTCAGTGCTTGGCTGACGCCCAAACTGTTATAAAAGATTTGCGAGTCTTTATCAGCACATAAGCAGTCGACACGCTACATTCTGACCCGGGTCCTGCGTTTAACTCTCCGGTTTACAAAGAGGCCATGACCAAATTGGGCGTTGCATTGCGGTACTCAAGTACATTCCATCCTGAGGGAAATTTGGTTGTGGATAGAAAAAAACGGGACATAAAGCAATCTATAACAGCTAGGGTATTAGACTCGGGTGAAGGGTGGGTCAAACATCTAATGAATGTCCAACATAGTCTTAACAATCTGCCAAGAAGTTCTCTAGCGGGAATCACTCCATATGAAGTCCTTTTTGGGACCGATTGTCAGACTTCAGTGGTAGACCAAAAACCATTTGATATCAAAGATCGTTTGGCTGTTTTGCAGGACTTAAATGAAATAAGAACTAAACAAAGTAACGTGTTCCTGAAGCCAACGACCACTGAAGAAAAACCGCCCGCCCCAGCAAGGCATATCTGGATTCCTAAGCTTGGGGATCTAGTCAGAGAGAAGATTGCGGACAAGAAGGAATTTGGACCTTCTTACGGGCAACCAGTACCTGTTCTAGCTATCCACGGATCAAGAACAGTATTACTACCGCCCCTTGCTGGTAAAAAGGAGAACAGGTTTGTGTCAATTAACCTGGTCAAACCACATCATGTGACCGATCATAAGCAGTAGGCCAAGTGGACTCCGCCAATGTAGCAGACGCCCTAATCTAGCTACTATCCAAGAGGTTCAAATTGAGAGACTCATCACCTTTGAAGAATCTGCAGTGCGAAATTAAGGATTATGCAGCAAAGCAATGGAACTTGTACCTCTTGAAACCCAAATAACAGTTTGTCAAGAAACACCTGTCTACAACGAAGTAACAAGTGATCAAGTGGTTCAAGCGATTTTAACGAATCCTGATACAATCCCCACAATTTTCAGAACTGCCTCTGGCTATTTCATTAACTTTGATACGTTTTCTGAGGATCCCAGTGAACCTGAAACAACGCCAGAATACTGAACTTTCAAAGAACAAGTAACAGACCTTTTTTATCACATGTAAAAGACTTATCTGGTTTAACCATGGATTGAACTTTGGATTGTGTTGGGTGTGCTTTTTCTTCTACTTTGGTTGACTCCGGTAATAACTTTGGTAATGCTGATAAATGGAAGATATGTCAAAATGGACACAGCAAGTAAGAACATCAACTTACTCCTCAAGCCACACAAATCATCACATTGTGAACAAAGAGACTTGACATCAGTGAACATCACAGCCTTTCCTATAGCTGATGGTATAGTTTGGGACAGAACTGAATATTACATTTTTGGCCCGTCGGAGCTGTTGAAGATTCCACACCAATTCAAGATTTCATTAAATGACTTTATTTCATCTAATACCTTTTCTGATGATTAGGACTTTGAGACTATTAATAATATGATGTCAGACCAAGAAATGTCTGGAGTATTCACTAATCATGAATATTTAGAAGGTTCATCAGACTATGAACAAATGTATTGTTATAACCATTATGGTCACCATTTTTTGCACAAATATGCAAATCCTAGAAATGTATTAATGTATAACCAATGGGGACATTGTCCAAAAACATCAAAGGGTAGCTAAAAAACCTTTACTAGAAAATTTGCTTACTTTTCAGGGTTCAATGTATCCCATGCTGAATCATTTTACTTTACAAACAAAACAGGCATGAAAAGTATGTTGATGAATACCAAACAAATTTATTCTGCAGCCTTTTATGCTCAGCAGTCTAAACTAGGTTTCGACTTTTGGAAAGACAGCATTGAGACGAAAACTGTCTGGGGCACAAAAGATTGGCAGGTGCAGGGGATAAAAGCTATGTTTAGAGCCTGTATCCATCCCTGAGCAAATTATGTTTTTGAATGACACTGTCCAACAGATGTCTTGTCTTGGATTAGCCTAGATAAAAGACCTAAATAATCCGTCCATACCTACACCTACACCTGATAGCGGAGAGGAGGTCGACGTTCATACTATTTTGCATCACAACAGAACAGAGTGTTTCACATTCACTAGACCAGACCCAAGATATCTTCAAGGACAGCATCCAGGAATAGTAACAACATACAGTGTAGGGAAACTGTGCCTTGAAAGGTTACACAGAGCTACACTTAAGGATGTGAAACAACACTTATCTTTACTTAAAGATGGCGCTGATCTTAGGGAATTTTTGCTAGGACCAAGAACACCTCGTCATAAACGTTTTATATATGCCGGTATCTATGCTGCTTATAATGAAGCATGGAAGATTACGCAAGCAGAGACTGCAGAACGAATACGAGAAATTGGTTGTATTAATTTAGAGAAAACTCCCTCTGTGGTTGACAATGGGTTAACGACTCTGCTGTCCAGGATGTATTCATTGGACAGCATAGTGTCTTCTGCCATAGACATCATGGAACAGGGCTTGGTCATGTTGCAAAATGGTCAGTCCCATTTACGTCCTGTCCTGCCATTAGGCTGGACGTTGCAAAACCTACATTCAGGCAATGTGCCATGGCGTTTAATCAATACTACGTCACTGTTTTCAGAATTCACTCTCACTGATCAACAGATCAAACTGGCACAGAGGGGAGCAGGCTATATGGTGCTGAGCATTGAAAAACTGGACCGATTGCTATTTACAGTAGCAGAAAAGCCAGCTACTGAATGGATAATACATGGAACAGTCACTCTGCGTGTTACAATTTTCCATTTTCGATATTGCCTAAAACATATACCAGCAGGCACATATGAAAGGTTGGGTAAAGAATACATCAAGACATCCTGGGAATTACCGTACACACACAGATGTTGGAGTGGGGGACGTGAAGTGTTTCTTAGTGGGAAAAACTGTGAAAATGCACTAAGCGGTTCCCTACTTTGTCAGGGTATACATTTACACAGGGCCTGCGGTGGTTCCTCTACCAGCTTATCCTGCCACCTGCACGGTTTGACAGCTGCGGTGATTGATCCAATTTTTGAACAACTTTCTAATGGAAGTTACCTCATGTTGTACGATCACAGCTGCTGTGGCATGTTGCCAGGTTAACCATATCTAGTAACTGTCAGCCAGGGTCACTTGCTGTATGCAAGTATTGTTTCAAAGACCAAGACAGACAGGGAGTCACTGTCATGGCCTTCACCGAACAACTCTTCTATACGAATTGATACTTTAAGCAGAATGAAAGCCATTCTTTTGCCAAAAACTGTGTCACTGACCTCGGTCAAAGAAACCTATGATCTGCAAGTAGCAAGGGCTTCTGCCGAGATACATGCCCTCTTAACTACAAACTGCCCTGTACATTTCTCAGAAATGTTAAGTTGTATATTAAACATGTCTGAAACTAGTGGTATTGTACATGTATTTAAGATCGTATTTTCTGGACTGTTAGCACCTTTTGAAGCAGTCCTAGGAATATTTCCAAACTTTGTGCACTCAGTGTTTGGCGGACTGCCTCTCATTTTGGGACTCGCTGCAGGGATACTATTTTTGCTCCTACTGCTGCGATATGGCAAGCCAATTCACCAGCGACACCCAGTTCTCCATGGAGATAAGTCTACTGGCGATGAAGTGTCGTGAGCACATCGTCCAAATTTGGGACTACCTCGTCTACGAGAATGAAATACCACATGGTTTCTGTCATTCAGACCAATCTGGCAAGATTGCATCTTACCTGTTCTACGTTTCCTGCAATGCGGAGAAGAATGTGTGTTAGACTCATAGCTCACACTCCCATCAGTCATGCCAACGGATGTTGATACTTTGCTTGAACCAGTAATGGCCCATGCACTGTTTTGTCCCCAGCGGCTACCAATTCTGATGACTGTGAGTCTTTTTGTTTACCTCTACTACACGGTGCCACCACTTTTTTGATACACAGCAGCTCAAGCCCCCTTCAGGTACACACGGTTCTACCTTGAGAACAATTGCTACTCTACATCATAGAAAGCGTTCTTTAATGCTGGCCCATTTATTTACATTTCCTTAACATTATAATTCATAGGTGTCCCCACATTGACAAGTCCTGAGGAGACCCAACATCCAACAAGGGTCGAAACATCGTCGACAGTGAAAAAGAGACAGACCGTGAACAACAGCTGCTTATATTTCCAACTGTTGTACATTTATTGGATATAGTTTACTTGGTCGCCTCTTTCTGATGAAAAACAAATGAAAAATAGAAACCTTCCTTTTTCTATATGTCACTTACTTTTCACTATAAAAGTGTCGGTTCTTTGTTATATTCACTTGGGACACACCGTCACTTGTTATACTGTGTATGTAAATAATTTGTATACTATGAAAAAACTATTTGTCTATGTTCGTATAAACTATGGAAATATACTGACAAACTGACCAAATGTGTAGACAGCTTCTTTCTTTGACTTCCACCATACCACCCACATTGCCATTGTGCATAAATACTTATTATAAGTATTTTATATCTGTCCACCGGAGCCGTTGTTGTTTTTTAAAACCAATTCTGATGACGGCATTCATTGAGATCCCACAGACGCAAAATGCTGACAGTGAGGTACGAGAGGAAACAGGCGCTCAGGTATCATCCATTACGAACATTGCTAATGCGACCAATGCTGACGGCGATGCTTCACATTTATGTGCGGTTAATCTTCTAAAAGATGTAATACAAGATTTGATGTTTTCTCCAAACGCTAACACTGACTTTTGATTTGGCACACAGTGTTCTTAGAGACTTTGAATTCGACCTTCATTTTTTCAAAACAAAGTTCTAACTTTGGGACTCAAGTCAAGTCATGAAGCTTTATTCGGTGCATTAAAAATGACCATAAAAGCACAACAGATACATAATAAGACAAGTACAATGATTTAAAGTTAAAAGACTATCAATATGACAGACTAGATGGTTTAAAAGCACATACTTTTCCTAGCCTTAATAGATTTAGTTAAAAAAGTGGCAGTAAAAAAACAGACATCGATAAATTGCAGATTAAAAATAAGACTCATTGCCTGGGTAACTGTACGTACACCATATTTAAGAAACATAGGTTTTAAAAAGGTTATACGAAAATTCATATACAGTTTACAGATCAAGAGAAAGTGTAGAGTGCTTTGTTTAGTTATACCATCACACATACAAGGGCCCTGAGGGTGTTTCTTAAGTGTTGGTAGTGCAACTAGGTGGTGAGCTACACCAAACCTCAGTCTAGTTAGCACAAACTTATGTGAAGGCCTAGTCACCTACATTAAATAAATGTGAAAGTCTTCAACAATGGAGTAACTATTGTAAAACGTGACAGTAGATAAAAACCCATTCGCACCAGCTCGTCTTCTCTCAGCGAAGGCCCGAAATTACTTCATTTCAGCCTTGGGTATTAAAGACGCTGCGCCAGGGTCAACCATAACATTAATGTTGGAGATCTCAGAATAACAATTGATAACATATTTTAACCAGGGTATGTTACGGTATTTATCCAACGAGAGGCAATCCTCGATGATGGATCTTGTAAGCGATTTTTCCACCTGAAGCCAAATTGACCGCCAAAACATAAGTGGCCTCAGTGATAGCTGATCGATCAAATAGTTGGTGTCCAATTCCCGATGGATTAACTCAGTCGAGGCAGATGTTGGCAAACACAGGAGCTTTTTTAAAAAAGAAACTTTGGGACTCTTTTTCCTATGATTAATTTTTTTTGTAAATTTGTACTTTTACCTTTTTTGGCACAAGTAATCTGCTTAAAGTAGAACTATTCCTAGAGAACAAGAATTATTTGAAAAACTCCCAGAGACAAAATTTGACTTTGTCCACATACACAAACAGTTTTATGTAATCTGACATGAAATGGTTTCGACCCATTTTTCTGTATTTACAAGCCATTTCATAAATCTATATTTTCATTATTCGTTCATTTAGCATCAAAATGTCAACATATATGCTTAGAATTAAACATTGCTTTAAATGCGTACAGCACCAATGCACTTTTGTGTACAACCAGTACCATTGCATTTTTATGTGTTTTGGGTGGGATTTAACACATTATGTTTAGATATGTTGAACATGTTTAGAACTTAGTAATGTCGTACATAAGATAGTGGAGTGGGTGTTGTATGGCGTTTTAGATTCTGAATGAATTTTCCCGATTCATGCCCTTATATAGGTACAATTCGCGTAGACCTTATATAAGCATAGAAATCAAGCCCTTATTTAGGCATGGCCCATGCTACCCAAATACAGGCATGGCTACTTCCATCCGTTCATCAATGTCACAACGATTTTTTTGGAAAACCAGATCTTAAGCAGAAGGGACTTCCCCTAGCTTGTATATTGATTTCTCCAAGAAACTCATTATTATGCATGAACAACTATTCCTTAGCTCATCCAAAATGTTCATACACCAGACTTTACGTCAAAGCTGGCATTTCTAAACACCTTCAAGGTATAAATACACCTTCACTTGCTATAGCAAAGCAAGGTGTGGTTCTGTGCAGTTCGACTACCTACTTGCCTGACACAGCTCGCTACAGCAAGTGCCGAAGGAAGCCAACTCTCCAGCTGACGCACTGACAAGAAGCTGTCCTCCTCTGCCGAGAATCCAGCTCCAGTGTTTCTGACTCTCCTTGCGGGGTGTTGGGAAATCGAGTCCGAGACAGAGATGCCAACCTCCTTCATTGTAAGGTATAGAGCTGATTAGAACCTAGAGAAACCTTTGGCAGTTCTTGGCAAAAAATAAACCTATGCTAAATACCATACTTACTTCTTCCCTCGTACTAGACTTAGGTTAGGTACATTGGGGTAGGCATATTTTAGAAGCACCAGTTGAGTATTTTAGCCTGTGTTATTTATATATGTATTTTTATATGTCATAGCACTAGACAATGCTATTACAGTAGTATTTTATAATACTATTCTCTCTGTACGCATTATACTTTGCATTCTGTCAGTTCACCTCTCTTGCATGAGAAAGAAGACTGTTCAATAAACCTTTTATTGGAAAACGCTTGTCTCACTATTTCTCTGCAACTCTGTAGAAACGAAGCATGCACGATTGACTGAGTAAAATAGTTATCTATTGTTTCCACGACTCTTAAGATATTTGTTCCAGTCATAGGGAAACAAAGTTGTCATGTTTATGCGGTTGTCAGAAACTAATCCCTTCTTGTGTATTCAAGAAAGGTTCTAGTGACCGCTGAGCTAGCTGGCACTCACAATTAAGTTTAGTATATTCGATAGAGATATACTGACCTCAGTCCTATGTCACATCTATAGGACATATTATTCCAATCCGCAGAGTCTATTGGGAATATAGGAACTACACTACACCAGCACATGCACTTGCAAGAGTACATGGTGCACAGGGGTTCAGGTTATGCGGTCCCCTCAAGGGATACTGGCCTCAGAGTTGGTGAGAGGGCAGTTCAACCTCAAGGAACATAAGAAACCACCACCTGTGTTGCTGGAGCCTTCAGAGTGTTCAGGAGCTCAGGATTAGAAGACCATTCAGTTGCATTACAGTGCCTGCGAATGCAGGGGAGTGACTCCTTCAACCTAAGGGAGATAACTTCAGTTGTCCTTGATGCTGCACAGGTCCTGCACAGAACCTGTATGGTGCACAGGCACAGATGAGGCTTTGGACGGAGAGGGAAACGAAGTCGGGTCCAGTCGAAGTCCAGAGTGTCCAGACAGTCGAAGATCAGTGGTTTCTTGTTCAGGATCTTGTCCACATCGCATCTAGGGTTCTACAGCCAGGTAAGCCCTTTTGTACCAATGGGAGAGGGTTGGACAGATTCAGTGTACCCTCCCAGGGAAGGGTCAGGACAGTGGGGAGGATACTTCCATGTCCTTTGTCCAGTTTTACACCAGAGAAGGAGCCAACAGCTCCCAGGACTGGTTTGAACTGGACTATGCACAGGGACACCAAGTGTGTCCCAGATGCAGACTTTCAGGCTCTTTGGAAATGCACCCACCCAGCCCCAATACACTAAACCCTGTCTGGGAGGTGATCACAACTCCCTGTGACAGGATGCCTATTGTTCTGCCTTCCCTTGCTCAAGCTTGGCTCACCAGCAGAAGGGTAGAAATGTGTCTCTGGTTGGCAGCAACCATTTTGTGCTGCCCAAGTTGAGAAGGCTGGGATTGGGAAGACAAGGGACCCCACGAAGCTCACTTCAGAAGGGTGGAATCATATCTCCCACACCGGTTACCGGTGTAGAGGTATGATTCCAAGGTGTTTGATACTAATACAACATGTTTTGTTGCAGCCGTTTTCGAGGTAGCAGCTTACGCAAGCTTAAGGGGTGCTCAAGTAAAACCCAGCACCCTGCTTAAGGATTGTCAAGGTCTGCTAGAGGGGTGATGGATAGATTTTAAGTGTAGTGATCTATAGATATGGTAAACCTATATCTAAAGTAAGTGGTACCTACACCATCTTACACAGGCTGCAATGGCAGGCCTGTAGTTCCATTTTGCATGGCCTCTCATGGGTGGCATAATACATGCTTCAGCCCATGGGAGGCCTCTGGGGTAACTATTCCCTGGATACATGTGCACCATATACTAGGAACTGACAAGGGTACCCCAGTATCCAATCTGGAGGTTACCTAAGTTCATGGCATAACATTCTAGGGAGAAAGCAGATAGACTGGGTCCTGATTAGCAGGATCCCAGTCAGACTAGTCAAAAACAGTGTAATATCAAGCAAAAAGTGGGGGTAACCATAAGAAGCAGATCCTATTTTCCTACAGCTGCCCAAACATTTCATTAATAATTGGCATTAAGACGCCCACTATGGTTCTAGAATCTGGATGTAAGGTCTCTGGAGGACAGGGATCCGATGGAGACCCCAAGCGAGTGTTGAGAATTAATTCATGCACTTATTCCATAAATAAAGATGAAAAAGCCCCGAGAGATGGAGAAGTAACCTTGACAGTACTGAGTAATGGAGTCAGCGAGTATATCAGCCCCAATTCACCCATTTAAGTTGTGTGCGCAGCTAAAGAAGCTCCATTCAAGGTGCTATATTAATAAAATGTTTTGTAATGCTGATGCAATCTCGTCACACAATGACTGACTGTGATTAGCCAGTTTTTTAATGGTAGAGTACAATTCTTAACTAGAGTTTTTTGCTGCCACACTTTTCTATCGAAAAATAGGCTGATTTTTCCTTCAACATCTGAACTTTGTAATCAGCAATTTTTTGTTTGTATTTTTCTTTTTCTGATGGTTTATACTTAAGCCTAAAAAAGGACGCTCTTGGCGTCTACTGGACTGCTTGAAATTCCTTAGGTTTTTAGAAATTCAGGGTTGTGAGGGTGATAGTCTATTATTATTACAGGACCATTTTAGTGCGGCTAACCGATATAACACTGAAATAAGCCATGCATTCTATTCCGCTACATCCTGGTCTAAGTTACCATTGAGTAGGGGGAGGAGATGTTTAGCATATTTTCTAACTCAACTTAGGTGATCTTATGCAGCGAACGATAATATCCAGGTAACCTATGGTTCCGAGGATTAGCACCTTTAGTGGCAATTGACAGAAGGAAAGTACTGCAACCCGATCTGACCAGATCAATGGTACCGATTCAAGGAACGTTAAGGTGGGGTTATTGGTAAAAATCTCATCTAGTGTATGTCCAGCTGAGTGGGAGGCAACTGTTACTATTTGAACTTAGCCAAAATTACTCATCATATTGATCAGTTTGCAGGTATCTCTATCTTTGGAGTTTTCCAGATGAAAATTAAAATCACCCAGAACTGTAAAGTCCTCATAATTAACCATAATTTCTAACACATGTCCTAAAGTTTCCTGAAAATTAATTTTCAGACCTGGGGCGCTATATCATAACAGCCCATTAAAAGAGCTGTGATCATTGTATCAACATTTAAAAGCATAGCCTCAAGATCTTTGGAAGAGCACACCTTAAGGGTGGTGCACCTAAGATTTTTTTTAAACTAGGGCCAGTCCCCCGCCCTTTTTCCTGGTTTTATCGAGTCTCAAGAGAGCATAGTTAGCTGAAATGGCATGCACTAAATCTGGGCCAGACTATCATCCACCCAGTTCTCTGTGATAAAGAGGAAATCTAATTTGTAGGTTTGTATAAATTCAAAAAATTCAATTTTCTTAATCAATGACCTTGCATGAATAAGAGTACAACGCAAACTGTCATTAGGGGCGCTCATTGTATCGTTAGAATTATTGATTTTCTCTGTGGATTTTGTCCATTTCGGATTGAAGTGGAAATCACAGTCTTTACAAGTTCCTTCAAACTCCTGTTCCAGCGGGGCTATTACATCATTCCATTGAACCTTACTCACAAATCTCAGAGCCATGAGTGCCTCTTGTGAATAACAACAGCGAGACGCTAAATCCGGCTGCTGTCAAGCAGCATGGCTGGCGCTGAGCTTGGTCCGAGTGCGGACGGGCGCAGACAGGCTTTCCTTTGGCGCTTCTGCTGTGCGCTCGTGGCCTCATCTGAATTTAATCCAGAGATGAGGCGACGTGGGAGGAGCAGAGCTCCTCCCTCTTTACTTTTTGTGGTGAGAACAGAAGTGAGGACAATTTGTTTGTCAGCCTCCGCTCAAACGAGAAACACCAGTGGCGGTCCGGGAAGACAAACCAATGCCTAGTAAGTCCTTTACTTCTGTACAGCTGGCAACTAGGAACCAGTCCAACACTAAAACAACATTAAAAAACTAAAGCCAAAGGACAGGTTCTAATAAAAACAGCAATCAAAGAATTAGGTTATAAATTCATAAAATCCTGTTCGATTTATTTTAAATAAAACCAACTCACAGCTTCACATAGGATGTGTGCTACCTGCTGCGCGCTCGCGGCCTCATCTGAATTTTACCCAGAGATGAGGTGACATAGAAGGAGCAGAGCACTAGTCCGCTCCCTCCGTACACTTTGTGGTGAGACCGGAAGTGAGGACAATTTGTCAGCCTCTGTTCCAATGGGAAACACCCGCGGCTGACAGGGAAGAAAAACAAATGCCAGGTAAGTCCTTTAGTTCTGTGCAGCTGGCAACTAGCCACTAGTGCAACACTATCACAACATTCAAAAACTGAACCTGAAGGACAGGTTCCAATAATAACAGCAATCAAAGAGTTAGGTCATACATTTATAACAATCTCTATGAATTATTTTATAATAAAAACAACTCACAGCTTCACACAGGGTTTGCGCTACCTGCTAATAACAGTTGAATTTAATGTCTTCTTTTATGGCTGTAAAAAAACAAATAAAGATTATTTGATTGACTTATTGTCAAACAACGCCAAAGATATAGGCTGGTTAAAAAAAGGCTTTTTGTTTAGAAACATGGTCCTAACTATAACTACCTACTGGCAATTGCCTGTAGGTAATATATATGTATTTATAGCAACGTTGCAGTTTTTGCCCAGTTTGCCTTTAACAAATATGAAGTCCGAAACACGGCTGTATTTTACTGCGGTTCCTGTGTGATTTCCCGAAACTGTTCTGTGCTTATAAATGCCTTGTTTGACTGTGTTAGATGGTGTCGTCAGTGAGACCAGGGTCGGGGTGCGAAATGAATGCGGTGCTCGTCGAGGTGCTGGCAGGTCACGGTGCAAGCAGCGGTGTCGTCGTTGCTGAAGCGCTGTAGTTGGCTGACGAACTAGAGTCGATGGCACCGGAGTCAGTAGGCCAAGTCTGCAGTGCGGAATTAGGGCAGTGCGTCGTGTAACTTCATGAGCAGTGCCCTCAAACCACGGAGCAAGCAGCGGCATCAATTTCGGCCTGGAGCGGCGTCATTGGAGATACCAAGGCATTGTTGTGAAGCGAGGCGGTGCAGAGTGCGGTGCCCTCAGGTCGAGGTGCGAACAGCGGCTCGGTGGTGGCATCAGCAGGCGTCGTTGGTGAGACCAGGTTCGCCGGGCATCATTGCGGTGCTGTCAGGACACGGAGCCGGCAGCGCCATCGTGGACAGCATCGGGTTGCTTTTTCTTCTGTTGCAGCACAAAACACACAGTCCCCAGTGCTCTGGGCAGAAGAACTTGCAGCATTTGCTGTTCCTCAGACTTCTTGAACAGGGGGCAAGCTCTACCTCAAGCCCTTGGAGAAACTCAGAAAAGTGCATTGCAGAAAGTTCAATCCAGTCCTTTCACTGCCCAAGACAGAAGGAGCCACTGCAGGCCAACACAGCAAAGCATACAACAAAGTGGTAGTACCTCCTCACAGCTTCTCCAGCTCTTCTTCTTGGCAGTCATCTTACTCCAAAAGAGTTCTAAAGTTCTGGGGTTTGGACCCCAATATTTATACCACCTGCCCATACCCTTCCAAAACCAGTTCCGTCCTCCCTGGTGCAGCTTCCTGGCAGGAGGTAGGGACAGCATTATTGAAAGCAGACCTGGACCAGGTAGCTGAAAGGAAATCTCCTCCCCCTACTCTCTATTCAATGCAGGTCCCATTCAGTCCAGCCCTGACCCATCAGACTGCTAGAGCCAAGGCCCTCTCCAGCCCCCTGTCACTCACAACCCAGACATGGAATACACAAACCTTACAGAGGCATACTGGATGGTTAAGCAAGAAAATACCTACTAGCTAAAAGTGGTATTTTCAAACACAGAATGTAAAAATCACCCTCACTAAAAGATGTATTTTAACATTCTGAGTTCGGGCATACTAAACTTGTTTTTCTACCTTGTTCCCTGGGTCAGTTAGGATTATAAGATTTTATAATCAAACTGCCCCTTATGGCCTATGGGAACAGGTACCCTTGCAATAGTGAAAATTCGAAATTGGCTGTAATTCACTATCAGGACATGTCACACACACCAGGGCATGTCCTACCTTTCACATACAATGCACCCTGCACACAGGGGTACCTTGGGTCTACCTTAGGGGTAACTAACATGTAGAAAAGGGAATGGTTAGGGACTGATAAGTGGGTGCACTTGCCAAGTCGACATGGCAGTCCCAGACTGCACACAGGCTCTGCAATGGCAGGCCAAGTTACATTTACGGACAGTTTGTGTGGGTGGCACAATCTAGTGCTGTAGCCCACTAACAGTGTTTGATTCACAGGCACTGGCACACTCAGTGCACGTTACTAGGGACTGACACATAAATCAAACAGGCCAATCATGGAAACACCAATCCATAACACATTTTACTACAGGAGCACCTGCACTTTACCACTGGTCAGCAGTGAGAAAAGTACACAGAAACACTACGCTAGCAAAAACAGAGTCAAAACCGGGAGGTCAGAAAGCAAAAAACTCAGGGGAAACATGCCAAAAGATGCCAAGTCTACAGTGTGTGATCAGGGTGACCCACATGGGGAACACATGGGCTATCAATCCCATAATCCTTGGCACTAGCTGTTTGCTCACCTGAGTGTGATGACAGTTCAAAATGGGGATGATATTGAAGCAATGTTGCCGTCTTTGTGCAGTTTGCCTTTGACAAAGGACATGAAGTCTGAAACACGTTGGCATTTTACTGCTGATCCTGCTGTTACCCAAGCTGTTCTCTGCTAATAAATTCCTGGTTGAGAGAGCACTTCCCTTGGGGGCAACCTTTTTGACTATATATATATATTGAATAGGTTGAATATATATATTCACAGAAAAAAACATAGGTTTCAGGGACGTTATAGTTAGAAATTAGCATTTATAAAACCTTGGAAATTCACTAACAAAACACAGGTTTCAGGGACGTTTTAATTAGTTGGACATTTCACTCGTATAAAACCAGAGAAATTCAGCCGTTATAGTTAGTAGAGCTAACTATAACTGACGCCCCACAATGCACTGATAATGAGGAGCTGGCCTAACGGCTAGGGCGCTCGACCTCGGACCTGGGCATCTGGGTTCGAGTCTCGGTAACGACGCCAAAAACCTCCTGTGATTCTGGGCAAATCACTTAATCTCCCCGTGCCTAAAATGAATGCCTGTCCTCATGTAACGTAACTGGTGCTATGTAAAGCGCTCTGATACCCGATTCAGTTCGGGTCTAGTTCACGCTATATAAAACTCTGTAAAAAAAATAAAAATAAAATGACGTCACATATTACATCACACATGTATTGGTCAGTGACATCACTGATGACATCTCAAATGACATCACTGTTGACATCATCCAGTGACTGAGTGTTTCTGAAAAGTTTAAGAATGTTATCTATATATACGCCAAGTTGTATTGAAGAATGAGTGGGTGTAGAAGTGTCTGTATAGATGACTTTGTGGGTGCGTGAGTGACTGTATAAGTGAGTGATTAAACTTGTCTTAATAAATGCATGGGTGAGTGACTAATCTGTGTGTATGTCTGTATCAGTCTGTCAGTTGGTGTGTAAGTGGCTTCATAGGCTGGTGAGTATTTACAAGTGTGTCTATATGGGTTAATGATTGGTTGTCTGAGTACCTGTATGGGTGCATGAGTTTCTGTGTGGGGGGTGTGACTCCCTGCATGGATGTGCGAGTGGGTAATTCACTGGTTGTATGGATTTATTTGTGCGTCTGTGAGGGACTGTATGGGTAGGTGAGTGTGTGTATGGCTGTGTTGGTGAATGAATGGATGTCTCAGTGGTACATGCATGAGTAACTGCATATGTGAAAGACAGTATATGAGAATGTTGGAGTATATAAGTGACTATATGTGAGAGTGAGCGATTGTGAGAGTGGCTGTATGGATGTGTGTGTGCTTGTGTCAGTGATTGTATGAGAGAGTAAGTATGTGTTAGTATCTGTACGAATAAGTGAGGTGGCGTGTGTATAACTGTATAATGAGTAAATGGCAGTGTGATTTAAAGTTAAAAGACTATCAATATGACAGACTAGATGGTTTAAAAGCACATACTTTCCCTAGCCTTAATAGATTTAGTTAAAAAAGTGGCAGTAAAAAAACAGACATCGATAAATTGCAGATTAAAAATAAGACTCATTGCCTGGGTAACTGTACGTACACCATATTTAAGAAACATAGGTTTTAAAAAAGGTTTTACGAAAATTCATATACAGTTTACAGATCAAGAGAAAGTGTAGAGTGCTTTGTTTAGTTATACCATCACACATACAAGGCCCCTGAGGGTGTTTCTTAAGTGTTGGTAGTGCAACTAGGTGGTGAGCTACACCAAACCTCAGTCTAGTTAGCACAAACTTATGTGAAGGCCTAGTCACCTACATTAAATAAATGTGAAAGTCTTCAACAATGGAGTAACTATTGTAAAACGTGACAGTAGATAAAGACCCATTCGCAACAGCTCGTCTTCTCTCAGCGAAGGCCCGAAATTACTTCATTTCAGCCTTGGGTATTAAAGACGCTGCGCCAGGGTCAACCATAACATTAATGTTGGAGATCTCAGAATAACAATTGATAACATATTTTAACCAGGGTATGTTACGGTATTTATCCAACGAGAGGCAATCCTCGATGATGGATCTTGTAAGCGATTTTTCCACCTGAAGCCAAATTGACCGCCAAATCATAAGTGGCCTCAGTGATAGCTGATCGATCAAATAGTTGGTGTCCAATTCCCGATGGATTGAAGGACTGGACTTTTAACAGTACCAGCGGTGCCAGGGAAACAACACCTATAACCTTCATGGGATACCTGTTTTGGCGCACAAACTACAGAGACACGGGACACTTCCTTCGGCGTCAAAGATCAGCATTTATTACTGCAGGGAAACAAGAGTCATAAGAAGTACATGGACATGTAGGTTCTGCGAGTCTGCTTCAAATTGCATATGTAGGTCGCTCTCTTTTATACAAAATGTTGTCATTGCACAACATGTGGACAAAAGATTACAATTCAGTTCCCACAGTAAAACTTCAAAAGGGTCGCTTTCATGTGCTCAGAATCCCGCAACATAATTACAGTAACAATGCCGGTTCCCAACTGTAAAAGTACATCTTCCCACGATTTGGCACACCCATTAGAGTTGTAAATGACCAGGAGAAAGGGACAAAGAACAGCTGCAAGGAAGTCAGACACGTGTAGAGAAAAGAGGGTGAGGGTAATATCGGAAGCATGATCGTAGGATCAAAGAGCTAGATCCATCGCCTGCGCGGCTGTCACAATAGGCCGGTACAATCAGATTACCCTCAAGCTGGGCCATCTGCCTTCGCTGTATCATTCCTCCGGCCATAAAGACGCATGAAAGGAATATGCGTCTTCCGCAAGGCTTGGGAACTAGAGGGTCAAGGAGCGAACAGTTACCTGCTCGCTGACTACGTGAGGGCAAGAAACAAAATGGATGCCGTATCTAAAATGGAACCCGAGGGTTCAGATGAAGAACACGTAATATTAGACGAACCCTGGCAGGTAGCGTAGCAAAAATACACACACTTGCCGAACTCGTCATTTACGGTTCGTAGATACCAAACTCGTCCATATTTGGTAATGCCCAGAACGTCGTAATAATTTTTACGGAACCTCAGACGGTCCTTTTGCCCTCATGTAGGCAAGCACTAGTCGGAATCATAATCGATTTCGATACTCATCAGATCATTCAGATGTTGCTGATGCATTATTCTATCCTTCAATGCCTCTTTGGTGACAACGGGCTGTCTTATACACGTCGTAGCACAAAGGCCACATAAGGCAGGACCACATTGCACACAAAGACAACATGAGAACAGAAATGTCACAACAACCCCTATGATCATAAGAATCTTCCAACCCCAAGTCGATATCAGACCCCAAAACCATCCCAGAAGCGTCCAATTTCCTTCGTCCACGTGTATGGACTCCGAAATTTTGTGCAACTTAGAGATGGCTTGATAAACCGTTGGAGCGTTATCAGGTATGAATACGCAGCAGCTCGAATGGATGACTTTACAAACCCCACCTCTATCTGCTAGAACGATATCTAGAACCATACGGTTCTGCAACGTCATTAGTCTATCCGCCTGGAGTTCGGCTGTCAAATTACCAAGGGCATTTGCAGTTATGTTGGCAGTTGATTCTACTACACGGGTTAACTGCCTTAGGTTCCTGCTATTAACCATCGGTCCCCAGAACGGTAGGAAACCCTTAAAGAAGTCTCCCGCTTCTTGTCCGGAAGTATCTTCTTTGCTAACCACACCTCTCACAAACCTAGTTCTGTGGTAATCAGAGGCCACAGTGAAAGTCGGAGGCAAAAGATTCGCAATATAGCAGGTACCCGAGAAGTCATGAGGTAACCACGTATAGGCTCGATCATAACATACAAGGTAGGTACCCTTGGCAGGCAGGAAGACAGGGGAGGAGAGCGTCGGTAAGACATACGTCTCGGTACAAGCACTCTCCCCAAACTGAGCTCTCGGATTTCGACCAAGACCTTTCAAGCAGAAATTACCAAGGTGAGGTACAATCCATATCGGTGACGAGCTTTTAAGCTGCCTCTCACCCACTGATAAGCTGTACTCAGCCTCACTTAGTTCCTTATATGCTCGCACCTCTTCCTCTGGGATGAGCGATGCGTCAAAAATATCTCTATCTAAGTCTGCAATAGCTCTCGCCAGAGTCTTGTGGTACGGGCCAGGACCAGAGTTTGCTGAGCGTGGTTCTCGATGGGGGTAGGAATCTAGTGCGCTACGGAACATAGTTTGTAATGCTCGAGCTGACCCTTGTGCACTATAAGGCAGAACTAAGTACGGAATACCCTTATCCATGGTATGTGGCATTAACCCACACACCCAACAATTGGTAGTGTTTACCACTAACTGATGCTGATGCAAGAGTTGGATAAAACAGTTGTTTCTGAATTCCGCACGTCTGACTTGTTCGTGTTGGGGCAGAAGATAAAAGGAATGTGTAGAGACAGTAGAAACGAAATATAGATCATGAGATGGAAGAGTAGGTGTAGCAGAAGACAATAAGAACTGGGACCCATAATATACTCCCCCTACCAGTAACATAGATAGGGTGAGGTACAGTATGATCATCTGTGAGAAAAACCATTTCGTATGAAACATTTTATGCAATGCAGATCTTTGCGCCAACATTTCCTCTCTTTTCGACAGCTCAGACAATGATGATTCCATCCCCTAACGACCGTCCGCAACGTTCTTGACGCACTTCGTTCTGAGTAGCGATTACCAATTCCCAGGAGTTCCCAGAAATCGATAAAAGAAATCGACCTTGTGTCGATAGCTGCTAAACAGAAGGAAGTACCCGCACGGCCTTACGGTCAACCTGGATGGTAGGTTCTAGTTAAATAATGTTCTTAGCTGTACGAAAAAAGGAAAAAGATACACAATATATAATGTCCAATGTTTTCAGAGCAATGTAGAACCTAGAAACAAAAAAAATCTTTTTATTTGTGGCTCGTTCGTGAACGAAGAAAGTATCGGCTGCTTCCGGGGTGAGTCTGATCTTCAAACAGTGGATTGGATGGCAAATGAGTGTTCAATTGTTCAGGCAATTTTTCAGAGTTCTCCAATGGCGATGGCAAAGAGATTGTTCGAGGGGTGTCAGCTATGGACTGAGCTTCGCTGAACGGAACAAAGTGTTGTGGAGTGTCTGTTTCACAAGAAGAAAAACCTCTTTTCATCCAGGTGTCCGACGGCAAAGGAAGCGGGACTCTTTTGGTGTGGGTAGCGTGTACCCAGTTTTTCCGGCCTTTCAGCCGAACTGCCGTTCTCGTTGCTAGCTGTACCTGGAACGGTCCCACGAATCTCGGCTCAAGATTTCGCTTTCGTCCGAAGTTTCGGACAAGAATCCAATCTCCTGGTTGGAGCCGATGACCAGGACCTTCTGTTTGTGACGGCAGAGCCTCAAAGACCTGTTGGTGAATCAAACTCAATTTAGCAGTCAGATCATAAAGATAATCGATCAACATAGGGTATTCGACTCTATCAAATTCTTTAGGTCTTGGGACTCCCCATACATTAGCAGGACGGCCGAACACAATCTCGTATGGGCTGAGCCCTACTCGAGAGTGTACAGTTGCCCTGGTCGACAGGAGAGCTAGAGGCAAAGCGTCGGGCCATGATAAACCAGTTGTCGCCTGAATTTTAGCCAATTTCAGTTTTAGGGTGCCATTATATCCTTCCACCAAGCCTGCTGATTGTGGATGGTTTGCACTATGAAATTTTTGCACGATCCCTAAGCCGCGACACACACTCTTCATCACACTCCCAACAAACTCACTTCCATTGTCCGACCATACGACCCGAGGCATTCCGTAACGAGGAAAATATTCTTTGAGCAAAATTTTTGCCGTGGATAAAGCCGTATTATCCTTAAGGGGGTAGGCCTCAATCCACCTAGAGAATGCACAAACCACAATCAAAACGTACTTCAAGTTGTTACATCGGTCCATGTGGATAAAATCCAAATGGATGACTTCGAAAGGGTATGTAGGAGGGGCAAAATGGCCAGGAGGAGTGGGGGTGCCCTTACCAGGATTGTGCATCAAACACACCATACAATTCTTAACCACTCTCTCGGCACACTTAGTAATCCCATCATTCTTCCATACATGAGACAACAACTTGCATATGCCTTTCGTGTTGATGTGCGCCATACCATGAGCCATTGTAACAACAGCGAGCACATACGCATCCGGTAACATCCATCTCTGCTTCTCTGATAAATCAACCCAACATCCATTCTCATCCAATCTTCCCGTGCTCTCTTTCCATTTAGTCCTTTCCGTCTCAGTGGCTTCATTCTGTATTCCTTTCACACTTTCAAATGTGTCTTCACACATACCGGTCTCTGTTGGCCATCTCACTGAGTTCGTAACATACATTCTGTTCGTCAAATCTTTAGCCGTCTCTTTAGCCGTTTCATCCGCAAACGCATTACCACGACCCACATCGTCCGTTACTTTCTGATGTGCGCAACATTTGACTATGGCCACCTGTTTAGGCAATGTGAGTGCATCTAAAAGATCATTTACAAGCTGACCATGTTGAATCTTCGTGCCATGCGACGTAAGGAATCCTCTCTCTCTCCACAGTCGTCCAAAACTATGTGCCACACCAAACGCATACTGGCTATCTGTAACACATTCACCCGTTTATCTTTAGACAACACACACGCTCTCGTCAGTGCGATCAACTCAGCAGCCTGAGCCGAAATCTGACTTAATCTTGCTCTTTCCACAATCGTTCTCAATGTTACTACAGCATACGCAGTCGTCACATCACCATTCGGCAACTTAAAACAGGAACCATCCACATACAAAGTACCATCGGGATCTGTCAATGGAGTATCTTTTAGGTCAATACGACCCTTGGTCTCCTCCTCAGTTCTGAGATAGCAGTCATGTACTGCTTCACCACTTGACTCTGTGTCGATCGGCAGCAATGTTGCTGGATTCAACACATTACATCGTTTTATCCGTATATGACTGGCCAGCAACGTCAACTCATATCCAGACAACCTTGCGCTCGTCAGATGTTGAGTTTTCGTTCGATTCAATAGAGTGTCAACTGCATGCGGAACCATCACCATAAGCATATTATCCATGACTAGACCTGCGGACTGTCGAATGGACGCCGCAGCTGCCGCTGTTGCCCTTAAACAACTCGGCAAGGCTCTGGCTACTGGGTCTAAAGTCGAAGAAAAATAGGTGCATGGGCGTTGCTTGCCGCCAAAAGGTTGTGTCAGAACACTCAACGCGCAACCATCCCTCTCGTGAACGTATAGTGTAAACGGCTTACTGTAGTCAGGAGTGCCCAACACAGGAGCCGAACACAACGCATCACGTAATTCAGAAAAACTTTTCTGACACTCTTCAGACCAAGGCAATTGGGATGGAACATCTTTGCACGTAAGAGCTATCAATGGTTTCGCCAACAATGAAAAATTTGGAATCCATTGTCTACAATAGGACGTAATACCTAAAAAGGCACGAACATCTCTTTGGGTTTTTGGCACAGTCATTCGGGAAATCGCTGCAATTCTCTCTGGGGTCAACCTTCTCCCTTCTCTTGACAATAAGTGACCTAGATAGGTGACTTCTTGACAACAATACTGTAGCTTTGAAGGTGATACCTTGTGATGTAAGTCATGTAGATAGTGTAACAATGATACCGTAGCCGTTTTGCAAATAGCTTCTGTATCAGCTGCCACTAAAAGATCATCAACGTATTGAATCAAAGTCGCACCTGTCGGTAAAACAAAGGCATCAAGTTGACCTTTAAGTGCCTGGCTGTAAATTGATGGACTCTCACAGTAGCCCTGTGGAGCGCGTTTTAGCCTAAAACTGCGACCACCTAATGAGAATCCGAATAGGTCTCTGCTCTCCTCTGCAATCGGAATGCTAAAGAAAGCATTCTTTAGATCAATCACCGTGAACCAGGAGGCAGATGCCGGAATCATTGTTAGTAAGGCCGTAATGTCGGGAACCACAGGAAATTGTGGAACCACTATTTTGTTCACCTCTCTTAAATCTATTACGAAACGATACACAGGAGGTTTGGTTGGGTCAGTTCGTTTCAGAATTGGCAATACAGGGCTATTACACACGTTTCCACGAGTTTCTTCAACAACACCTTTTCCAATGAGATCATGAACGATTGCTAACAGCGCTCGTTCGCCCTCAAGAGAAATACGATATTGAGGTAAACGTGGTAACCGCGCATTTGGTTTCAATTGAATCACATAGGGTGGAATGTCTAACAGGCCCACATCATTGGGACCTGTGGCCCATAAGGACGCAGGAAGGGAATTCAATTCCGGTGGGAATTTATCGACCGACAGATACATGGGAGAGATCACTCTCCGTCCCAATGTAAGCTCCACTCCTTCGGGGGAACAATACAAAGTTGCATATAATCGTTTTAACAAATCCAGGCCCAAAAAAAATCTCACCACAACCTGTAGATAGAATCAGTGGAGCCGTTAGCTCACGAGGTCCAATCATAAGGGGCAAAGGACTAGAGACTGGGTTGCTAACAGGGGCGCCGGAGAATCCAACGGAAACATTCGTTAAGCCAGACAAAGGTGCGCCAGGGAGTTTCGAATGCATGATGGAACTTTTCGTCGCACCAGTGTCTAACAGAAAAGGCTCAACTACACCCGATGTAGCCACTGCAACGTAAGGCCCACTCTGATCGACCGGAACTGACACTACTCCCTCTCTTTGTCGTTGGCTGTCCTAGTAATGGTCGTTTGCAACAGTCTCATGCTCTACGTAATAATCGTCCACATTATACTGTGCAGATCGAACTGACCCCGCATTCCGCTGGTCAAAACAATTATTCGCATCCGATTGATTTTGATGACGATCAATCTGATTGTGGGATGAACCACGACCTCTACCTCGTGATGCCTGTTGAGGCCCACTACCACGGTTTCCTCGTGTCGACACACCATTCAGACGGTCCCGTAAGGCAAGACAATCATATTTTAGGTGTCCCTCTTTCCTACAATATGCGCACTGATTATACCCAAGTGAAGATCTATAATCAAAGTTGTCAGAGCGCGGCTGCATCCTATCGGGCTGTGCTCGTGGTCAATACTGCTGTTGTGAATCATTTTGGTTTGATCGTGGAGGATATGCTTGCTGCAACAAAACCTTCGTTTTGAGCTCCTTCGTTTTCTTTTCTACACGATCACTTTCTTCCTTTTCCCTATTCTCATAATACTGGGCCGTTGCTAGTATTTGCGCAGGGGTTGAAACCGCCCATGCACTCTCTGAATTCTTCAATTTGTTGCTTAGCTCAGGCAACAAATTCGACACGAACTTGTCAACAAATAACCGCTGGCCTCCCTCAGCGCCCATGTCCTGGCCGCTGTGGTCGACAAACGCGTCCTCAAACCTCGTGAAGAAATCCGAGACACTCTCGTCTTTCTTTTGTTTACAAGCTGATAACTTGTCCCAGTTCACCTTCATCGCTGGCATGAGAGTTTTCATGAGCGTAATTATTTTCTGAGGCAAATCCAAGATCAGCTGGTCAGGCTTAGCCCCACCAACTTATAGTCCATCAGCCGTTATCAATGCAGCCCAATCACCCCCTAATTCAACTGCGTGATCGGCTTGACGAATTTTAGCCCAAACTGGTTGCGGTACAACATTACCGAACAACATGTCGATGTCGGCAAGGTTCATAATAGAAGCTTCCACCAGTTGTGATAACTCCTTATAATAACCAGCCGGATTTTTACGCGGATCGGGCAAGGATTGCTTCACTTGCAAAACTTCCGATCGTTTCCATGGAAGATGTATCCATACCCTTCGAAAATGCGGTAGAATTGGAGGGGCAGCACCAGGGTCACCAGGCACCCAAAGTGGCGGAACCTCTCTCATGGGATACTGAACAGGAACCGCCTTCCAATTCTCAGTGGTATCATCTAATGACACCCGAGAATGTGCTGTGGATCTGAACGCTAATAAGCGTTCCACGGCACGTCGTACATCTTCACCTATAATCATACCGTTCGAAAAGTGATTCTGAAGTTCAAATATGTCGGACGGTACATTATCTACATCATCATTATACCATTCTTCCCTCAAAAAGTTACACATCTCTTCAAACACGAATCTCTGCGTAGGCTCATTAAACTGAGAAAACGTGTCGAAGACCACACGTGGAGTGTAATTAGCAGGATGTCTTATCCACCTATGTGCCATGGTTACTAACGTCTCTTTCTCCCTACCACTAGGGATCTGACTCCGTCTCTGAGGAGTTTTAGATAAATCAGACGAAAATAACGGACCAAAAAGAGGTGAATAAAGGGTAGCAACAGAGTTAGGAACACGCTTACGAACAGAAGGAGAAAGAAAAACAGGGGCAACAACACCAGAGGTGAAGGAAGGCATAGTAGGAACGGACAAGGTAGTTGGAGTAGCAGAAGCAACAGCCTGCGAAGGTACAGGTACAGGAGCAGTAGGAACAAGGACAGGTGATGGAACAAACGTAGGGTTAACAGCGGGCTGACCCGCAGCCGCTGGAGCAACAAGAGGTACAACAGGAGGAACAACCGGAGCAGCTACAGGAGCAGTAGCACCCTGTACATAAGGAGGTGGTGATTTCATCAAATACGATAACAAGGAATCCTCCTTCGAATCTTCTTCTTTCTTTTCTAGACTACTCGGTAAAACCGGGTAACATTTATCTATTTTCATGTGATGCAATCTAGTAGAAATTTCCATTTCCTTTTCTTCTTTATCCTGTCTACATTCTCGTATAGTTTGCATTATCGGAACGAACCCTTGTTTTTGATCCTTTTTGAGTTGTTTGATTTCTTTCTGCTTGGCCTCTTTACGCCATATCCGAAAGGAATCAAACATAGCTGGCCTAGCTTTCTTTAAAAATAATTTAGCCTCAAGATTGTCTAAAATCGAAAGTTCAAAAGTTCCATGTGGTGGCCATCTAAGGTCACCGTCTTTCTTTGTATAGCGGATCCAGTAATCATTATATATTATAGGACCCACCCCATGTCGACTATAAAGATCATGTATCGGAGTTCCAACTGGAGGTATCGGACACGAGTCCTCCAACCGGGAATCCATTGCGCAACATTTGAAAATACGAAACAAACCACTATGGCTAGGCATCGTGCACACTAACCTAGTATCAAACTTCAAGGATTACCGAAGCAATTAAACCTCGTGTAAGTCAAAACCCTCGGTTTTTGGCAATTGCAACTGTCAAATAATACTAAGAACCGATACTAAGAACCACAAATGCAATGGAACCATGCAATACAACAAAGCCTTAAGGCTATCACAAAGCTCGGAGAGCTAAAAACAAAGCCTGAGGAGGCTATAACAAAGCTCAGGGAGCTATTACAACAAAGCCTTAAAGGCTACAACAAAGCTTTCAAAAAGCTAGAACAACCACTAAGGACTGGGAGCGACCCACAAATACTTAACTCAGAACTTTAATGGCGTCACCAGGAAGGCCCGTCTATCGTCTCGCTTGTACGTAAGGTCTGCACCGGGCGTCGAAGACAGGTCGACAGTCAGGGCATCGGTCCGTCGCAGCCGTCAGGAGGCGGGAATCTTCGCAGGGAAAATCGTCAGGCCACTTATTTCGACAACAGGATCGATGAAGCGGGGTGCACCTTCCCTCGGAGATTTCACACGAAGTTCCTCACGATCATCAGGCTTTGGACCGGTACCGCTTAAGTCGCCCCACGTTGGGCGCCAACTGAAGGACTGGACTTTTAACAGTACCAGCGGTGCCAGGGAAACAACACCTATAACCTTCATGGGATACCTGTTTTGGCGCACAAACTACAGAGACACGGGACACTTCCTTCGGCGTCAAAGATCAGCATTTATTACTGCAGGGAAACAAGAGTCATAAGAAGTACATGGACATGTAGGTTCTGCGAGTCTGCTTCAAATTGCATATGTAGGTCGCTCTCTTTTATACAAAATGTTGTCATTGCACAACATGTGGACAAAAGATTACAATTCAGTTCCCACAGTAAAACTTCAAAAGGGTCGCTTTCATGTGCTCAGAATCCCGCAACATAATTACAGTAACAATGCCGGTTCCCAACTGTAAAAGTACATCTTCCCACCATTTGGCACACCCATTAGAGTTGTAAATGACCAGGAGAAAGGGACAAAGAACAGCTGCAAGGAAGTCAGACACGTGTAGAGAAAAGAGGGTGAGGGTAATATCGGAAGCATGATCGTAGGATCAAAGAGCTAGATCCATCGCCTGCGCGGCTGTCACAATAGGCCGGTACAATCAGATTACCCTCAAGCTGGGCCATCTGCCTTCGCTGTATCATTCCTCCGGCCATAAAGACGCATGAAAGGAATATGCGTCTTCCGCAAGGCTTGGGAACTAGAGGGTCAAGGATCGAACAGTTACCTGCTCGCTGACTACGTGAGGGCAAGAAACAAAATGGATGCCGTATCTAAAATGGAACCCGAGGGTTCAGATGAAGAACACGTAATATTAGACGAACCCTGGCAGGTAGCGTAGCAAAAATACACACACTTGCCGAACTCGTCATTTACGGTTCGTAGATACCAAACTCGTCCATGTTTGGTAATGCCCAGAACGTCGTAATAATTTTTACGGAACCTCAGGATTAACTCAGTCGAGGCAGATGTTGGCAAACACAGGAGCTTTTTTAAAAAAGAAACTTTGGGACTCTTTTTCCTATGATTATTTTTTTTTTGTAAATTTGTACTTTTACCTTTTTTGGCACAAGTAATCTGCTTAAAGTAGAACTATTCCTAGAGAACAAGAATTATTTGAAAAACTCCCAGAGACAATATTTGACTTTGTCCACATACACAAACAGTTTTATGTAATCTGACATGAAATGGTTTCAACCCATTTTTCTGTATTTACAAGCCATTTCATAAATCTATATTTTCATTATTCGTTCATTTAGCATCAAAATGTCAACATATATGCTTAGAATTAAACATTGCTTTAAATGCGTACAGCACCAATGCGCTTTTGTGTACAACCAGTACCATTGCATTTTTATGTGTTTTGGGTGGGATTTAACACATTATGTTTAGATATGTTTAACATGTTTAGAACTTAGTAATGTCGTACATAAGAAAGTGGAGTGGGTGTTGTATGGCGTTTTAGATTCTGAATGAATTTTCCCGATTCATGCCCTTATATAGGTACAATTCGCGTAGACCTTATATAAGCATAGAAATCAAGCCCTTATTTAGGCATGGCCCATGCTACCCAAATACAGGCATGGCTACTTCCATCCGTTCATCAATGTCACAACGATTTCTTGGAAAACCAGATCTTAAGCAGAAGGGACTTCCCCTAGCTTGTATATTGATTTCTCCAAGAAACTCATTATTATGCATGAACAACTATTCCTTAGCTCATCCAAAACGTTCATACACCAGACTTTACGTCAAAGCTGGCATTCCTAAACACCTTCAAGGTATAAATACACCTTCACTTGCTATAGCAAAGCAAGGTGTGGTTCTGTGCAGTTCGACTACCTACTTGCCTGACACAGCTCGCTACAGCAAGTGCCGAAGGAAGCCAACTCTCCAGCTGACGCACTGACAAGAAGCTGTCCTCCTCTGCCGAGAATCCAGCTCCAGTGTTTCTGACTCTCCTTGCGGGGTGTTGGGAAATCGAGTCCGAGACAGAGATGCCAACCTCCTTCATTGTAAGGTATAGAGCTGATTAGAACCTAGAGAAACCTTTGGCAGTTCTTGGCAAAAACTAAACCTATGCTAAATACCATACTTACTTCTTCCCTCGTACTAGACTTAGGTTAGGTACATTGGGGTAGGCATATTTTAGAAGCACCAGTTGAGTATTTTAGCCTGTGTTATTTATATATGTATTTTTATATGTCATAGCACTAGACAATGCTATTACAGTAGTATTTTATAATACTATTCTCTCTGTACGCATTATACTTTGCATTCTGTCAGTTCACCTCTCTTGCATGAGAAAGAAGACTGTTCAATAAACCTTTTATTGGAAAACGCTTGTCTCACTATTTCTCTGCAACTCTGTAGAAACGAAGCATGCATGATTGACTGAGTAAAATAGTTATCTATTGTTTCCACGACTCTTAAGATATTTGTTCCAGTCATAGGGAAACAAAGTTGTCATGTTTATACGGTTGTCAGAAACTAATCCCTTCTTGTGTATTCAAGAAAGGTTCTAGTGACCGCTGAGCTAGCTGGCACTCACAATTAAGTTTAGTATATTCGATAGAGATATACTGACCTCAGTCCTATGTCACATCTATAGGACATATTATTCCAATCCGCAGAGTCTATTGGGAATATAGGAACTACACTACACCAGCACATGCACTTGCAAGAGTACATGGTGCACAGGGGTTCAGGTTATGCGGTCCCCTCAAGGGATACTGGCCTCAGAGTTGGTGAGAGGGCAGTTCAACCTCAAGGAACATAAAAAACCACCACCTGTGTTGCTGGAGCCTTCAGAGTGTTCAGGAGCTCAGGATTAGAAGACCATTCAGTTGCATTACAGTGCCTGCGAATGCAGGGGAGTGACTCCTTCAACCTAAGGGAGATAACTTCAGTTGTCCTTGATGCTGCACAGGTCCTGCACAGAACCTGTATTGTGCACAGGCACAGATGAGGCTTTGGACGGAGAGGGAGACGAAGTCGGGTCCAGTCGAAGTCCAGCGAAGTCCAGAGTGTCCAGACAGTCGAAGATCAGTGGTTTCTTGTTCAGGATCTTGTCCACATCGCATCTAGGGTTCTACAGCCAGGTAAGCCCTTTTGTACCAATGGGAGAGGGTTGGACAGATTCAGTGGACCCTCCCAGGGAAGGGTCAGGACAGTGGGGAGGATACTTCCATGTCCTTTGTCCAGTTTTACACCAGAGAAGGAGCCAACAGCTCCCAGGACTGGTTTGAACTGGACTATGCACAGGGACACCAAGTGTGTCCCAGATGCAGACTTTCAGGCTCTTTGGAAATGCACCCACCCAGCCCCAATACACTAAACCCTGTCTGGGAGGTGATCACAACTCCCTGTGACAGGATGCCTATTGTTCTGCCTTCCCTTGCTCAAGCTTGGCTCACCAGCAGGAGGGTAGAAATGTGTCTCTGGTTGGCAGCAACCATTTTGTGCTGCCCAAGTTGAGAAGGCTGGGATTGGGAAGACCAGGGACCCCACGAAGCTCACTTCAGAAGGGTGGAATCATATCTCCCACACCGGTTACAGGTGTAGAGGTATGATTCCAAGGTGTTTGATACTAATACAACATGTTTTGTTGCAGCCGTTTTCGAGGTAGCAGCTTACGCAAGCTTAAGGGGTGCTCAAGTAAAACCCAGCACCCTGCTTAAGGATTGTCAAGGTCTGCTAGAGGGGTGATAGATAGATTTTAAGTGTAGTGATCTATAGATATGGTAAACCTATATCTAAAGTAAGTGGTACCTACACCATCTTACACAGGCTGCAATGGCAGGCCTGTAGTTCCATTTTGCATGGCCTCTCATGGGTGGCATAATACATGCTTCAGCCCATGGGAGGCCTCTGGGGTAACTATTCCCTGGATACATGTGCACCATATACTAGGAACTGACAAGGGTACCCCAGTATCCAATCTGGAGGTTACCTAAGTTCATGGCATAACATTCTAGGGAGAAAGCAGATAGACTGGGTCCTGATTAGCAGGATCCCAGTCAGACTAGTCAAAAACAGTGTAATATCAAGCAAAAATTGGGGGTAACCATAAAAAGCAGATCCTATTTTCCTACAACTGCCCAAACATTTCATTAATAATTGGCATTAAGACGCCCACTATGGTTCTAGAATCTGGATGTAAGGTCTCTGGAGGACAGGGATCCGATGGAGACCCCAAGCGAGTGTTGAGAATTAATTCATGCACTTATTCCATAAATAAAGATGAAAAAGCCCCGAGAGATGGAGAAGTAACCTTGACAGTACTGAGTAATGGAGTCAGCGAGTATATCAGCCCCAATTCACCCATTTAAGTTGTGTGCGCAGCTAAAGAAGCTCCATTCAAGGTGCAATATTAATAAAATGTTTTGTAATGCTGATGCAATCTCGTCACACAATGACTGACTGTGATTAGCCAGTTTTTTAATGGAAGAGTACAATTCTTAACTAGAGTTCTTTGCTGCCACACTTTTCTATCGAAAAATAGGCTGATTTTTCCTTCAACATCTGAACCTTGTAATCAGCAATTTTTTGTTTGTATTTTTCTTTTTCTGATGGTTTATACTTAAGCCTAAAAAAGGACGCTCTTGGCGTCTACTGGACTGCTTGAAATTCCTTAGGTTTTTGGAAATTCAGGGTTGTGAGGGTGATAGTCTATTATTATTACAGGACCATTTTAGTGCGGCTAACCGATATAACACTGAAATAAGCCATGCATTCTATTCCGCTACATCCTGGTCTAAGTTACCATTGAATAGGGGGAGGAGATGTTTAGCATATTTTCTAACTCAACTGAGGTGATCTTATGCAGCGAACGATAATATCCAGGTAACCTATGGTTCCGAGGATTAGCACCTTTAGTGGCAATTGACAGAAGGAAAAGTACTGCAACCCGATCTGACCAGATCAATGGTACCGATTCAAGGAACGTTAAGGTGGGGTTATTGGTAAAAATCTCATATAGTGTATGTCCAGCTGAGTGGGAGGCAACTGTTACTATTTGAACTTAGCCAAAATTACTCATCATATTGATCAGTTTGCAGGTATCTCTATCTTTGGAGTTTTCCAGATGAAAATTAAAATCACCCAGAACTGTAAAGTCCTCATAATTAACCATAATTTCTAACACATGTCCTAAAGTTTCCTGAAAATTAATTTTCAGACCTGGGGCGCTATATCATAACAGCCCATTAAAAGAGCTGTGATCATTGTATCAACATTTAAAAGCATAGCCTCAAGATCTTTGGAAGAGCACACCTTAAGGGTGGTGCACCTAAGATTTTTTTTAAACTAGGGCCAGTCCCCCGCCCTTTTTCCTGGTTTTATTGAGTCTCAAGAGAGCATAGTTAGCTGAAATGGCATGCACTAAATCTGGCCAGACTATCATCCACCCAGTTCTCTGTGATAAAGAGGAAATCTAATTTGTAGGTTTGTATAAATTCAAAAAATTAAATTTTTTTAATCAATGACCTTGCATGAATAAGAGCACAACGCAAACTGTCATTAGGGGCGCTCATTGTATCATTAGAATTATTGATTTTCTCTGTGGTTTCTGTCCATTTCGGATTGAAGTGGAAATCACAGTCTTTACAAGTTCCTTCAAACTCCTGTTCCAGCGGGGCTATTACATCATTCCATTGAACCTTACTCACAAATCTCAGAGCCATGAGTGCCTCTTGTGAATAACAACAGCGAGACGCTAAATCCGGCTGCTGTCAAGCAGCATGGCTGGCGCTGAGCTTGGTCCGAGTGCGGACGGGCGCAGACAGGCTTTCCTTTGGCGCTTCTGCTGTGCGCTCGTGGCCTCATCTGAATTTAATCCAGAGATGAGGCGACGTGGGAGGAGCAGAGCTCCTCCCTCTTTACTTTTTGTGGTGAGAACAGAAGTGAGGACAATTTGTTTGTCAGCCTCCGCTCAAACGAGAAACACCAGTGGCGGTCCGGGAAGACAAACCAATGCCTAGTAAGTCCTTTACTTCTGTACAGCTGGCAACTAGGAACCAGTCCAACACTAAAACAACATTAAAAAACTAAACCCAAAGGACAGGTTCTAATAAAAACAGCAATCAAAGAATTAGGTTATAAATTCATAAAATCCTGTTCGATTTATTTTAAATAAAACCAACTCACAGCTTCACATAGGATGTGTGCTACCTGCTGCGCGCTCGCGGCCTCATCTGAATTTTACCCAGAGATGAGGTGACATAGAAGGAGCAGAGCACTAGTCCGCTCCCTCCGTACACTTTGTGGTGAGACCGGAAGTGAGGACAATTTGTCAGCCTCTGTTCCAATGGGAAACACCCGCGGCTGACAGGGAAGAAAAACAAATGCCAGGTAAGTCCTTTAGTTCTGTGCAGCTGGCAACTAGCCACTAGTGCAACACTATCACAACATTCAAAAACTGAACCTGAAGGACAGGTTCCAATAATAACAGCAATCAAAGAGTTAGGTCATAAATTTATAACAATCTCTACGAATTATTTTATAATAAAAACAACTCACAGCTTCACACAGGGTTTGCGCTACCTGCTAATAACAGTTGAATTTAATGTCTTCTTTTATGGCTGTAAAAAACCAAATAAAGATTATTTATTGTCAAACAACGCCAAAGATATAGGCTGGTTAAAAAAAGGCTTTTTGTTTAGAAACATGGTCCTAACTATAACTACCTACTGGCAATTGCCTGTAGGTAATATATATGTATTTATAGCAACGTTGCAGTTTTTGCCCAGTTTGCCTTTAACAAATATGAAGTCCGAAACACGGCTGTATTTTACTGCGGTTCCTGTGTGATTTCCTGAAACTGTTCTGTGCTTATAAATGCCTTGTTTGACTGTGTTAGATGGTGTCGTCAGTGAGACCAGGGTCGGGGTGCGAAATGAATGCGGTGCTCGTCGCGGTGCTGGCAGGTCACGGTGCAAGCAGCGGTGTCGTCGTTGCTGAAGCGCTGTAGTTGGCTGACGAACTAGAGTCGATGGCACCGGCGTCAGTAGGCCAAGTCTGCAGTGCGGAATTAGGGCAGTGCGTCGTGTAACTTCATGAGCAGTGCCCTCAAACCACGGTGCAAGCAGCGGCATCAATTTTGGCCTGGAGCGGCGTCATTGGAGATACCAAGGCATTGTTGTGAAGCGAGGCGGTGCAGAGTGCGGTGCCCTCAGGTCGAGGTGCGAACAGCGGCTCGGTGGTGGCATCAGCAGGCGTCGTCGGTGAGACCAGGTTCGCCGGGCATCATTGCGGTGCTGTCAGGACACGGAGCCGGCAGCGCCATCGTGGACAGCATCGGGTTGCTTTTTCTTCTGTTGCAGCACAAAACACACAGTCCCCAGTGCTCTGGGCAGAAGAACTTGCAGCATTTGCTGTTCCTCAGACTTCTTGAACAGGGGGCAAGCTCTACCTCAAGCCCTTGGAGAAACTCAGAAAAGTGCATTGCAGAAAGTTCAATCCAGTCCTTTCACTGCCCAAGACAGAAGCAGCCACTGCAGGCCAACACAGCAAAGCATACAACAAAGTGGTAGTACCTCCTCACAGCTTCTCCAGCTTCTCCAGCTCTTCTTCTTGGCAGTCATCTTACTCCAAAAGAGTTCTAAAGTTCTGGGGTTTGGACCCCAATATTTATACCACCTGCCCATACCCTTCCAAAACCAGTTCCGTCCTCCCTGGTGCAGCTTCCTGGCAAGAGGTAGGGACAGCATTATTGAAAGCAGACCTGGCCCAGGTAGCTGAAAGGAAATCTCCTCCCCCTACTCTCTATTCAATGCAGGTCCCATTCAGTCCAGCCCTGACCCATCGGACTGCTAGAGCCAAGGCCCTCTCCAGCCCCCTGTCACTCACAACCCAGACATGGAATACACAAACCTTACAGAGGCATACTGGATGGTTAAGCAAGAAAATACCTACTAGCTAAAAGTGGTATTTTCAAACACAGAATGTAAAAATCACCCTCACTAAAAGATGTATTTTAACATTCTGAGTTCGGGCATACTAAACTTGTTTTTCTACCTTGTTCCCTGGGTCAGTTAGGATTATAAGATTTTATAATCAAACTGCCCCTTATGGCCTATGGGAACAGGTACCCTTGCAATAGTGAAAATTTGAAATTGGCTGTAATTCACTATCAGGACATGTCACACACACCAGGGCATGTCCTACCTTTCACATACAATGCACCCTGCACACAGGGGTACCTTAGGTCTACCTTAGGGGTAACTAACATGTAGAAAAGGGAATGGTTAGGGACTGATAAGTGGGTGCACTTGCCAAGTCGACATGGCAGTCCCAGACTGCACACAGGCTCTGCAATGGCAGGCCAAGTTACATTTACGGACAGTTTGTGTGGGTGGCACAATCCAGTGCTGTAGCCCACTAACAGTGTTTGATTCACAGGCACTGGCACACTCAGTGCACGTTACTAGGGACTGACACATAAATCAAACAGGCCAATCATGGAAACACCAATCCATAACACATTTTACTACAGGAGCACCTGCACTTTACCACTGGTCAGCAGTGAGAAAAGTACACAGAAACACTACGCTAGCAAAAACAGAGTCAAAACCGGGAGGTCAGAAAGCAAAAAACTCAGGGGAAACATGCCAAAAGATGCCAAGTCTACAGTGTGTGATCAGGGTGACCCACATGGGGAACACATGGGCTATCAATCCCATAATCCTTGGCACTAGCTGTTTGCTCACCTGAGTGTGATGACAGTTCAAAATGGGGATGATATGGAAGCAATGTTGCCGTCTTTGTGCAGTTTGCCTTTGACAAAGGACATGAAGTCTGAAACACGTTGGCATTTTACTGCTGATCCTGCTGTTACCCAAGCTGTTCTCTGCTAATAAATTCCTGGTTGAGAGAGCACTTCCCTTGGGGGCAACCTTTTTGACTATATATATATATTGAATAGGTTGAATATATATATTCACAGAAAAAAACATAGGTTTCAGGGACGTTATAGTTAGAAATTAGCATTTATAAAACCTTGGAAATTCACTAACAAAACACAGGTTTCAGGGACGTTTTAATTAGTTGGACATTTCACTCGTATAAAACCAGAGAAATTCAGCCGTTATAGTTAGTAGAGCTAACTATAACTGACGCCCCACAATGCACTGATAATGAGGAGCTGGCCTAACGGCTAGGGCGCTCGACCTCGGACCTGGGCATCTGGGTTCGAGTCTCGGTAACGACGCCAAAAACCTCCTGTGATTCTGGGCAAATCACTTAATCTCCCCGTGCCTAAAATGAATGCGTGTCCTCATGTAACGTAACTGGTGCTATGTAAAGCGCTCTGATACCCGATTCAGTTCGGGTCTAGTTCACGCTATATAAAACTCTGTAAAAAAAATAAAAATAAAATGACGTCACATATTACATCACACATGTATTGGTCAGTGACATCACTGATGACATCTCAAATGACATCACTGTTGACATCATCCAGTGACTGAGTGTTTCTGAAAAGTTTAAGAATGTTATCTATATATACGCCAAGTTGTATTGAAGAATGAGTGGGTGTAGAAGTGTCTGTATAGATGACTTTGTGGGTGCGTGAGTGACTGTATAAGTGAGTGATTAAACTTGTCTTAATAAATGCATGGGTGAGTGACTAATCTGTGTGTATGTCTGTATCAGTCTGTCAGTTGGTGTGTAAGTGGCTTCATAGGCTGGTGAGTATTTACAAGTGTGTCTATATGGGTTAATGATTGGTTGTCTGAGTACCTGTATGGGTGCATGAGTGTCTGTGTGGGGGGTGTGACTCCCTGCATCGATGTGCGAGTGGGTAATTCACTGGTTGTATGGATTTATTTGTGCGTCTGTGAGGGACTGTATGGGTAGGTGAGTGTGTGTATGGCTGTGTTGGTGAATGAATGACTGTCTCAGTGGTACATGCATGAGTAACTGCATATGTGAAAGACAGTATATGAGAATGTTGGAGTATATAAGTGACTATATGTGAGAGTGAGCGATTGTGAGAGTGGCTGTATGGATGTGTGTGTGCTTGTGTCAGTGATTGTATGAGAGAGTAAGTATGTGTTAGTATCTGTACGAATAAGTGAGGTGGCGTGTGTATAACTGTATAATGAGTAAATGGCAGTGTGATTGATTCTTTGGCTGACTGACTAGGTGTGTGAGTAACTCTATGGGTGAGTGGTGGTGTGTATCTGTATAGGTGTATGAGTGCCTATATCAGTGGCTGTATTGATCAGTGAGTGCATGTATGAGTGACTGCATGGGTGAGTGGATGTGTGTGTAGACCTGGTATTGGCGTGTCTATGGTTTCGAGAATGTGAGTCTGTATTTTTGAGTAGGTGTATGAAACGTTATATTAAGGTGTGAGGAGGTACATCAGATAAAAAGTAGATGATGTCATCAGTGATGTCATCAGTGATGTAATTTGAGATGTCATCAGTGATGTCACTGACCATGTCATGAATGATGTAATATGTGACGTCATCAGCAGTGCATTGCGGGGGCGCAAGTTATAGTTAGCTATACTAACTATAACGGCCAAATTTCTCTGGTTTTATACAAGCGAAATGTCCAATTAACGATAACATTCCTGAAACCTGTGGTTTTTGTTGTGAATTTCTAAGGTTTTTTTCAACGCTAATTTCTAAATATAACGTCTCTGAAACCTATGGTTTTTCAATGAATTTCTAAGGTTTTTTAAATGCTAATTTCTAATTATTATGTAGTAGTCGTGTTAGCAGAGTGGTGCAGAAAGTGGCCTTGGCCTCCGACCAGCACTCTGCAATTCCGCTATGTAGGACTTACAGGAGGTGCCAGGAGGGCTACCTGGCCCCCAACGTACCTCAGGAGTAAAGTGGACTTTATCCCCCAATTAGTACTGTGCTAGGAGACACGTTTGCATAGTGGTGGAGAAAGGTTAGCGTTGCCTCAGAACACCTCCTTGCAATCCCACAGTGTGGGACTTACTGCAGGTAACAGGAGGGGTAGTTGGTTCCCAAAGACAACCTTGTGGGCCAACTACTCCTCCTATTACCTCCAGTCAGTTCCACACAGCAGGATTGGTAAGTTCTCATAGCAGGCTACACGCCCTTTGCCTATCACTCTGCAAACACGCTGCCTGGCATGCTGTTGGATGGGGATTAAAGTACCCTTCACTGCTGGAGGTCCCCAGGGGCCAACTAGCCTACCTGATATCTCCAATATGCCCCAGATAGTGGGATTGCTGGGAGGTGGAAACAGGACATGCCCTCTTTCTCCACCACTCTGCAAGCTCGCCTCATGGCATGCTCTTGGTTGGAAGATGAAGTCCCATTGCCTACTGAAGGTCCCTGGGGGCCAACTAGCCCACCTGTTATCTCTAGTAAGCCACAAACAGCTGGATTGCTGAGAGTGATCCACGGCCACACACCCTTTTTACACCACTCTGTAAATTTGCCTCCTAGTGCACTGCTGCTTGGGGGATGAAGTCCACTTAAGTCCTGAGGTCCTCAGGACACAAGAAGACCTCATCGCGCTACCAGCAGTGCGCCAAGTGGCGAGTTTGCAGAGTGGTGTAAAAGATTGCTGTGGCCTCGGACTATCTCTTAGCAATCCCACTGTGTCGGGCTTACTGGAGGTACCTGGTGGGCTAGTTGGCCCCTAAAAACTCTTAGGAATCAAGGGGACTTAAAACCCCAACCCAAATTGCTCCAGGAAGCGCATTTGTGGAGTGGTGCAGGGAGGGGGCGGGGCCTCTGGCGAGTTGCTGGTTCCTCTTTTATTTTTTTATTTATTTATTTTTTTAATTTTTCCTCTTTTATTTTTTTATTGTTAGAAGGGGCTGTGTGGCCCCCTTCTCTTAATATTTTTGGGCCCTGGGGACCCATTCCCCGGGGCATGGCCACCTACTTTATTTGAAGAAAAAAAAAACATTCCTTTTAATGCCCTTCTCCTAAGGCCACTTTTTGGCCCTGGGTACCCCATCCCCCAGGGCTTTGCCTCTTTTCCATTATTTATTTATTTATTTAATTAAGGGGGGCCACGTGGTCCCCTTTCCCTGGGGCCTGAAGCTTCAACGTTGGGGACCGTGGTGGGAGCCCCAATGCCCCCACTGTTCGAGCCATCTCCCTACCTCCTGCAGGAGCCAGCATTGCTTTTGGACAAGGGGAGCTGCTGACATGCAGCTCCCCTTGTCCAAAAGCAATTTGCTTTTCTTCATGGAAGCGAGAACAGGTTTCTGCTCTTGCTTCCATGAAGCGAAGCACAAGTTTGCAATGACAGGGAGGGAGCCGTACTCCCCCCCTGTCATTGCAAACTGCAATGTCCCGGGGGTAGGCACCCCAGGACATTGCTGGAGCTGGCCCTGGTGGGTGGCGGTACCCAGAGCCAAGGAGGGCTGATGGAGGCATGCTGCGTGCCCCTCTCTCAACATGAACATAGCCCTGGGGAGGTCGTAGACCCCAGGGCAGTGTGGGGGCCTCGAGCCCTCCCACACTTACTATTTATAATAGCTCCAGGGCGGTGGTGGTCCCCAGGGTTTGGGGGGGCCTGCGAGCCCCCACGCATATTAAATAAAGCCTTGGGGAGGTGGTAGTCCCTGGGGCTTGGTGGGCCTGCAAGGCCACCCCGCCCATAATTAAGGAAAGACCCGGGGAGGTGGCAGTCCCAGAGGCTGCAGGTTGCCGCATGCCCCACCTATAATTAATAAAGCCTCAGGGAGGTGGAGGCACCCGCATATATTTGTCACATTGCCCCCCGGACCTGACCCACCTGGAGGCTTATTAAAATGAAGCATGGGACACTGCCCGAAATTTCTTTAACAAAAAAATGCTTTTTTGGTCTTAGGGGTCCCTGTAGGACCTTCTGACAAGGCTTAGGGGGTCAGGGTGTTTCTACCCTGCCCCCTTATCTTGTTATTTACCTTTTTTCTTGTGACTTGGTTCTCAAAAGATGGCTGCCAACACTTTGTGGTGTGAAGTGTTGGCAGCCAATCAGAATAAAGCTTGTGCTCGAGAGGGTTCGCGGATCCACAGCAGTCACCAGCTATTGGAATTTCTCAGGAACTACTGAATGGATTTTAAAAAAAGGTCACTTTCTGAACCAAGAGCTTTCTTTTTGCCAAATTTGATGTAATTCCATTCAGTAGTTCGGGCTGTAGCTTTGTCTAAATTTTCCTATGGAAATTAACATGGAGAAAACGTGTTTTGTGACCCCCTTTTTCCTGGGTCCCCACTTGACGAATCACCCCAAACCTTCCAAGTCAGGAGCTGACCGGAGCAGGCCATTCGTTTTGAACATTTTTTGAAGATTTGTCAAACGGCGCCAAAGATATATTGGCAAATCAAAAAACACTTTTCCTATGGAAACTAGGTTCTAACTTTAACTACCTACTGGCGAACGCCATTAGGTAATATATATATATATGAACACACAAAGAAGTCACCATTCAGCACACGTTGAAGATCAAGAGTAGAGATTACTCCAAGTTTAGTGGAGTCACTACGACTCGTTTTAGCCAGAGGCCTTGTTCACACAAGTCCCACTGTCATAATACACCCTTATATAGTGCAAAAACACATAATAGAGGGACACAGGTATCAACAAAAACATGTTGGCCCTTCTAGAATGGCAATGACCTTCATAGCATTGTACAAATATCCAACATATTTAATCATATATAAGGAAAATACCTCACATTTGTCAATCAGTCCGACTTTCATGACACTAGTCAAATCCCCACAATGGTTCATCAGTTTTGAAGAAACAGCTGACATATAAAACCCAATCCATACAATGGACCACTAATAATATTAATACACAAATCATCAAAAACATTTTTTGGGTCAGATCAAATATGACATTATGGTCATTGTTAGAAGAGAGTGAGAAAATCATCTGGTGACAACACATTTATGATTCCAATAATATAGATATTATAATCACAGATCTCATCCCAGATATACCTAGTGAGTTGATTTGTCGATTTGATAATGCACAAGGGCGCTTCTCTACCCTCAGGGACCAAAGAAAAATGAACTAATCAGAAAAATACCACACAAGTGGGCTAGTAAGTTAAGCGGGGACCCAAGCAAAGGACTATGCCACTGAACTGACAAGAATAAAGCCGGAGTGGGCTTGTTCACTGTGTCAACACTTTCTCAAAGTAACCTGTCTGTTAAACTGAAGTAGGGATCCACTCTGCGGCCTATCTTCTCAATATTCATAAAACATAACCCTACACAGTACAGAAAACATAATTTCAAGCAACCATAAAAAAAGCAATTCTGATTCCTGGGTCAGAGAGATGACCCCACAAACAGGAGAAGCGAGGAGAGCAGGCAGAGGGAGGAGGGGAGAACTACTGCACAATCCAAGTGGCCAGAGGAGCCCCAAAACCTTAATAAATACCACAGAAATTGCCAGCCAACAGCTACAGAAGGAGGCAGATGTGCAAAAACACACATTGCAGTTCTCTGAAAATAAACAGGAGATACTAATTGAGGATTGCTGCAACAACCATGAGACCACTGGCCAGTAAAACTGCTCTCCTCCTGCGCAGGTCAACGGTTGAGGGACTGACATCTGAGCCCAGAGCTTCCATGCCAGGTAGGTGTTCGAGGCCCTCCTTATCCCTGATGGTCCAGTGGAAGAGCACTCTGCTCTTCTGTTGTTCCGCTCTATTTCTGTGCCCTCTGTGCCCTTTTCTTTAATCGTTTTGCCCTCCTTCTTTTGCTCTGCCTTTTCTCTTTTTGCCCCTCTTCTGGTCTTTTTTTCTCCTTTTGCTTTTTTTCCCCACACTCCCCGCTGCTACTGCTCCCATGGCCCCTCCAGCGTGTCCCTCCTGCTCCTGCCTCCCAGCTGACAGCCCTCGCCCAACCACTACTTAAGGGTGGCTGCTGAGTGGCTGGGCCACCGCACGCCAAAGGGAAGCCCATCTGTGCCCATCTGCGATCTGACCGTGACCAGCGCCAGGGACCCTGTTCCCATGACTCACGTTCTTTGCGACCCCAGCACCTTCCACGGTCTCAACCCCAGATGCAGCAACAACTGCCAGCTCTTGATGCCGAGCAACACCCAAGGCCCGATGTCCTGCTGACAAAACCGCTGCAGGTTCACCCACCTCCGGACCCCAGCAGCAGCCACCAGCCCACCGGACACCAGCGCACACAAACCATTGAACTGCATCCTCCTCAACATGCTCTCCCTGCACAGACACACCATGGAAATCTGGGACGTCCTCATCACTAACACGCCGGATGGTGCATTCCTCACAGCGACCTGGACCAACGCCAACTCCGCACCCAACATCGCAACCACTATTCCCAAAGGATTCAAGACCCTAAGACAAGACCGCTCCATCCGCCCAGGTGAAGGCATTGCCATCATCCACAAAAGCTCCCTCCACAAGACAACCACAGACCCGGATGATGCCTTGCCCCCATGGAACATCATAACTTCCAGATACAGACCAACCCCAATACGACTCTCCATGGAACCCTCATCTAAAGACCAGCTGGCTCTCGTGCTCCCTTCACTGATGCCATCCCAAACCTCATTGCACCCCACGCTATCACTTCCACAGACTACATACTACTCAGAGACCTAAACTTTCTCCTGGACACTCACGATGACCTTAAAACCACTCCCATCCTACAGACTCTCACCAACAGAGGACAGAGCAACTTGTCACCACCACCATGCACACAGCAGGACACACACTCAAACCCATCTTCACAGGAGGAAACAGATTCTCCTACAGCCACACTGCAGAAATTCTCTGGACAGACGACCACTGCATCCACTTCTTCTTTAGAAAACCCACCGTACAGAAGCAGGGGCACTGCCACCACCGCAGAAGCCAGAACAAAGCCACTGAAGATCATCTCACCTCCACCTTCACTAGCATTCCACTTCCAATGTCACCAAGCCCCAACACCACAGCAAGCAACCTTCACTGCTTGATCACCAACTTCACTGACACACTCGCCCCTCCAGAAAACTGTACGATGATACTACAAGAAAGCAAGCTGATTCACTACGGCACATCAAGAATCCAAGCACTCCTGCTGATGACTTGAAAAGACATGGAGAAAAGGCAAAATCCCTGAAACATGCACCGCCTACAAAGCAGCCACCACAATGAAAACTTCCTTCAAGACAGAATCCTCTCCAACGCCCTCAACTCCAAGGAACAATTCTCCATCATACAGGAATTTGCGAAACCCGGCAGAGAAACAACAGATGTCCCACCCTCTCAAAACCTCTGAAACAGACTCATCTCCTTCTTTAACCTCAAGCTCAAACTGCTCTACGACAACTTTAACAACCAAGAACTCTGCACTGCCTCAACCCCCAACGCCAGCGACGCCACCCACCAGACCCTACTCACTTGCACCTTGCTCGCGACAGAAGAAACCATGAAGACCATGAAGAGCATCCACTTACTCTCAGCCCCCTGTCTGCCCCTCATCTTCCAAAGGGCCACCACAGCCATCGCACCTGGGCTACGCCAGATGATCAACTGCTCCCTCGAGACCGCCACATTCTCAGACAACTGGAAGCACGCCACAGTCCACCCCCTCCTGAAGAAACCCTCAGCAGACCCGGCGGACCTCAAGAACTTCAGGCCCATCTCTCTGCTTCCATTCACAGCCAAGGTCATCGAAAAGGCCGTCAACACCAAGCTAGCAAACTTCATTGAAGCTAACAACATCCTAGGCATCTCCCAATCCAGATTCTGCAGTAACCACAGCACCGAGACCATCCTCCTTGCCGCCACTAAAGACATCCACACCCTCCTTGACCAGGACCAAACGGCAGCCCTCTTCCTCCTGGACCTATCAGCAGCCTTTGACACCATCTCCCACCGCAACTAGCCACCAGACCCCATGACACTGGCATCCGATGAAAAGCCAAAGACTGGATACGTTCATTCCTCACAAGCAGAACAAAGATGCCCAGACATGGGTCCCTTGCTCACTTTGCCACTGGATTCAAGCTAGCCTGGCTGAAACCGGTCCCAGGATGCTTGTTTCCGGTCCAGGGAAGACGTGGCTTGTCAGTTCGGGCTGGACTGTTCCCATGAGGCACAGGGTCAAGACTGATTTGCATATAGCTGTATCTGAACGGGAGTGGCAAAGTGAGCTAAAGAATGATGATAAATTCAACCCAGATCTGTGACTGGGGGTGAGTGTTTGAAAAGTTTCAGCGCTCCGCCCATCATCTCCTTGAGTTTGCTTTGTAGATTATTATAGGCCACACACTATTTCTCTTACTGTTCACTAATACCTTTACTGGTCCTGAAGAACCACACTACGATCTCCTCCTGAGACCGTGATATAGTGCGAAACATGTCGACCTAACAGACATATCCCCTAGGGATATGTTACGTATCTAATTACAGAGAACCATTATATCCCTCACAGCAGCACCATCTTTTGGCTTTTAGTAATGACAGAGGGACTCCTTTTTTCAATAAATTCTCCAATTACCCCTCCAGTTATTTTTTAACTTCACATTAGGACATCACTGCCACTCACCCCCACGCACCCTTATGGCTTTATCAAAAAGATCTCAAACAAAGTGACCCTACGGGGGACCCATAGGGCATTGCAGTGCCGGCCCGATGAGGAGCAATAGCCCAATGATAAAGCATGACATCCTTCTGGGTGTATGAGGGCATCAACACTAGGACACACTGTCCCCCACGAACAGAGTAGTAGCACAACAAGAGCTTTTTACCCTTTACCCTCTCTTCTTCTGATAGGAACAGTGACTCTTGTTGGTTGTATAGGCTCTGTATCTCAAACAAAATCGCCTTCCTTTTTATCTGGGAATTATAGAAAATGAAATAAAAGAAGAAGAAAGGAGTTAAAAACAATTCCATATCTACTCATAATATACACAACACAGATATAGGCATTCTGACAAGGCAGAACAAGAGTATAAAGTATCATGGAGATATTGGACTCTTCCTCTGTTTTTTATCCATTCGGGATCTTAGGTTCCAAGTCAATGATCCACCTCGATTATTTTTGTCTGAGCTTAAGTTCCCTATTGTCCTCCCATCCTGGCCACTAGGATTAATGTTTTCAATGGCAACATGAGCCAGCATATTCCTTTCTTGACAAGGATGTTGTGCAAGAGGTCTGGACATAGGATAATGCTAATCACCTTTGTCAATAGCATGCACATGTTCTAATATTCTTTTCTTGACTGGATGAATCGGGCTCCTTAGATCCCATTTTTTTGCAATGACATTCCAAGGCAGAGATAACATAAGGTTTACTGTATGTGAGAAACTGTTTACTTTCTCTTTCCCCCTTACCGAAAGGCACCATTTGAGGCTTCCTGCTTGGGTAGCATTCAGACGCTTTGCAATTCTTGCAAGAGTGAAAACCTTTAAGTTCCTGTTCTGTAGATATTCTTGTTGTAACATCACTCTTGACAAGAAAATCTATGAGGTTCCTTCCTCTTTTATATGTGAAATCGGGTTTATCCTGAATAAGTGGACCGAAGATGGAATCAGATGTACGTATGCCCCAGTGTTTCTTCACTATTTGGGAGATTCTATCTGTTTTATTACTGAAAATACCAATAAATTGTTTAGTGGAGTTGGTGTCAGCTGTGGATAGAGGAGTATCTTTAAACAAAATGCTTTCTCTATGGAGGGAATTAACTTGGGCTCTGGCTTTCTTTAAAACCCATTCTGGGTATCCCCTTTCTCTGAACCTCCAACAGATAGCAAGTTTCTCTTCTTTATATACATTTTTGCAATTACGGTTTGCTTGAAGGAGTTCACTGTATGGGATATTCCATTTCATGGTATCTGGGTGGCTACTGAGGGCATACAGGATAGTGTTACCAGCTGTAGCATTCCTGTGGAGATAAGTAGTAAGAGACCCATTTTTTATTCTACGACTGTAACTAGGAATTCCAGTTTTTTTCTTCTTATGTTCATAGTGAAGTCCAGATTGAAGTTGCTTTTTTTAAACTCGGAAACAAACTCTAGAAGACCTATCTGTGCCATGCCACATGATAAACAGGTCATTTATATATCGCACGCAAAGAACAGCTTGTCCCATGTCCTCCGCAGTAATAACTTCTACGCCCACCTGCTCTTCCCATCAACCCATGAACAAATGTGTGAAGAAGGTACCATCGCAGTTCCATTTATTTGTTTATACAGTTTACCATTGAGAAAGAAAAATGTTATTATCTAAACATATACGTATCATCTCCAGAAGCATGTTGGTGTGGGAAAGAAGATTCATAGGATGAGTCTCAAAAAGTGTCTGTATGCTTCTATGCCCTGTTCCCTATATATGATGAAATATTTTGGATATTTATACAATGTTAAATGAACAGTGCCATTCTAATATGGCCAACTTGTTTTTGTTGATACCTGTGTCCCTCTTTTAAGTTTGTGTTTCTGCTCTATATATGGATGTATTATAACAGTGGTAGCCATTGTGTACAAGTCCTCTGGCTGAAATGTGTCATGTGATGACTCCACTAAACTTGGAATTATCTTTACTTTTCATCTTCACCATGTGTTGAACGGCGACTTCATTGTGAATTTATGAATCTTTGCTGATTATGCACATTCGGTGGCCATTCCACCTCCCATGGGGTCGGGGTGTCCTGAATGGGGGAGTTTTAGATTGTGCATAAAACATATGTATATACATGGTCGCCAGTAGGTGGTTATAGTTAGGACCTAGTTCCCATGGGAATAGCATTTTATGTTTTGCCAATAACTTTGACGAATCTTCACAAGATTTTCAAAACTCGTACGCTAATTCATTCAGTTGTTGTCTTGAAAGTTTTGGGGTAATTCATCACATGAGTGCTAAGAGTAAGAGCAGGTCCCAAACCATGCTTTCCCCATGCAATTTCCCATAGGGATTTTGAACACAACTACAGCCCACACTCCTGGACGGATTTACACCAAAGTTTGCAGAAAACTAGCTTTTGGTCCAGAAAGCATGCTTTATGTTATTTGGTGTAAAACCATTCAGTGATTCTTGAGATTTTAAAATAAAAACAAACTGTTCTATTTAGGGACGTGAACCCTCAGCAAATCCTGGGGATCTAGTGTAGAAATTTGATTCAGAGCCAACACTTCAACCAGGAAGTGCTTGTAGCCATCTTGGGACTCAGCCTCAGCCAAGTCCCCAACAAATTGTGCAAATAAAGAAAAAGGGGCAGGGTAAGAACACCCTGACCCCCTCGCTCTAGTGCTGGGGTGTCTAAAATTGTCAGTGGCCACCATTAGCATGAGCTGATGCCCTTTTGTTCATGGTAGCCATTTTAGTTAGCCATGTGCATGCCACGTGCTTTTCTGTCTTTAGTGTTGTTTGCATATGCATTCCGCTAGAGTCAGCACTGAGTTAGAGCTTTGCGCATGCTCGAAACAATGTGTGATCACTGGTATACACCTGTTATAATTGTGACTGTCAGACTCTTTAGCCAAAGTTAGTAGTCTTGTAGCTCCTCCTACCTTGTTGACTAAGCAATTCTATCTTGACCATATATGAACATGTTACTATTCCTGTAAACACTTGTGTCAGCTCCTTTAAGCTTATATGCTTACACTGCAGATATTTTGGTATAAAGGTGCCACGGTTTTTGTATTCCGTGTGCTGCCTCTTACATTGCCTGAGGGTTGTGTATAAACGTAGTTCTACCTCATGAGGTTTAATAAATACTTTGTTAACTATTACAGCTTCCATGCCAACTTCTTCCTTGATAATCTGAAAGACTAAGTGCGATAAGAAGGGCTTATCCTTGCACCAGTGGGCTTACTAAGGCCCATCCCACAGGGGTCCTCCAGGGACCCCACCAGGGCAAAAAAGTATTTTTTAAATGCATGCTGAAAAATCACTACAATTTGCAAATTAGCTGCAAAACTTTTTTTAAACCAAGGGTGGTCTACTGCACTTGATAAAATATTAGCCCCTGGGTGGGACAGGTCCCAGGTGCTTTAAATATATTTATAAAAAGGGGAGGGGGTGCACACAGCACCCCCTCCATATGTCCAGTCTTGTCCCCAGTGACCTCCACCTCTAAGGGGCAGGCTGATGGTATTTTAAAATGTGGTGGCTGTGTGGCCCCCTTCCTGAGGCATTTAAGAGCCCCAGGGACCACCACCTCCATAGGGCTTTATAAATAAATTGAAGGGGGACCTCATGGACCCCTTCTACTGCCTTAAAGGGCCTTGGAGACCACCACCTCGCTGAGGCCACGAATTACATTTAAAGGCGGTGGGTCGGCTACACAGCCCCTTCCCATGAAACTTACAGCGCCAGGGACTATCCCTGCCTGGGGCTTCAGTAAAATGTGAAGAAGGAAGGAGGCCATGAAGCTCCCTTCCCGGCCATTTTCTGTCACTGGGGCCTGGGCCTAAATGAAGAAAGGAGAGGGCTACACGGCCCCCCTCCTGTAGCCACTAATGGCCCTGGGGATTGCCATCCCTCCAGGGCCAGCTCCCTATGTCCCAAGGTGCTCATCCTCGGGACACAGCAGTTTGATTTCTCTTGGTGGGAGCACTGACAGCTCCCGCTAAGTGAGAGCAAACAGTAAGTCCACTCCCAGTGGGTGGAAGCAGAGTTTTCATCTGTTTTCCTGCCCGCTGTCAAGTGTAAAGGAATACAGATAAAAAAATTGTTCCCAAACAAAATGAGCAGCATTTTTTGCTGCTTCCTACATGTGGAAGCAATGCTGGCTCCTGCTGGAGGTGGGGGGTCAGCAGGGATTGTGGGGGCATTGAAGCTACCCCCGCTGTCGCCAACGTAGCATACTGGGTAGCCTGGGTGGGATCCAGGGCACCCAGGATAAAGAAGCCGGTCCCTGGCAAATGGGGTCCCGGGGCTGAAACCGCCCGGAGTAGGAAAGGCCACACGTCCCCCTCCCCTCTGTTGGTAGAAGGGGCTCTGTTTCTTGTCCTCTCTTGGTGAGAGGAGAGTCCATGGTACTCCCTTTAAATTACTAGAAGTATGCTAATGTGTAAATCACTAGGAAGCTCCATCCATTTGGCCCCTAACCGCCACATTAGTAGTATACAAAGTTCTTCCTGCCTTTTGCCAGGATGATGTACAGCTTAACAAAAGGGACTATGGCACGTTCGCCGCTGATTTTGGTGACGCATACTTGATGTTGAGGAATATGAGGACATCTCTACCAAACAAAGGCGCACTTAATTCATATAGTTAAGAGGAAGAACCCTTGTTTGCTGGAGATTTACCTCTTAGGGGCCGATTCTGTTTCGGGTGAGAAGGGCTCCGGACTATGTTCGGAGCCCTTCAGACCAAATCGGTATGTGTCAGACGGATTCCTTTCTGACCGAGCCATTGCGGTGGGCTTGGTCGGAAAGGAATCTGACTCAGATTTCCGGGTGACCTACGATGGGCTCAGAGAGCCCGTCTGCCATCTGGAAATCCTCCAGTACTCCCCCGGTCGCCTCTTTGAGACCAAGGGAGTATGATGGCAGTTTTTTTAATGCCTTTTCGTGCCGGTGTGTTCGGCACGAAAAGGCAGTCAGAAACTGTCTCTGGGGGCCCCCACCAGGACCCCCATGGGTGTGAGGCCGCCGAATGGTGGCCTGGGGGCACCTATGGTGCCCCTCTGTTGATCCCTGCACCTGGTGGCAGGCACCTTGGGGTGCGGGCCACAGGGTGCAGGGATGAACTGCACCCCTGCATTTCATAATGCAAGCATGATTTCCAGTCGGAATGCATGCTTGCATTGTGAACCATACGAATGCGACCACAAGCAGGGCCGTAACCGACCACAGCAGGTCCGTTGGTTATGGCTCCTGACCGATGTCCGACGGACTCAGGTCCGTCCGACATCGGAATAGGCCCCTTAGTATTCTCGTTGTCTTCTCTATAGGATGATTTGTGTTATCACAGATTTCCACATTGGGCAAAAAGTTGGACTCTTGGGTGGGATCTGATTTACAATTCCCATTCAAACTTAGCCATATTGGGGAAAATGTTGAGCTCTCTGGGGGTCAGATTTAGTATTCCCACTCCAAACGTAGCCACATTGTGATAAAAACTGAACTATTTGGGGGGGGGGAGGTATCATTTTATATTTCCATTCCAAATGTGTAAATATATATTTTTAAATAATTATTAAAATAGGTTAATACATTTTTTCATCCCCAGAATAATAACATTTTAAATATATTAATATTTGTTTTCATTAAAGCAAGTTACTACATTTAAAAATACAATTTTATACATTTTTAACATTCTTAAAAAATTGATTTTAAATCATTACAAAACAAAATATTAAATATATTAAAAATATGCTATATCATTAATTCCATTTAGAAAATTAATCAAATATTCTTAAAACATTAAAAAGAAACTTTATAAAACACTTGTTTTGAATGTTAAATAATTGCCAAAGCACCTATAAAATGTAGTAACATAACAACATGGAAATACATTATCTTAAAACATTACAAAAGTTAAAAACAGCAGGCCTTCACTTCTCGTACAATGGATAATAGGAACATTCAAGTTAAAATGTACCAGCTCACAGCTTGTGGTGTCAACTGGAAAGTATGCACATCTCTGGCTTACCAGGGTATAGGTTTGTCCAATTTGTACAATTTATTGTAAAATGGAGTTATTTCATGCAAATGAGACACAATGCCGATTTAGTCAGATCAGTTAATGTTATGTGAAAATACAGCAGTCTAGCCCTTCTATTTTCGAAAATAAATGTCACCGTCATTTTTGTTTGTAAAACATTTGCACCTATCCGATTGCCATTGTAAAAGGATGACTATTTTGTCTAAATTCGTCGTTGTTGTCTGCCACAGAACAGAAGGACTTGCCGAGGTATTATCTAGCTCTTTATTAATTAAATATTTTCTTTTGAAAAAAAATAAGCTGGTTAATTGTGCAAATAACCCACGAGGATGTATTCGTATCGAAGCACACACAGTCTCGGGTTCTTTGATATTGACATGGAACGGGCACAGCTACAGATCTTCAGGTGAAATTAAACACACATGCTAAACAATAAAGCAGGCAGTTTGTTTCAGAAGAGCCATACTTGAAGTTTCACAAACCGATGATAAACATTATTGTGGGTGCCCGGGTACCTCGCTTGGAAAGAAGAGAATCATATTTTTCTATTTGCCATAATCACTTTTTAGCTGCCAGAAGCAAAGAAATTTCAAAAATGTAATCTCATATCTGTCGGCGGACATACATCCCAGAATCATCCTCCGGCAAACTGAAGGAAAAGGCATGTCTATTGCTTTCAGAGGATATTGGCAATATATATGTTTGTTCAAAGAAAACAAAACACATCGATACTTAATAAGGCTAACATACCACACAGGCAAACACATTTTTTTCAAATATATGGATCCAAAGAGATGATTCAGATAATGATATTGACGAAGCATACAGTATAGAATAGTAGATACACTGAGTGAAATTGTTTCAAATTATGTGTTTTTTTTAGGCAAGAGCTTTTTAACTGCCATAGTATAAATATTATAAAGGTGGTGACTAGCACCTCTAAATTATTGTTTATTGTTCAACTTTTGCTTCATTAATATCTATGACACTTTGATGAATCGTTCTGTAACTGTTTTGCAGAAAAATGTGTCGGCATAAGCCTGACTTTGAAAGGTTTTTAACAGATTTTTGCAGGGCTTCCAAAAGTACAATTTTGCATTAAAATTCCCATAATCAAGTCTCGTTACCCATAACATAAATAATGTTATATAAAATGTCACCAGTAAGATACTGACCATCTCATGTGTCTGTATTTTCAGAAAAAGGCAAGTTGATGTTTTGGAAAAAAGGACTTCCATCACAAAATATAAAACAGTATTTGAGCAATCATTTATGTTGAGTTTGGGGAGCTCATTACGGATTCTGTTTCCTTGATAACAGTGGGTACTTACTGCTATGTCTAATAATTCGTGATATGTGTTGGTGCATTGTGTTATCTATAATAGCAAGGGTTACTATATTATTGTCACTGCTATTATTTGAATCTTGCACATATACAAGTGGTGCAACATGTCTCTTACCTTAAGGTCTATGTCATTTAGCTGTAGCATTGATATTTGAGCATTTAGGATGCATGTTCTTTAGGCCCTCACACATGCAATGTATGGCTCATTGGAGCTCAGATGGTACACCCAAGCGTACCCCCTTTGCACCTGCAGTGGGTGCCCAGGCAAGCAAAATGATGTTTTGGTTCCCTTCAGTGGAAGTAGCTGAATTAAGGTACCAGGTTACAAAGGCTTGTACCCAGGATGGTAACAAGGAGTCTCCGGCAACGTGGTCACCTGGAAACTATCAAACTGCAGCATTCAATACTGCCTTTTGGAAGAGTTTTGCATAGTAAGATTAAAACTCCTGTCATCATTTTTTTTCCTGTATTATTTTTTCTACCTTGCGTAGTGTTCTCTACAACTTGGTAATGTGCAATTGTTTCTTTGCATTTTTAAATCCATAAATATAAAAATTCAAATTAAATCTTCTTCTTCCATTCTTTCCTTCAGACATTGGTACATAGCCTAATTCTTTTCTTCTTTTCAAATCAGAATCACGGATCCTTGCTTTTAAACGTGGGGCGGAGAGGGAGTAACAAAACAAGCTCCATCATGAAATGAAAAGCCAAGGAGTGGTTGAGGTACAGGCAATTAACTTGAGGTAACAGAAGAGCTCTAGGTGATTGGACAAAGAGGTCAATACGTCATCACCACATGCATGGCTCGTAAACTAGGCCCCACAAGTTTTTGGCTGATACATCCTGGATTCACTGAAATATCAGTAGCTATCCCTAATACTCACCACTGGCCTGCAAACACACATGGTGTCATGGTTCGTCACAGATATCAGCTCCCTTTACACGTCAACAGACGAGGAGCCAATATCACACAGCATGAGACAAAGGGCGCTGGAAACCACACTGACAGTGGATGGCCAGCTCAGGTGAAGATGAGACTCTGCACAGCGAATGTCCATTATAGGTGTTTAAACCTTCCCAGGATGTCAGTGGCAACCTCTGAAGCTGATGTGTTTTTAGGTCTCGCCTACACAGCACGCATGCGCTGCATAGGCAAAACGACCTTTTGGAATCGCTTCACTTTTCGGCCTAAAACGTGCACGCGTTGCCTTGCTTTCAATGGCAATGCGTGCACGTTTGGCGATTCCCTTGCGGGAGGGAGCTTTGGCACCATGTGTTAGCAATTATCACTCCTGGCGCTGCTCGTTCCAGCAAGGGAAATGCTTTCACTTTTGCTGACAGTTCATTTCTGCACTCTCCCTTCTTCCCTCCCTCTGTCTTCTCTCTCCTTTCGTCCTGACACTTCCTTCATTCCACACCTTTCCTTTGCTCCCTCATTCTCTGTTCTTCTTCCCTCCATGTTTACAGCTCTCCCTGCTATTTTCTTCTCTGTTTCCCGGAAGTCCTCTTTCGCGCCAGGAGATGACATCTGCCTGTCCTAGGTCGTCCGATCCCCTGTGTTCTGCGGTGAGAAACTAGATCGCAACCCCATCCCCCCCATCTCCACTTTCTTTGTTGGCAGCACCGGCTCATGCGGGTTGACCTCTTGCCAGTGGGGAGAGGGGACACAGCTCCCGAGGGTCTAAGACGGCAGCACCACGGCCAGGCGGTGCAGACCAGGGAAGGGGACAGAGCCGAGTTTGGCATGCCTCTCCGGCATAGCGTTTGTTCCAAGCGGGGCCTAGGGTTTGCACTGGGGCCCATGGGTGCGCCCTGGGGGATGGCTGTTGTCTGAGGCGGACCTCCTTCCTAGGAAGAGCACTGGGGTGAGATCGCAGGCCAGCCGAGCGGGGCCTGAAGCGCGAGCATTCCCGCGGCTTCATTTGCTCCTTGGTGTAGGGACTGGCGCCGTGGCTCATAATAGCCGGGATCACTCATTAGGGGGTCCGGTCAGGCTGTGGGGCGCGGTGGCTGAGGCGGCGTGGGCCCGGGTAGTCGCAGTCGCTTGAGGGGGGCACGCACGCATGTGCACTTGTGACTGTTGTGTGGCCCGGTACAAACCCCTCCTCCTCTCACCCCCCCATAATAGCGCTGTTTTGGAGGAACGGGTGTACCTGTTGTGCCTGCTCTCTGCTTGTGGCGGTTTCTGCAGGGGCCGCGCTGGGGGGATCTACAGCAGCTAGCATGCATAGAGCACCAATAGTCCAGATCTAGAGGCGTGCAGGAAGGGGGGTGCACGGGTGAGCACTCACGACGGTTGGGGGCCCGGTGCGAACCCCGGCCCCCCCCCCAGGGTTGTGCTGGATCAGAGGCAGCGCTTGGGGCTCCACGGCAGCTAGTGCATGCAGAGTGCCTAAGAGGCCGCGAAAGCTGCGCCCCTGCTTTCACCACAGCACGAGGACACAAGAGTCTCGGGGAGGATGCACCCATCGCCCGGAGCCGTGGCAGCTGCAGCCCCGCTCTGCTGAGGCAGCTGAGACTGCAGCCCGAGCTGGAGAGCACCGAGGACCACGGGAGATGGGAGAGAGCTGCGGAGGGATGGAGAGAGGTCCGGAGCGAGTGACAGGGGGTCGCTTCACGTCCAGCAGGTGAGAATTGCGTGCATCCATTGTCCTCTTTTCAGAACTCACCACTCTGTGCCCACTTGTTAATGTCACGCAGCAGGCTGAACTCTAGGCTAACATGGAGCTGTCCTGGGCTCCCTTCCTCCCATGGGTGCACGTGGCCAGGCCGTGTATTATGGCTGAACTCGTCAAGTGCATCTGTGTGGGCTGCACATATCTCCGACATGTCTTCGGCATGTCTTCAGGATGTTTTTGGGGTGCTCGTGTCGAGAGTATTCTTTCAGGGTGCATGTTCCAGGATATGTCATTGGGGTACACACGTCCGGGGTATGCCTTAAGGGTATTCGTTACATGGTATGTCTTTAGGTGCTGAGTCTCTGAGGCAAGTCTTCATGGTGCATATTCCAAGACATGTCTTTGGGGTGCTTGTGTCACGGGACTGTCTTCAGAAAGCATTTTCCAAGAAATAACTTTGGGATGTGGGTGTCAGTGGCATGTGTCCTAAGAGCATGTTCCAAGTCATGTTTCCAGGGTCTGGGTGTCCGGGGTATGTTTATAGGGAACATGTTCCAAGACATGTCTTTGGGGCGCAAATGTCTGGGGCATGTCTTCAGGGAGCATGCTGTAAGAAAAGTCTTTGGAGTGCACATATCTGGGGCATGTCTTCACAGTGCATGTCCTAAGACATACTTATTTGGTCTGGGAGTTCGGGACACATCACCAGCAGGAGCTACTCTGTATGACATTTGAGCAGAAGGCCAGCGCTAGCTTAGTGACATCATGTACCCTGTTACCGCCTTCGTGACATCACCTGATTGATCCCTTGTGCCACCATTTCTCACTTCCTATTTGTTGCTGTTGGGCTAAGAAAGAGCAACAAGCATTGGCATAGCCAATAGGTCTCGCCTTTGGGACCTTATAAGTGTTTAACCATGCAACAGTTAATGTTGGTACACCAAGGATATTGTGCTGCATAACTAAATATTTATAAGGTCTCAAAAGCGAGACCTGTTGGCTATGCCAATGCTTGTTTTGGTAGGAATGGCAGGGACGATGGGGAGTGTCTAAGTTCTTTTTTAGTCAGTGGATTTCACAAAATCGTGCCCCTCCAGTCCCCTTCTCCCCCTCACTCTGTAGATATTTTTGAGGAGTTGGCAGGCCTGCCACCAGCAGCTCCACGTTCCTCTGAGCAAGCAGCATGGTTTCAATACATCATCACGCACTGTCTGCATTGCTCATACGCTTCTTGGTATGATCTCCTCTGCCGTTTTGTCACTGGCGTAGCGGGGGGGGGGGCGGTCCGCCCCAGGCGGCACGATGTTGAGGGCGGCGGCCGCGCTGCACTGGCCTGTGGTGGCAGTCTTTGGATGTATGACGTTACAATGCATACTATTACAACGCATGCTTTTACAACGCATTTTTTACAATGCAGGTACCTTTACAACGCATAACTTTACAACGCATACCATTACAACGCAAAATAGTAAAAATAATGTAAAAGTACCGTTACAACGAAAACACATATAACGCATACCATTACAACGCATAAAAAAATAAAATTAATATTTTTTTTGTTTTTGTAAAATAAATCCTGCCACGGGATGCAGGGAAAATCGGGGTTTTGTGTGGGGAAGTGTATTAAAATATGGTAATAAACTGAACGTAAATTTGTATACAAACAAGCCAATTTTTAAAATTAAAACTCGAGTATTAAAATCAATACTCGAGTATTAAAAAATACTCGAATATAGAAAACAAGCAAAATTCAGGAAAAAATGCAATTTTATATTATTTTTAAAATGATATTAATCGAAATTTAAATCATAAGTTTTCAAAATAACGAAGAAAATACTAAACACATATCCGCCATTTTAGATACTACCAAGTAAACATAAGTCCTACAACTCTTTTCATGAAATAAACAAGAAGTGACTGAAAACAAAATGGAGGACAAAACGCTATTTCAAACACCAAACACACATTTTTAAATTGATAAATTAAATTACATGTTTTCACAGAAAATAAAAGGATTTTAAAAACACATTCAAACGCATTTTTGTGAAAATTTTATATATCACAAACAAAAACCTATAAATACGAGCAAGACACCATTTTGAAATCAGTTGTTTACCAACTCCCAGAGAGACCAGTCGCCAAAAGCTGACCCTCTGACCTTTTGCCACTGAGACGAGCTGATGCCAAACAAACACTAATCGAATCAAACATACAAGTAAGTTTACAATTAAATTAAATTTAAGAAAGCATTTTTCACAACGAATTTTTCTATTTCAGATTTAAAAAACATTGCCAATCAACAAATAACATCTTCTAAAGCTAAGGAAAATATACTCACAGATGTAAGTCCATTTTTTCAAAAACATTGCAATATATCTGCTAAAGCAAAATTTAAATTCTTTTTTAAATGTCGTAACAGAAAAACTTATTGTCACATGCAACAGTGTTTAAATAATCAATGATATAACCATTTTTAGTAAAAATGATTTTGTGACACTTTCTTATTTAAATTTAAGAGACGTAGGTTATAGAAAATTATTTTTGAAAAAAGAATAAAAATGTTATTCTAAATAAATGATTTAACCAAAATATAAATATAAAACAAATCTCTTATTTATTCTTTTCTCAGAAAAATCAAGTAATGTGAAGTACCTTAAACACTAGCGATAGAGTGTTGCTCTAAATAAGGAGCAATAATCATTATTCCTAAATTTAAAAAAGGTACTTTTTATTTATTACTTATTTCAAAATGTTTTTAAATGAATCAAGAACCTTAACATTAATACATTTTGCTTAAAAAAAAATAGGGTTCTTAAATTTGATTTTAACATGCTAAATTTTTTGTAATCCATATACAGATAAATCAACTTTGAACATCTTGAAAAATTGTTCCTACTCAAATACCATCTTAAATTTTTGCAAGGTAAATTTTACATTTAATATCATTTTCCGCAAAAAAGCATATTTTTTTAAAAAGCTCTTTTTTCAGCACAACCAGCAAAAGTACCATTTAAAAAAAAAAAACTAAAATAAATCATGTTTCTCTTTCTTTCAACCAGAAAACGTACTCTTCAATTTAAAGAATAAAATCAAAGCCAAGAAGACCAATCAAAAAAACTAAAGGTAAAACGCTTTTAAAGAAGGGAAAGTATGGAATAGTGTAGTGGTACCATTTACTATTTAAACTCCTTGAAGGTATATCAGTAGGGAAAGTGTTGGATAGTGTATTAGATTTCAACGAGAAAATAAATAATTTCAATAAAAAACACTACACTTAAAATCTTTTTTGTTTCTATTCAAAACAGACAATCATCCTAATAATGCAGGTGAAATAAGAAAAGGCAAACGAAATTTGAATTTCTCCAAAAACTGTGAACCACCAATCTTGAAAGGTACATTTTTCAAAAAAGCAGCAAATTCAAAAATAAATAAATGTAAATCAGTAGGGAAAGTGTTAGATAGTGAAGTGGAACTAATTGCAAATGTAACTCCTTGAAAATGTAGCAGTAGAAAAAGTGAGGGATAGTGTAGGGGTACCATTTACTATTGTAACTCCAGGAAGGTGTAGCAGTAGGGAAAGTGTTGGATAGTGTAGGTTTACTATTCTAACTCCAAGATGGTGTAGCAGTAGGGAAAGTGAGGGATAAGGTAGGGGTACCATTTACTATTCAAACTCCAGGAAGGTGTAGCAGTAGGGAAAGTGAAGGATAGTGTAGGGGTACCATTTAGTATCCTAACTCCAGAAAGGTTTAGCAGTAGGGAAAGTGTGGGATAGTTTATTCGTTTTCAACGAGAAAAGAAATAATTTTAATTAAACACCATACACTTTAAATATTTTTTGTTTCTATTCAAAACAGACAACCATCTTAGTAAGAAAGCTGAACAAAGAAAAAGCAAACGAAATTTCAACTTCTTCAAAAACTGTGAACCACCAATCTTGAAAGGCAAATATTTAAAAAAAACAGCAACTTCAAAATAAATAGGTGACATTCAGTAGGGAAAGTGTTACATAGGGAAGTGGAACTAATTGCAAATGTAAATCCTTGAAGATGTAGCAGTAGTGAAATTGATGGATAGTGTAGGGGTACCCTTTACTATTCTAACTCCAAGAAGGTGTAGCAGTAGGGAAAGTGTGGGATAGTGTAGGGGTACCATTAACTATTCTAACTCCTTGAAGGTGTAGCAGTAGAGAAAGTGTGGGATAGTGTAGGGGTACCATTTACTATTCTAACTACAGGAAGGTGTAGCAGTAGGGAAAGTGAGGGATAGTGTAGGGGTACCATTTACTATTCTAACACCAGGAAGGTGTAACAGTAGGGAAAGTGTGAGATAGTGTAGGGGTACCATATACTATTCTAACTCCAGGAAGGTGTAACAGTAGGGAAAGTGAGGGATAGTGTAGGGGTACCATTTACTATTCTAACTCCAGGAAGGTGTAGCAGTAGAGAAAGTGAGGGATAGTGTAGGGGTACCACTTACTATTCTAACTCCAGAAAAGTGTAGCATTAGAGAAAGTGTTGGATAGTGTAGGGGTACCAATTACTATTCTAACTACATGGAGGTGCAGCAGTGGGGAAAGTGAGGGATAGTGTAGGGGTTACAATTTCCTATTCTACCTCCAGAAAAGTGTAGCATTAGAGAAAGTGTTGGATAGTGTAGGGGTACCAATTACTATTCTAACTCCAGGGAGGTGTAGCAGTGGGGAACAGGAGGGATAGTGTAGGGGTTACCATTTACTATTCTAACTCCAGGAAGGTGTAGCAGTAGGGAAAGTGTGGGATAGTGTATTAGTTTTCAACGAGAAAAGAAATAATTTTATTATAAAACCATACACTTTAAATCTTTTTGTTTCTTTTCAAAACAGACAACCATCTTAGTAAGAAAGCTGAACAAAGAAAAAGCAAACAAAATTTCAACTTCTTCAAAAACTGTGAAACACCAATCTTGAAAGGTAAATATTTTTAAAAAAAACAGCTACTTCAAAATAAATAAATGAAAATCAGTACGGAAAGTGTTACATAGTGAAGTGGAACTAATTGCAAATGTATATCCTTGAAGGTGTAGCAGTAGGGAAAGTGATGGATAGTGTAGGGGTACCATTTACTATTCTAACTCCAAGAAGGTGTAGCAGTAGGGAAAGTGAGGGATAGTGTAGGGGTACCATTTACTATTCAAACTCAAGGAAGGTGTAGCAGTAGGGAAAGTGTGAGATAGTGTAGAGGTACCATTTACTATTCTAACTCCAGGAAGGTGTAGCAGTAGGGAAAGTGAGGGATAGTGTAGGGGTACCATTTACTATTCTAACTCCAGGAAGGTGTAGTAGTATGGAAAGTGCGGGATAGTGTAGGGATACCATTTACTATTCTAACTCCTGGAAGGTGTAGCAGTAGGGAAAGTGAGGGATAGTGTAGGGGTACCATTTACTATTCTAACTTAAGGAAGGTGTAGCAGTAGAGAAAGTGAGGGCTAGTGTAGGGGTACCATTTACTATTCTAACTCCAGGGAGGTGTAGCAGTGGGGAAAGTGGGGGATAGTGTAGGGGTACCATTTACTATTCTAACTCCAGAAAAGTGTAGCATTAGAGAAAGTGTTGGATAGTGTAGGGGTACCAATTACTATTCTTACTCCATGGAGGTGTAGCAGTGGGGAAAGTGGGGGATAGTGTAGGGGTACCATTTACTATTCTAACTCCAGGAAGGTGTAGCAGTAGGGAAAGTGTGGGATAGTGTATTAGTTTTCAAGGAGAAAATAAATAATTTTATTATAAAACCATACACTTTAAATCTTTTTTGTTTCTATTCAAAACAGACAACCATCTTAGTAAGAAAGCTGAACAAAGAAAAAGCAAACGAAATTTCAACTTCTTCAAAAACTGTGAACCACCAATCTTGAAAGGTAAATATTTTAAAAAAACAGCAACTTCAAAATAAATAAATGAAAATCAGTAGGGAAAATATTACATAGTGAAGTGGAACTAATTGCAAATGTAAATCCTTGAAGGTGTAGCAGTAGGGAAAGTGATGGATAGTGTAGGGGTACCATTTACTATTCTAACTCCAAGAAGGTGTAGCAGTAGTGAAAGTGAGGAATAGTGTAGGGGTACCATTTACTATTCTAACTCCAGGAAGGTGTAGCAGTAGGGAAAGTGAGGGATAGTGTAGGGGTACCATTTTCTATTCTAACTCCAGGAAGGTGTAGCAGTAGGGAAAGTGAGGGATAGTGTAGGGTACCATTTACTATTCTAACTCCAAGAAGGTGTAGCAGTAGGGAAAGTGAGGGATAGTGTAGGGGTACCATTTACTATTCTAACTCCAGGAAGGTGTAACAGTAGTGAAAATGTGGGACGTGTAGGTGTACCATTTACTATTCAAACTCCAGGAAGGTGTAGCAGTAGGGAAAGTGAAGGATAGTGTAGGGGTACCATTTACTATTCTAACTCCAGGAAGATGTAGCAGTGGTGAAAGTGTGGGATAGTGTAGGGGTGCCAATTACTATTCTAACTCCAGGGAGGTGTAGCAGTAGAGAAAGTGTGGGATAGTGTAGTGGAACCAAAACTATTCTTACTCCAGGGAAGTGTAGCAGTAAAGAAAGTGTGGGACAGTGTAGGGATACCATTTTCTATTCTAACTCCAGAAAAGTGTAGCATTAGAGAAAGTGTTGGATAGTGTAGGGGTACCATTTACTATACTAACTTAAGAAAGGTGTAGCAGTAGGGAAAGTGTGGGATAGTTTAGGGGTACCATTTACAAATGAAAAAGGTTATAAATGCAACATTAGTGAAACTTAGATTTAGTCTTTGAAAACGAAACATGACTAATTTATTGCAAATTTTTTATGTCTTTTTTTACAGAAAATATCTTCAGAGCAGACTGCCTCTTACATAAAATGAAATAAAGGAAACCGCTTGCTAAAACATGCAGGATATATATATTGTAAAGAAAGGAAAAAGTGAACCATGGAGACATTGGAGGTGTGTGCAATATTACTCATCCCATTGCAGTGGCAGAGCAGTTACTCATGGAGAAACCTTTATTAAAACAACATAGCATAACCACTCTGCCTCTGCAATGGAGATTGAGGTTAGAGAAACCATCAATGAAATGAAAGAAATTGCATGCACCTCCAATGACTCCACAGGTTCTATATTAAGAGAAGTTGCTCAGCATGTCCCCAGTCATGTAGCTAGCAGTATGCCTATCATTCCCAATATGCGAAGAATTATTTAAAGACAAAAGCAGGCAAGTAATACCCATACAACAACACCTCATACCTTTTCTGACATTCAAGTACCTAATGAACTCACTATTTCTTTTTCTAATGAACCTTTCCTACTGCATGACAACCAAAACCCTCTGAAACGTATTCTTATCTTTAGTACACCCCGTAACCTTGTAAAATTAGAGAACAGTGAAATTTGGATCATGGATGGGACGTTTAAAAGTACACCCCATCCTTTCACCCAAATTTACACTATCCATGCAAAGATTAGTCACAATGTAATTCCCCTAGTTCATAGTTTGCTACCTGATAAACAAACTGTAACCTACACTGAACTTTTATTAGTAATTAAAAGCAAAACATCAAATAAAAGTCCTAGGAAAATCATTATTGATTTTGAATTTGCAATGATTAATGTAATCACCAAAACGTACGCGGATACCCAAATTCAGGGATGTTTTTTTCATTTTTCCCAGGCAATTTGGCGTAAACTTCAAAAAACATTACTGGTTGCAGATTATTCAACAGCTAGCAAATTACAGTTTGAACTAAAAAAACTAACTGCTCTTTGCTTTGTTCCTCCTGAAAGTGTAGATGAATACTACACTGCAATTACAGAGTCTGAATTTTTTAATGAGAACGAAGATAAATTGGCACCCTTAATAAAATATTTTGAAGACACATGGATTGGGTATCTAAGCAGGTCGGGTCGCAGGAGGAAGCCATGATTCCATGTGGAGTGGTGGAACTGCTACACGAGCTGTTTAGAAGTAGAAGCAAAAACAAACAATGCCATAGAGGGATGGCATAACTCCTTCAACCATACATTTGGAAAACCTCACCCAAACTTCTATCATTTGTTAGAAACTTTGAAGAAGGAGCAAAGTTTCCAAGAAATGAGAATTTCTCAAACATTAACTGGTAGCCTAAACCCACGCATCTCCCAAAAATCTAAACAAATGTCCGAGAGATTATTGGCTATTCTACAACAGTTTTCGTTGTGTGTGGCTTTAGACTACCTTGAGAATGTTGCTAACATTTTACATTTTTAAATATAATTTACACATTACTTTCCTGCTTTTACCTAAATTATTATTACTTTACAATTCAATTTGCATTAACATTTTTCCAAATTACTTATTAAAATTTACGTCGGGTCAGCTTACCTGTAGTTGTCTTCTTTCGTTTTCTTCAACTTTTTCTCCACCAAAAAATCCATTTTCTTACAAAATCCAATTCCCCATGCAATCCAAGGATATTAAAATAATTTTCCTATTTTCTTTATTCAAATCAGATCATCATTTTTTTTAAATGGTTTCTCTATTATTATAAAATGCATTGGATTTCTTAAAAAAAATATCTTCTAGTATCGAATACAACTTTTCCCCCCAAAAATGCTTGTTTTTTCATTCTTCTCATTATTCTACTTATTTTTAAAATAAAATCCAAAGTCATGTGAAAATCCATTTCTACAGAGTTGTTTTTTTTTTAAAATTCATCTTCATTCAGCAAAAAATCTTCATAAATCCAAATTAATAGTCATTTTTGAAAAATTCTATTTTTTTTTCCATTTGTAAAAAAAATCCATATTCTTTGAAAGTCAATCTCCCAAAAAATCAATTTTTGAAATATTCCAATTACTTCATAATTCGAGCCGCAAAACAATCCATGTAACCCGATTTATTTTTATCAACAAAGTGCATTTCCAAATTATTCCAAAATTCTGGTAATCCAAAATTTTTCAATCACCATCCTTCAAATAATCCTAAATCACCGAAATCCTTGTTCTAACCAAGTCAATTAGTAAAGTTATCCAAACTCAACCAAATCCTTGATTTTTACAAGTCAATCACGAAAAAAAATACTCTATTCCCAAAATCCTTCTTCATTCCAAGTTGATCACTAACACAATCCAAAATCCAGGAAACCAAAGATCTTTCGAACTCAATGACCAAATTAATTCAAAGTACATGTATTCGATCTACTTTTAGATATTTCTTTACTTTGCATTTTAAATAATAACATTCTATATTTCAATATTAAGTCATACATCCTAAAATAACATTAACATTCACCGTACTTTTAAACAATACTTTATTTATAAACATTAATCTATGATTTTTTGCGACCCGACAATGGCATACTCTACTTACATGATTGGCAACATGCTGAAAATACAACATTAACATTACTAAAATGATATGCAACTTCTCCTTATCCTTTCTTTACAATATATATATTCTTTTTACCTTTCTAGTGTTTATAAATAAAGTTTAAATTGTATCTTCCCTGAGCGCAGTTCTGCTTCCTGCTGCTTCTTCCTTCGACGCTGTCCACAATGGCCGCTTGCATACACGTTTACGCGTCAACGCCATCTGGAGCTACAAAGATGAACAAAGGACTATTGATTTTTATTTTCATAATAAAATAATGAAACTTTTGTAAAATATGTTACATGCATAATAATATTATTTAAAATTATGCAAAAAATTCATTAAAATATTCTCTTTCTATTTACATTTTTTTTAATAAAAATTTCAAATTTACATTATCGACTCATTGTATTATTTAATATTATTTTTTAAATTTAACATATTTAATGTATTTTATTTGATTGATATGTATTATAACTGCTACTTACCTCTATTCTTCCCCCATTTCTTTTCCATCCTTCTTGCTCCTTATGGTAAATAACCTTCTACATTAGTTCCGCGTGATTCATATCAACAGCTATGGAAATAAATAAAGGACATTACTCTCAATTGAAATCAATGGAATAGCGTGGGAAATACTCTTTTTTTTAAAAAATAAATACTTATTTTATTTTTTTGATAAAAAATGTATTTTTCTATTATATATTTTTCTATGTTTTTCTTTTTTACCTTTTTTCTTATTTTTCATCATTTTTTTAAAATTAAAAATTAAAATGCTTTTTTAAAAAATATATTTTTTTATCTTTTTTTTCTCGTCTAATAATTAATACCTGAGTATTAATTTATTCATATTCCTTTTTTCTTTTTACTTATTTTTTAATATTATTTTTTTTACTTGATTTTTATTTTTTAAACTTTTTTTAAATTTAAAATGCTTTTTTTAAATATATATTTTGTATCTTTTTTTCTCGACTATTAATTAATACTTGAGTATTAATTTATTAATATTCCTTTTTTCTTTTTACTTTTTTTAATTTAATTTTTTGTTACTTTAGATTTTATTTTTTAAAGAGAATACATTAATATATTAATATTTTTTAATACATTTTCTTTTTCAAACTACATTGTTACTTAAGTATTTTTTTATTTTTAAAATAATATTGTTTTTATTTCAAAAATAAATTTCTTTTTTTATCTAAATAATAAAATAATCAAAAATGTAATCTAAAACTCTTTTAAAGCATAAAATTAATTGTTACTTCAGTATTAATTAAATCAAAATAATTTAAAATGTTATACATTTTTTATTAAAATTAAAAATAATCATACATTTTATTATTTTTAATTAAAATTTGAACTACCAAAAAAGACATACTTAAAAAATAGTATTAATTTAAACAATATATTTTAATATATTTTTTATTATTTAATAAAATGTAATATATTTATAATTTATTAATAAAATTCTAAGTAGCACAGAAAACATACAAAATTAAATTACTTACGTTATAAAGACTTGCGTTGTAATGACATCTGCATGGCATGTGTTGTAATAGCATGCGTTGTAAAAGCACTTGCGTTGTAATAGATTTGTTGTAATGGTAGTGCGTTGTAAAAGTCGCGTTGTAAAGTATGTTTCCGCCAGAATAGGCCACGTTTGAATTGCCCCTGGAACCTTCCACAACTTCTTTCTCACTCAGCAAGCACTGAGTGCATCACTGCGATGCGCTTGCTGAGTGAGAAAGAAGTTTTGGAAGATTCCTGGGGCAATGAGCACGCCTAAGTAACACCTTGGGGCAGGAATCAGTGCACTGCCACTGCAGGCAGCTCAGCTGAGGAGAGAAATAATTCCTGGAGCCTCAGGGGTGCTGTGCCATACCACACAAGAGTTCAAAAGGGCAGAAGCAGGGGACATCACAGGCCCCACCCGCCCCCTGCCCCTCTACCCTTTTGAACTCTTGTGTGACGCAGCACCCCTGAGGCTCCGGGAATTATTTCTCTCTTCCGCTGCCTGCGGTGGCAGTGCATTTGCTGCTGATTCACCTCGACCTTGCCCCGTGTCTGCTGCCAACTTGAAGATGGAAGGGCTGGGCAGCAGCAGCATGTTCCCACAATGTGTGGTCCGAAGTCTCTCTTGCGCGATGGGTGCCCATAAAGTGAGGTGAGGCCAGTGGTAGAAGTGGGGCGGGATCGGCAGGGCACGGCATGCCCCTACTTATATAATTTAATGGATTCCGTTCCCCTACTTTTTTGTTTTAAACTCGCATCCCAGGACGGCAGAAAAAGCCAATAGATAAGGCTAGGTGTTGCTGGCCGTTCGGGTAGAGAAGGAAAAGGATTGCCTCTTGCTTCTTACTCATAGAAGACAAGTGCGGTGTCCATTTCTCCTGCTCTGCCGTGGTCATCTGTCCTCCCCCTCCCTCTTTCCTACTCTTCCTCCATCTGTTTTTATCTTGTTCCTCCTCACTTACTGAAAACCGTGACTTCAAGAAATGGTTATTGAACCCTCTTTCCTCGCCTTTCCTTTATTTGTTTCCCTGTGAAATGGATCCAAAAAAGTAAAAACTTTTACTGGACATGTCGTCTTTTTCTGACATGTTTCTATTCGAAAGTGCAGCCTGGGGATGGAGAGAAATAAAAAGTTCAAAATGTGAAAAATAACAATATAGAGCAAGATAGAGGGGTCGCAAAGTGGCCAGATTGATGTTATTCACACCCAAACACATTAACACCACTTTACAGAGTTTGCCAGTGAAGCGCTACTTTTGTTTTCTTGTCTTTCTTTGAACATTGTTTTCCCTGGGTGGGGTAGTGCACATTTGCTGGAGGTACAGTGCAATATATATATTCTCCGTACGAATCGTACCCGTCCGTCCGAGTCGCAAAGTACGATCCATATTCCGTCAATCCGTCCGAATCGTCGCGATTCATACGTATTGCAAGGCTGAAACCGTGAACCGTACGACTCGTATACATACCGTATGACTCGTACACATGCCGTATGACTCGACGAGTACGATCCGGACCGGGGTATGAGGAGGTGATTCGTACGGTCCACGTCAGGTAAGGGCGAGTCGTATGGAAAAGCACACAAACACATACACACCGTACGGTCCGTACCCCCCATGATCGCAGGGGTATGCACCATACCCCTGCGATCATGGGGTGTACGAGCCGTACCCCCATTGTACGATCGGTGTATGAGCTGTACCCCCATTGTACGATCGGTGTATGATCTGTACCCCCATTGTACGATCGGTGTACGAGCCATACCCCCATTGTACGATCGGTGTACGAGCCGTACCCCCATTGTACGATCGGTGTACGAGCCGTACCCTTATTGTACGATCGGTGTACGAGCCGTACCCCCATTGTACGATCGGTGTACGAGCCGTACCCCCATTGTACGATAGGTGTATGAGCCGTACACCATGTACGATGGGTGTACGAGCCGTACCCCCATCGTACAATGGGGGTACAGCTCGTACACCGATCGTGGCACTATGGCCAGAGCTGCCGAATTTGGAACTGGGGAGCCCGGGTTCAGCCTTCATGACCAGTCCCCCAGACCATTCTCCTAAAGGAGCACATTCCCATGCTAGACATTAGAAGGCCCCACAAGACCTTAGAAGTCATTGGAACCAACAGGTGGACCCTAGCAGTGGCCAGGGTGGGTTAACCTTGAAGGCTTGACATCCGCAAATCATGCTGAAGTTCAGCTTGAATCTTGCCGACAGGCCAATGACGCATCACACCCTAGAGCAACAGTGACTCTGTCACTGATATCACAGGACCCTTGAGTAGGGTGGCTGTAGAGCGGTGCGATTAGTGCGATCCAGGTGCTGACTTCAGGTGGGGGCGTCATTTTTGCAAGTATATTATGTTTCTAAAAGCACTTCCTGCCTCCTTCCTGGCCTCCAGCAATTTTCAGCAAACATAAAAATGTCATGATAACTGGTGATTAATGTTCTTCCTAGAGGGAGTGGAAGTTTTGACTTGTGGAAAGGTAGTGCAGAGAGTTTAATGTGCCTGCTGCAAAGAACATGTACCATGCAGATCACAATGTGCAAATAAAGTAAATTGGTCAGTGGGCTACTGCTTTTGTCAGTGAAATCCTTTTATTACTTGCAGCTTATAAGTCAAAATCTTAACATAGAACAGTGAGCTATTAACTGTCATCTAAGAGCTGCATGCAAACTGCAAGGTATAAATTAGAGTGTTATGTTTTTTCCCCAGTCTTTGATTATCCTAATATTCCAAAAAGGGTTCATTTGGATAGCAATGAATTTTGGTTATTAAAGGGAACCCCCAACCGTGGTATTATATTCTAAATTCAGAGTTTGTGTTTCTGTAGACCAATCACTATTAAACTATACTGACTACTAGTATGGTTGTTATGTGACTCCTACACCTTGTAGTCCTTTGTCTTATGTAACATTTCCTATACAGTGATTTACACACGTCTGATTGATTGTCTCTGTGTAATGTGTGTGATGTAAAGTGCTCTGACACCCTACACTGGTATCAGTGGCGCTGTAAATCAAATGAAATGTATGTGAGCCAGAGTGTGGTTATTGGGACTTGAGGGGCACTGTTAAAGGATGGTAGTGCGGAAAGCTGTGGTGGAGGGAGTTGCTGGGGGGCACAGGGATCCACCAGCAATAAAGCCGTCGTTGCCCTTGAGGCCAGTCTGCCTCACCCATTGGTTACTCCATTGGGCTTGTTTCAGCAGTAGTAGCTGCAACTTACCAGGGGTCTGCAATGCATGATTTGCATGCACGCCAAACTAAGTTTATAAACGTCATGGTCTCGCTGATTCATGCACAAGCACTTTTAACATATGTGGCCTGCTTTGGGGGCCACTGGAATTATGCAGCAACAGAGGACAAATTATGCTGCAGTGTTGACTAAATTATGCAGCAAAGAAAGGCTGCAGCGTAATGCAGTATATTTTCTGATACTGATTATTCTGACATTTTTACACATGCTAACAGTCTCTGTAAATATTTTGCCTTATTAGTACCAGTGTAACATACAAATGCATCAGTGAGAAAGGTGATCAGTAAACCTTTGCAAAGGCTCGTCCACTTCGCAGAAACACATTTTCTATTAACTTTTGATCTGTTTGAGCTGCAGACAATTTATTAGTTCAAATTGTCAAATTATGCAGCAGATGATGCATTATGTGGCTCACATTGCAGAGCCATATTTATATAGAAAACATTTGCAAATTAGGATATTTTGCCGTTCATGTTTGAACTGCTCTCATGGAAAGAGGGAGAGGTGCTGATGTCAGAAATTCCATGGCTCTCAGACAAATGGCTTGTGATTCCACTTTTAAGCATATTTGGGACATTCTGTGATTGGAAATGAATCCCACTCTATGAATGTATTTTAATATCAATAACTCATAACCTTAAATAAACGTGTATCTATGGGTTGAATTAAATAATGTAATAATCATTAACTGGGTAGTGAAATGCCAAACAAATACTAAAAATAAGAATAATTTGCTCTTTCTGTCCACTCCGCCCACTGACCCAGAACTCGGATTATTCCCGCCCTCTGATTCTTCGTCCACAGTTCCCCTACTTTTTTTCCCCCACTATGTGTGACGTCGAGAGATCACAGACAGCCTCAGCCTCTTCCCCCCCCCTGACATCCCCCACGTCGTGTGTGTGTGTCAGATCTGGTTGTCTGAGACAGCTTCCCGCCTGTCCTCACCCAGCAGTGAAAGGCGGAGCTGGACACATCAGTGTCCTCCATCAGGCAGACAGGGCCTCTTCAGTGCAGTATCTGGAAAATCTTTTAATCTGGTTCGGACACTTCTCTCCTAGGAGTGGGTCAAGTGACTTCAAGGTGGCTCCTGGGCCCTGGCACTGAATGACCAGGGCTCAGATTCAGAAGCCCCTCCCCCCTGCCTCTGATCCCGCATACCCTCATCCGGCCTGGTACTGCCCCAACTGCAGAACTCAAGTTAGTCTAGTGATCAGGGGCAAAGGACTCACCTGTAGTATCCTGAAGGTGCTGCCAGCGGAACCATGGTCAAACCCAGTGTGGTGGACCGGTCTGCAGACATTGCTGGGGTCATGGATGGGGCAGATAGGGGACAGGGGACAAGGGCCCTGCACAAGCTGTGATGTTATGAGTGAGATGTCACAAACAGGGTAGGTAGAACTGATGTAAGTTTTGGGTTTCCTTCTGCTGCTTTTCCTTCAGCGGCGTGTCTAGGTGGGGGTGGTCTGCCCCAGGAGGCACTATTTTGCGATGGGGGCTGTCTAGCCCTGGACCGTGTCATGTACGTGCATGTAACTTGCATGATCGAGGTAACTATTAGCGGCGATACTACATGTCTCTCGGACCTCTTTCAGGTGCTAGCCGTTGTTTTTTCCCCAGCACCCCCACAGGGGGGTGGCAATCTGAAGGATAGCCCCGGGCGCCACAAGCTCTAGCTACCCCTCTGCGTTTTGTGACTTAGCCTTAAATGTAGAGCCATCATGCGCAGCAATGCATGTCTGTAAGGGCAGACAAAGTACTGTTGCTGTGATTATGTTGAACTGTATAAAGTGGATAATTTCTCAACTATAAACATCCAATTACACGGTTGCAGGTGAACCTCACTTGTTATTGGTCTGAAGCGTCAATGGACGCTCTGTGCCTGCACGCGCCGGAATTCTCCTCGAGGTACAGACAACAACTTGAATATTCATTAGAAGTGCTCTCGCTGCCGTAAAAACTTTGAGAACCATCCACTGGGAAAACGCTCATGTCCAAAGCTTTTTATTTAGATTGCAGTTGCTGGGAGTTAATTAGCCATGCTCGCCTTTTATTTCAGACTAATTAGTGCAGAAAACTTGATGTAAAGAAAGCAGTCGTCATTCGGAGGAGAAGAAACTCACCATTTTGTACATAACAGCCCCTTTGGAGCATATTATCTCCATAATGACCATAAGTTGCTGTGTGTTCTGACAGTGTGCAGTTTTGCAGTCTCTCGGCACGTCTTTGCGCTATGGAAGTCATTAATGATTTTTGGCCGCCTTGTTTTGCAACAGGCAGCCAGTGCGCCACGCCACATGGCTTAATTATGCAGTGATCAGCAACCTTTACATTTTAATTAGGGTGCCGGCTTCTCGAGGACGTTCCTCCTTTACATGTGTCCACCGGGTTGAAAGGTCTTTTTTCCTAATTGGTTATTTGGAAACTTCATCTTGACATGGTTGTGCAGGTGGAGATACTTTTCTTTGCTATATTTCTAGTCTGTTCAACCTCTTAACTTGTTTTTTGATTTGCCTAATTAGACCTAATATTTTCAAAGCAGCGTGGCGTTCCCAGGACTCTGCTGTTTAGTATTCACATAACTGTTTCATTAACAGATATTAAACGCTGCTAAAACGTGTGCGACAACACTTGAGCCTGCTCACAAACAGGCACCGTTTTTTGAGATCACAGGATGCGGCGTGCCATTTATTTTGAGACTTCTCAACCAGAAAAGAGGTTCCACGTTCCTAAAAAATAATAGCATTAAAAGAAAAGCAAATTGTTTAATATGTTGGGAAGTTCAGACCTTCACTCAATGATAGATGTATTATACGAATAAAAAACTAGAATTCAAACTTTCACTTTATATTATTAGTTTGCGGTTTAGATTCTTTTAAGGACATGAAGGCGAATGTGGCCTCTTTACTATCGCTCTCAATAGCAAAAGAAGATTAGAAAAGAGAGTTCGTCCTCTTATGAAACAAAATGGAAATGCAATGTTCCTGTCCTTTTGTTCATGCATTGCTGTCCAAAGAGCCCCCAACTTCTCCTCTGCCAGTGCAGAACAGTGATAGCCCTTTGTCTTATCCAGCCAGTCCTTCCATTGCGTTTTTTGTGAGCTTACTTCACAGCATGAACCCCTTTATGCATGACTGAAAAGCAGAAAAAACTGTGAATCCGTTTCCCAACAACACTGTCAACCACACTGGTGATCCCGATCCATTTTGGAAATCTGCAATTAAACCTCGAACATACACAGGCAGGGTTGGATTGAGATTGAGATTGAATTGCAAAAAAAAATGGGCCCACATTTGCATAATCATTCCTCAAATCACTGCTTGGCGTAATCTTATAAAAAAAAATGTAAGGGGGGGGGGTAAAAAAATGCACGCGTTAGTTTACAGTGGTGAAACAAATTAGGCCACTTCTACTAAGGCCGGCCAGCGAGACAAAGGGAGTGACACCTCTGCCTGTTGCTAAACTGAGTTAATGAGCGCCCATCTGCCTCTAGAAAGGCCACTCAGACACCTACTGGGCCGCAGGCTGTATTCGAACAATAGAGACAGCGCCCAAATGGCCCTCCAGACTGCTAAAAAAAGCAGCCCTCAGCAAAACTCCTACACCGGCCTATCTGGCATTGCCCAAATGCCCACGTTACCAATCCGACGCTGTACACAGGTAAAAACGGGTCAGCATACCAGCCAGCTTGAAGAACAATCTCACCGTGTGAGGAGGGGGCGGACCTTGAAGGGGCGGGGCCTCATGCTGAGAAGTACCTATGAGGCACTTTTAAACCTCACTCTGTTCCCAAGCCCCCTCCCCAAACACGCATTTACAATGCAATGGTCTCGGCATTGTTAAAGTTAGAGCTATTGACATTGCTCATGACATTTTTATTGATGTTTTTGTTTTTTATAAATAAATGGCATTGTCATTTACAATGCCAATAGCTTAATCTCTAAGCCCACACACTGAGCTACCCACACAAAGCCACCCACACACATACAGAGCCGCCCACAGAGCCACCCACACAGAGCCACCCACAGACACACACAGAGCCACCCTAACACAGACAGAGCCCCCCACACATTGAGCCACCTACAAAAAAGCTACCCACACAGAGCCCCACACACACAGAGCCCCCCACACACACAGAGCCCACCCCACACACAGAGCCCCCCCACACACACAGCCCCCCCACACACACAGAGCCCCCCACACACACAGAGCCCCCCCACACACACACAGCCACTCTCACACAGACAGAGCCACCCACACAGAGCCATCTACAAAAAAAGCTACCCACACAGAGCCACACACACACACACAGAGCCCCCCCACACACACAGAGCCCCCCACACACCCAAAGCCCCCCCACACACACAGAGCCCCCCCACACACACTCAGAGCCCCCCCCACACACACAGAGCCACACACAGGGAACAGAGGCCAGAAAAAACAGATCACAACGAGGGAACAGAGGCAATCGAGCACAAGCAGGGAACAGAGGGCAGAAAAACAGATCACAACGAGTAACATGGCGGCCGGCCTGAGGAGCGGGGGAGGGAGGGAGATGGGCTGCCACGGAGCGGGAGGGAGCCAGTGGGACAACCATCTAGCACAGAAGCACCTCAATCCCCCAGTTCATCTCACCGCACTGGACTCGCCTACTACTGTACTGTTAACAGTAGCAGGTAGACATCATGCCTAAGGAAGCACACCTTTATAACCATGAGGAACTGCTTTTCACCCGGAAAGTTAACAAGTCCGGCGGCACACTGTGCTAAACACGGATTTTTAGCTTACGTGTTTTAAGCCGCACCCTTAATTACATTGACCACGCCCCTTTGAGAGACCCCCCAGGTTTTTCATCCCACTTAAACCCCTGCCAAAGCCAATAATGCGCCTTATACTACTAAGGGACTATACGATTCGACACTTTTCAGCCCCCGTGACATATCTGAATTATCTGCTACACTTATACATTGCTATAATAGTTATGTTTACGTATTGATATCTCGTTATTTATACATAAGTTGTATGGTAGCTCTTGCTGACCGCCTTTGGTTAATCAATACTCTGGTATCCGTGATACTTTTCCACTTCTATATAACCTTACCCTTCTTTTTTATTTACTCAAAATCTCCCAAAAATAAGCATGTATTATGTATTCGATTTTGTGGCGGTCACATTATTATTGGCTAGTTCTCTCTTATGGCATTTCGTACTCACCATATGTGTCTTCATTGCTATTGTTAAAGGTAATACTATTACTGGTTACAGATCTCTGGCTCTATGCTGCTCAATACTTTCCCTTAAAAAAGCGTTTAAAGTTAAAAAAGATCATATACATACCACAAATGCACCTCTTCTAGATAGGTGGGAGGGGCAAAGCACCTACTGTGGCCATCTCTGCGTAACTTGAAAGTCGGGGTTCAGATCCTAGTTCGAGGGGTGGCTCCATGTGTTAATCCTTCTGCTGCAGAGAGCCTAGTGTAACCTACACAGCAGCAGGTGTAGCCGAACGGGTTCATCCGCCTTCTGCATACGGGTCACAGGTTCCAGTAGCAACAACGCCTTTTCATCGACCGTTAAGACAATGATAATAAGAGCGCGTTGAAGCCACAAGGGTGGGGGCCAGCGTTAGCTATACTCCAGTTGTCGGGAGCGTCCCCTGCTTGGGGTGTTCTACCCTGCACCGTACCCTGGCTGGCGTGTGTGAGGTCCCTGGGCCTCGGGTCCTGCGGCGCAAAGACTTGGCAGCAGCAGGTACTGAACCTGCCCTGCTGGAGAGTGAAAGCGAAGGCTGAGCTTCCCCGCCCACTTCTCGGTTTACAGATTAAACTCCCCGGGAGATTCTGAATTTCCCTGGGTGGTGATGCGTTTAGTCCCTGCTCGTCCATGGTCCACCCATGAGGGGTTCTCTCAGCCGGGTGTTTCCGGGACTGGCCTGTGGGGAACTATGGAAGTTTTCGCCATTTATGCAGTTCTGAAAGGGCGAGAGGGTTGGTGAAGAGAGAGTGTCTCTGAAAGGACCTGAACGGAGGAGTGTCTCTGAAAGGCCGTACGGGATGGAGCTGGCATCTATGAAAGGCTCATCTCGGGTGAGCCGTTGTCTATGAGAGGCTGGCGGGGCTGGGGCAGGAGCAGTCGCATGTTAGGTTTGTTTATATCAGTGCTATTAGTTCATGGCAGGACCCATTGCATAAGTGCAAACACGGAACACATCGCATGAGTGCAAGCAAGGGACCCCTGCCATAAGTGCAAGCTCAGGGCCCGCGACTTAAGTGTGAGCTCAGGATCCATGGCATAAGTGCCCACTGAGCCCAGCTGAGCTGGGACCGGGTCAATCGGAGGATGTTGGGTGGCTGATATCTGTGAAGAAACAGTAAATGGGTGGGACAGAAAACAGACCCGGGCACCAACCTGCTCCCTGCTCATGAGTCAGATGGCCAGAAAAGTGGCCCAAACCAGGTCAGTTTTAACATGTAAAGTAGCTGAAGGGGGGGGAGGGGAGTACATCGGCCGGCTGTTTGTGCAGGGAATCCAGACACAAAGCAGGTGCTGCGGCGTTCGAGCGGGCTGACACAAACGGCCCCTGTAAAAAACAAGCTTCTCCCACTTTCAGGCACCCAAATCCATGAATTAACCAAGCGAGTCCAGAAGTTGTAGAGCAAACCTTCAATAAGTAAACTTGCAACACTTTCAGTGATTACCAGCTTAAGAGTGTCCAACTATTTTGTTTAACATCACTTTCCAAAATGTATCTACTCTCTCTCAGAATGATATTTTGTTGCTACCAAGTCACATCATTAAAAAAAGCCAACAGCACGAGAACCAGGTGGGGGAGTTAGGAGGGGGGTGGTCCTGCCATCTCTGCTCGAGAGCAGATTTCAGCTCTTGTAAAAGGCACCTAATGCTGTAGAGCCACAGTGAGGGGCGTACCAGACGGTGGCCCCCCATCGTTCCGAGCCCCCACGACCCCCCAATTAAGCCCAAGGTCTGCTAATATCTCTGAGATGTGGGAGTCTCTTGGGGCTTTCACCGCCCTTGGCATGGGGTGTGGTGGCATTGCATTGCATGCCGCCACTGGGCACAGCACCCCCTCCCATGGGAGCGCAGCCAGCTGTAGTGTGTGAGGAACGCAACGTGTTGCCGTACTTACTTGTAATGCAGTGTGTATCCTTTGGCGCCAGTTTGTCGTCCTCGTAATGCAGAATACTTCCTTTCTCGTCAAAGGGTACTTATTGTTCAAAGTTTTGTTTAGGGCCACATGATGTTTTTCGGTCACTTGGCAAAGGAGCAAATCAGGAGGCGTTTGGCTGTATCGTCTCAATGGCCATACTATACCAGGGCGTCCATGGCAGCTAAAACATCGCCAGCATTCAATGTTTTCCGTTTCCCTTTCAATGCGATATTGTTTGCACTAAAGTTAAGGAGACAAGTAATAATAAAACGAGCGACGGGGGCAGCAGCGGCGGGGGGGAGGTGTGGTGTGTGTCTGTATGTGTGCGCTCGTGTGTGTGCGTGCATGTAGGTGCGCTCGTGTGTGTGCGTGTGTGTCTCTCTGTGTGTGTCTGTGTGCGCGTGCGTGTGAGAAAGCAGGGGGAGTCTGGGGAGGCGGTCTTGTTAGACCTTAGCGCCGCCTTTGACACGGTGGACCACAGCATCCTCCTGCATCGGCTCGAGGAGACTGGTATTGGCGGTCAGGTGCTGCAATGGTTCCACTCCTTTTTAGATGACCGCTCCTTCTGTGTTGCCATCCCTCCCTTCAAGTCCAATTACCAACCGCTGGCCATGGGGGTTCCGCAAGGGTCCTCGCTGAGTCCCACGTTGTTCAACCTTTACGTGAGACCGCTGGCTGATGTCGCTAGGCAGTGGGGCCTAACTTTGGTCTCATATGCCGACGACACACAGCTGGCGGTTACTCTCAGCGGGGACGCGGAAATTGAGGCCCCCAGGTTTCAGTCTGGACTGAAGGCGGTGGCTAGTTGGCTGACAGGCAATCGCCTTCAGCTTAATGCCACAAAGACGGAGGTGATGGTCGTCGGTAAGGGAGTGGAGCTGTGGGGCGACCAATGGTGGCCTTCAGAGTTGGGACCTACTCCGATCCCGGTATCGGAGGTGAAAAATCTGGGGGTATGGCTGGATGCCGGCCTCTCCTTTGTAGGGCACACAAAAAAAACTGCGGCCTGTTGTTTTGGACTCCTAAGGGGCTTGAGACCAGTTCTCAAGTTCTTTGATGCCCCAACCAGGCAACTGGTGATCCAGGCTACTGTCATCTCTCGCCTGGATTATGCCAGTTCTCTCCTGGCTGGGGCTAACCAGGCCGAACTAACCCGTCTGCAACGGGTTCAGAATGCCGCGGCGAGAGCGATTGTTGGCCTGCCCAGATTCAGTTCTGTGGCAGGTGTCCTCCGCTCTTTACATTGGCTTCCGATTAGGAAGCGCATTCTCTTTAAGATTTTGTGTCTTGCCTTTAAGATCCTGAGATGTATTGGCCCGGAAATCCTGTCGAGCTGTCTCTCCTTTTATGTCCCCACCCGCAGCCTCCGTTCCCAGGGTTTGGCCCTTGCGGTGGTCCCCAGATTCAGGCTCAGTCGCATGGGAGGCCGCTCGTTTAGGGTCATGGCCGCGTCAGCATGGAACTCCCTCCCTGTGGAAATCCGTCTGATGGAGGACCTCTTGACCTTCCGGAGGGCGATAAAAACTTTTTTGTTTTAGCTGGGTTGTTTTTACTTTCTGTTGTGTTATGTTCTGCCTTGTCTTTGCGCCGGGACGCTCCTTGGCTGGAGTATTTGTGCGCACAATAAATCACCCTAACATAACATAACATAACATAACATAACTTAGTGGCGCGAGCAACTGGAGACTTCCAACGAGCGAAAGTGAAGACGGGAGATGGGCACAGCAAGCGCGTGTTCAAGTGCGCGACCAAATCCTGCTGCGGGTGCCCATCTCTTGTCTCCACCTTCGCTCCTTGTCGGCTGAGCCGACGACTATAGTTCTCTGGCGAGAACGCGCTTCGTGCGCTTCTAGCCGAGACCTAAAAAAGCTTGCTGAGGCTGGTGCTGACGTCCTGGGGTGTTTTCACTCAACTTAATGGACGTCAGGAGTACAAAGTCTCGGAAAACGAGTTGAAAAACCACTATTTACAGTGATTTCCATCTCGTTTTTCTGCCACCATTTGGCTCCTCACCAGTGACAGTGTAAAGGGAGCTGATGTCATGTGTCACACGGCGGCATCGTGTGAGTTTGCTGTATGGGTAAGTGAGAGAGTGTCAGTTCTGGTACTGGGATTTTGTCCCCCCTCACCTTTTCCAAAGCATTATCTGTGCCTGTCAGGCTGAGCAAACATGAGCGTGACAGACACTCATGATGTCTGGGTCAGGTAGCCAGAAACTTTGCATGTGCTAATGAATAAGGGCCTGCCGCCTAAGCCAAGGTTTGCAGGGCAAAAGATCTCACAGGCCTGAGGTCAGTGACATCAAAACCCTGCAATGATCCTCCCCCTGATAAAGTTGGACTTGGGTGCTTCAGGTTTAAGCCCTGAAATGACCAGTGCTGTCTATCAATGACCCCTCCCACCACCATTTACCAACTCGTAACTAGGTGGGGTGGGATCATCAAGTCTCACTAATCCCACCCCACTCTGTGAGAGTTAGGGAAGGCACTCCTCTCATTGGCTGACCCATGACAAGGTTCGCCAATGAGAGGAAGTGCCGGGGACTTCTGTTGCCCCTTACCTCCATGAAGTCTCCAGCTCCTTCCTGGGACGTTATGCTTTTCCTTTGCACCAACTGTTGGCACTGCCTTTCACCACCACAGACTGGTAAGTACTTTATGGAATGTGTGGGTGTGTGTTTATGTATGAATTCATGTGTTGATGCATGCATGTGTAGTAAATGTGGAGTGTGCAACTGTATGTGTTTATATGTTTGCAAATGGGTCGGTATCAGAATATGTGCATGTTAGACCTGTCAGCCTTAGGGTGGTCTTACGCCAAACTTTTTGCTTTCTTCCTCCATTTTTACTGACCTTGCTTTTGCTGGCCTTAGGGCTCTGTGTTTTTTGCCATTGCTTACCAGTGCGAAAGTGTTTGTGCTCGCTCCTCCAAACATGGTAACGCTGGCTTATACCCAAAATATTTAATTTACTTATAGGTTTCTAGTAAAGTAGTACTATAGGGATACAGGGCCTGTAAATTAAATGTTTCCAGTGGGCCTGCAGCACTAATTGTGCCACCCACTTAAGTAGCCCTCTAAACATGTCTCGGGTTTGCCATTGTAAACCCTGTACGTACAGTTCTTAAACTGCCATATCGACCTGGCAAAATAAACCTTTTTGCAGGTCAAAACCTTCTTTTTTAATAATTATGACACCCCAGAGGGTAGGGTGCAGTGCATTTAAAAAGTAGGACATGTACTTTTAAGTTTTACGTATCCTAGAATGGAAAAACACTTAAATTACGTTTTCCCTACTGCAAAGCCTATCTCTCCCATAGTATAGCATTGGAGTTGCCTTAATACATTTTCTTAATGTAATTTCCAAAGGGGAAGAGACACGCAGTTCATGTTTGGTGTCTCTGGAATCACAACTTAAATCCTAACTTATGGTAAAGTCAGAAGTAAACTAAATAGGCTGTGCCCTGCTTCACACAATGGGCTACAAACCCCCTGTGGTGGTTTTGTAGCCAGGCAGGGAAAGCAGGGTGCTTGGGAGCTTACTTAGGAAACATCTAGAAGCTCCCCCCACTTCAAAGACACAACTGGGTATACATACTGGACCTCAGACACCAATTCTTCAGGACACTTCAGGTCCTTTGGAGACTTTGTCAGAAAGAAGGACTGCTGTGCTGGTACAAGGACTGCCACTCTGCTGGAATGCTGCTGCTAAAGGAGCTGCTGCTCTGCTGTGCTGACCTACTGCATGCTGTGCTCTTGCCTGCGGAAGAAGACCTGGACCTGCAACTTAATCTTGAATCTAGGACCCCAGTGTGACTCATAGGGCTAGTCTGCTAGCCTCCTGATCTGAGCCTTAGACACATAAAAGACTCACCAACAGCTCCTGGACCAGTCTTCAGCAAGTTCCTGACTCCCAAGTTGTGCCTCCCAGGTCTTGGATCCTTGTTGCTGCTCACGGGCTCTTGAAATCAAGCTTTTGGTCTCTTTGTGACCACAAACTGGCCCGTTCTTACTGGAACCGCGCTGCTTATCCTAAAATCCAGCATGAGCAGTCACCAGCCCTTCCCTGCACATAGCAGCATTGACAGCCCACAGGGCACTACCAACATGAAGCCCCAGCCCGCTTGTCTGCAACGCTGGGCCTGCTGTCCGCCATGCTCTCCTTGCTCACCGTGACCCTCTCCAACGCGAATATGACTCTTGGCACAAAACTTGAGAAGGTAAAACTTCAGCTGGGCTAATCTGGGACTGCATCCGACCCATGCTCCATCGTGATCTGTCTGAACTTTTGACTTGCAACTAGATAACCACAGTAAGCGTGTTCTGCTTTACGCCCTATTTTACAGCATATTCTTTAAAAACTCATAACTCTGGTTATACTGATTGGATTTTTATCATTTTGGTCTTGTTATATTTATTACATTTAGATCTATTTCCCTAACCTGGCATTGGAATCTTTTTGCATGATATTGTCACTGTTTTATTGTTTTAAGTGTTGCACAAATACGTTACATTTTGCCTCTAAGTTAAGCCTGACTCCTCTGTGCCAAGCCACCAGGGGGTTGAGCACAGGTTTATTTGGGGTTATCATGTGCCTTACACTGGCTAGGATTGTGGTTGCTGCTTGACCAGGGCTCACACCCAGTTACCAGTAACCCAATTTCTAACAGTTCATGTGTGTGCTTCTGAATGGATGGGTGGAAATCTGCATGTGTGGTTGCCCCCTTAGTCCTCTAATTAACCAACTGCCACAGTAAAGGGTTATGGGTGGTACATTTTTTGTCTTGGTCTTTTTAACAGAAACTAAACAATGATTCTGCATTGTTGTAAAACAGGATACTCGTCAATTTCACATCAATGGTGCGTATCAAAAATACCCTAAAGTTAGACTCATAAGACCACTCTGCCATTTTAATTATCTGCTGCCGCAGTCAAGATGTGCTGCCACAGTCAAGATGTTTCTTAATGCTATTTCATCCCTAGTGAAATGAGGTCCAAACTTCGACACCTCAATCTCTGCCCCATCCATCATCAAACTGACTCAATGTACCAAACAAGGGAAGCAAATTGTAAAGAGAAATTTTCTGAAGGAAACCAGAACAGTGCACGTGTAGGTAGCCTAAACATAGTTGTCCTTGCTTCCTAACATCTGAGGTATTTTAAAACTCACAACTTTACATTATGAAGGAAATCGAGATAAAATGGTAGTTCATACAGATCTTGTGCATCTTGTAACATAAAAAAACTTCAAATGAATAAGCCCTGTTTTAACTTCTACAACCCTCACACCTGATAGTATTCTAAAAGATATTAGACAAAAGAGAAAAATCGATTTGGTTGGCAACTGCTTTAGACAAAGCACAACCATAACAAGAACTGAAACAATACAATTAGAATCAACCTGACCTTCCACAAAGATGAGTGTCATGCACAGTCCTCCCAAGACGTACAAAGTAGGGGTTTGTAACCGGTGAGGACGAGGATGGGGAGGAGGAGAGACCACAGCAATGAGGAGGGCAGCCCAGAGACACCAGAGTAGGTAAGTGTTTTTTTTTTGTGGGCGTGGGCAAGGGTGTGGGCAGGGGCTAACTCCGCTCTGCCACAGAGTTGGAGTTTTGCCTGAACTCTGCTTTCCCAACAGAACGTGGAATTGGCAAAATTCTGCAAACTCCACTGGCGGAGCGGAGTTTGCCACCCAGGCTCATAAAGCACCAACTGCGGCTATCTGCTCACATTGGACTGGGACAAATGGAACGTTTTTGGCTGACCATGTTGGAGATCGGTTTGAGTACGATGAGGGGTTGGGCTCAGTCAAGTATTTAGCTTCTGACTTAGCCACTTTTTTTGGAACTTTTTTCTCGATGTCGAGCGATTGAGTCCTCGGATCCAGATTTGGAGTCATCGATGACGGCCTGCTGCAGTATAATGCCTTGGTGAGTGCTGGAGTTCTTTGTCTTTGTTATCGATGGTGAGGAGCTCTGGATCTTTCAGCAGGGTGAGCCTCTGCGGTCAGGCCGAGTCGTGGCTTGACGTCGCCGGCTTTACTCTTGTCATCATGCCAGTCTTCTTATGGAACTTTTTCACAAAAGTTGGTAAAAAGTTCTCAAACTTTCAGATCTTATTCTGAAAGGTTCCCTGAGTGTCAGAAAGGGTCCACAGCACCAGCCAAGAGTTCGGAAATTCTGGTTTGCATCTTGGGGGTCTGGGACTCCAACTTTCACAAGACACCACAATTTGCAAAGCCAACAGGCAGCAGGGGAAAGCTGCTAATAAGATCAACCCTGGGTAATTCAGTATAGCGTTAACTAAGTCCATTCCCTTGCTGTTAGGAAACATTGAGGAAGCATTTGGGAGCTGTAATAGCTGAATCAATAAAGTGGTTGACCAACTCACCCCCTCAGTCCAGCTTAGGCGCAATAGGGACTACCTACCTTTTAAGCCTTGGCTTTCTGGCCCTCCTAAATTAGAGAGACAAAAGTGCGAGTGGATAGAACACAAATGGAAGCAGAAGTACATACCAGAGGATAAAGAGACCTTTAAAAGGGCCCAAAAGAAGTATATGCTTCCATCTCCAAAGCTTAAAGCCTCTACTATGCGGAGCGTATTGCCATTCTGGCAATAATGCCAAAGAAGCTTTTGCAATTGTTAAAGACTTTCTTTCCCCCAATGCCGAGATCCGTGCCCACGCACAAGGTTTGTGCCATCCAAGCTAATTTTGGTGCCTGTGATGGGCAGATTTTTATGGTTGATGTTCCTACTGTGAGAAACCCTACCCCACAGGCTAAACTAGAGGCATTTGAAGCCATATCCTCGAGTGACTCCCTGGCAGCCTTAAAAACTCTTAAATCTGGCTCCCCTGTTGATCCCTGCCTGACTAAACTATTGGCACTTGCAGCGGATGCCATTAACCCTGTGGTTAATACTTTGCTCAATCTATCACTATTCTCAGCCAGGGTACCTTCTGCCTGGAAGCAGGCCATGATTGTTCCCCTGCTAGAGAAACCCTCACTGGATCCTGCTTTAGCTTCTTACTATTGCCCTATCTCCCTTCTTCCAGCAGTGGCCAAGGTCTTGGAAAAACAGGTTAACAATCAACTATCTGGCTTTGAGGAATGGCATGAACTTCTTCAGCCGTCTCAATCAGGTTTCAGATTCCCACATAGCACAGAATCTGCGCTGGTTGAAATATTTCATGTAATTTGAGAAGCCTTAGATTTAGGGGGCAGGGCATCTTTGATCCTTTTGGACCTATCGGCTGTGTTCGATACTGTCCCCAATGCCCTGCTCCAGGCCCACCTTCAGGAAATCGGCGTGGAAGGGTTAAACTGGAATTGCCTCCAATCCTGTTTGGAGGATAGAACACAGCAAATCTGGATCCAGCCCTCTGCAGTTGTCCACCAGGAACTGGCTACAGGGGGTTCCTTAGGGCTCTGTATTAGCCTCTACTGTTTACCATCTATGTGTCGCCCCTCATTCAGCTAGCGGAAAAACTTGGAGCCAAAGTCATTTCTTATGCTGATGATTCTCAGCTCCTTTTCTCCTGGAATACAACTCAGACTAGCTGTGTCCATGCAAAAGCTTGCCTGATAGCAATCTTTTATTGGCTAGCACATGCCCAATTGAAATTTAATGATGACAAGATCCTCCATTTTGGTAACTTCTCCTCGCAGTATTGGCGCTCTTTTTGGCCAGACGATTCTCCCTGCCATCACCCCACGGGGGCCTACTAAGAACTGCTCACAGGCAGGTCGCTCCCCACGCTGCTGCACGACTCTGTCTGCATTGTTTTTGCCTATTCTTGTATTTTTCCCCTGTGCCTAACTTGCTTTCTTGCCCAGAATAGTTTTTTAACCCTGTGCCTGTACTTGCTTTCTTGCCCACACTTGTTTTCTCCCCTGTACATAACTTGCTTTCTTGCCCAGACTTGTTTTTCTTCCTCTGTGCCTGTACTTGCTTTCTTGCCCAGACTTGTTTTTATTTCCCTGTGCCTGTACTTGCTTTCTTGCCCAGACTTCTTTTTATTCCCCTGTGCCTGTACTTGCTTTCTTCCCCGGACCTGTTTTTATTCCTCTGTGCCTGTACTTGTTTTCTTTCCTAAACTTGTTTTTCCTTCCTGTGCCCAGTTCTCCCGTGGCCCGCCCATTTTTCCCGCCACTGTGTCCCTGCGGCCCCACCCCCCTGCAATCCCATTCTCAGCCCCCTCCCACCTCCCAGCTGCTCCTCCCACATCCTCTCATATGGAGGCCGCGCAGCGGCCGTGCCTAAGGCAAGCTGTCTGCGCCCGTCCGCGCCTGGACCGTGCCCAGTGCCAGGACCCCTGGACCCTGCAAACGCCACAACGCCCGACACCGCTACGATGCCAGAACCCTCCACGCACTCAACACCGGACAATCACACACCTGCTTCCTGGCCACCACGAAGCACACCCACAGAGCTTTCACCTGCCGGAACAGCAGCTTCACAAGCATCCGCCCCACCATGCTGCGGACCACGAAAGAACCCAACAACCTCAGATGCATCCTTCTCAACACCCGCTCCGCCGACAAACACGCAGTTGAAATTTGGAACCTACTTGACTCAACCTCCCCAGACGTCGCTTTCCTGACGGAGACCTGGCTGAACCCCGCCTCGGCACCCGACACAGTCATAGCCATCCCGGAAGGCTACAAGATCACCTACAGGGACCGCACCAACGGAGCAGGAGGAGGAATCGCCATCGTCCACAGGAACACTCTCAGAGTCTTGACCAACACCGACGACACCCTCAGCACTGCCGAACACCTGCACTTCCAGATTCACACCGACCCCAACACCACCCTCAGCGGAACCCTCACCTAGAGACCCCCCGGACCCTGACCACAGTTCAGTGACTCCATCGCCGACTTCGTCAGCACACATGCCCTCGCCTCCATGGACTACATCCTCCCTGGGGGAACTGAACTTCCACCTTGAGAACAACAACGACACCAACTCCACCACCCTGATCGACAACCTAGCCAACCTCAGACTCAGACAACTCGTCACAACACCCACCCACTCCGCCGGTCACACACCTGACCCCATCTTCTCCGCAAGCCCCACGTCTCCTTTAACCACACCACTGAACTCCACTGGACCGACCATCGCTTCACCTTCAAGAAACCCACCACGCACCACCGCACCCAACAGATGCCTCGCTGCTGCTGGAGCAAAGTCACCGAAGACCAGCTAACTACCACCCTCGCCCAGTGCCCACCTGCCGACCCCACCGACCCCGACACCCCCGCCGCAACCTCAGACAGTGGATCAACGACTGCGCCAACACCCTCGCCCTGATCAAGAAACCCTTCCAACAGTTACACCAACAAGAAAACTAGCTGGTTCACTGAAAACCTCCAGGCCCCCAAGCAAACCTGCCAGACGCTGGAGAAGTTCTGGCTCCGTGAACGAACACCGGACAGCCACGCAGCCCACAACAACGCCACCCGCAGAAACCATCACCTGAACAGATCCGCCAAAAGGGCCTCCTTCAAAAACCACCTAGACAACAATGCGCACAACAGCAAAGAGCTTTTCAACATCGTGAAGGAACTCTCCAACCCCAGCTCCAACACCAACGACGTCCCGCCCTCGCAAGACCTGTGCGACTCGCTGGCCACCTTCTTCCACCGCAAGATCGCAGACATCCATGCCAGCTTCAATGCCATGACTGCCAAGACCTCCCCGATAATCACTGAGACCTTTGCCCCCACGACGACCATCCGCACCAACCACCTGCTCTCCTGGACCAACATCAACGATGAGAACACCATCAAGATCATGAACACCATCCACTCCGGATCTCCATCAGACCCATGCCCACACTACATCTTCAACAAAGCCAGCACATCCATCGCACCCCATCTCCAGAAAGTCATCAACACATTCTTTGAGACAGCAACCTTCCCAGAGAGCTGGAAGCACCCCGAGATTAACGCCTTACTCAAGAAACCCAAGGCAGTCCCCAAGGACCTCAAGAACTTCCGTCCCCTCTCCCTGCTCCCGTTCCCAGCAAAGGTCATTGAGAAGACCCTCAACAAACAACTGACCTGCTACCTCGAGGAGAACACCATCCTGGACCCTTCCCATTCCGGGTTCCACAGCAACCACAGCACCGACACTGTCTCATCGCCACCACCGATGACATCAAGTCCCTGCTGGACAACGGAGAAACGGCGGCCCTCATCCTCCTGGACCTGTCAGCTGCCTACAACACGGTCTGCCACCACACACTACGAACACGCCTCCACAATTCCGGGATCCAAGAGAAGGCCCTGGACTGGACCACCTCCTTCCTCTCTGGCAGAACACATAGCGTCCGCCTTTCCCCCTTCTGCTCCAAAGCCACCGAGATCATCTGCGGCCTACCCTAGGGCTCATCCCTCAGCCCAACTCTGTTTAACGTCTACATGGCACCGTTAACCCATGTCGCCAGTCGGAATGACCTCAACATCATCTCCTATGCCGATGCCCAAGCAAACCTGCCAAAAGCTGGAGAAGTTCTGGCTCCGTGAACGAACACCGTACAGCCACGCAGCCCACAACAACGCCACCCGCAGACACCATCACCTGAACAGATCCGCCAAAAGGGCCTCCTTCAAAAACCACCTAGACAACAATGCGCACAACAGCAAAGAGCTTTTCAACATCGTGAAGGAACTCTCCAACCCCAGCTCCAACACCAACGACGTCCCACCCTCGCAAGACCTGTGCGACTCGCTGGCCACCTTCTTCCACCTCAAGATCGCAGACATCCATGCCAGCTTCAACGCCATGACATCCAAGACCTCCCCGATAATCACTGAGACCTTTGCCCCCACGACGACCATCCGCACCAACCACCTGCTCTCCTGGACCAACATCAACGATGAGAACACCCTCAAGATCATGAACACCATCCACTCCGGATCTCCGTCAGACCCATGCCCACACTACATCTTCAACAAAGCCAGCACATCCATCGCACCCCATCTCCAGAAAGTCATCAACACATTCTTTGAGACAGCAACCTTCTCGGAGAGCTGGAAGCACCCCGACATCAACGCCTTACTCAAGAAACCCAAGGCAGTCCCCAAGGACCTCAAGAACTTCCGTCCCCTCTCCCTGCTCCCGTTCCCAGCAAAGGTCATTGAGAAGACCCTCAACAAACAACTGACCCGCTACCTCGAGAGAACACCATCCTGGACCCTTCCCATTCCGGGTTCCACAGCAACCACAGCACCGAGACTGTCTCATCGCCACCACCGATCACATCAAGTCCCTGCTGGACAACGGAGAAACGGCGGCCCTCATCCTCCTGGACCTGTCAGCTGCCTTCAACACGGTCTGCCACCACACACTATGAACACGCCTCCACAATTCCGGGATCCAAGAGAAGGCCCTGGACTGGACCACCTCCTTCCTCTCTGGCAGAACACATAGCGTCCGCCTTACCCCCTTCTGCTCCAAAGCCACCGAGATCATCTGCGGCATACCCTAGGGCTCATCCCTCAGCCCAACTCTGTTTAAGGTCTACATGGCACCGTTAACCCATGTCGCCAGTCGGAATGACCTCAACATCATCTCCTATGCCGATGACACCCAGCTGATCCTCTCCCTCACCAAGGACCCTCCACAGCAGCTAAACCACCCTTCAAGAAGGAATGAAGGTCGTCGCTGAATGGATGAGGACAGCCGACTGAAGCTGAACTCAGACAAGACGGAGGTCCTCTTCCTCGGATCCACCCCTTTGGCCTGGGACGACTCCTGGTGGCCGACCGCACCGGGAACCGCTCCAACACCCACCGACCAGGCACAAAACCTAGGGGGTCATCCTCAATTCCACCCTCTCCATGACTAAACAGGTCAACACCGTCTCCTCCTCCTGCTTCAACACCCTCCGCATGCTCCGCAGGATCTACAAGTGGAACCCCACTGAAATGAGAAGAACGGTCACCCAGGCCTTCGTCAGCAGCAGGTTGGACTAATGAAACGCCCTCTACGCAGGAGCCTTTGCCACGCTTGCTCCAACACATCCAGAACGCCTCTGCATGCCTGATCCTCGACATCCCTCGCCGCAGACACATCACACCCCACCTAAGAGACATGCACTGGCTCCCGGTCAACAAGAGGATGACTTTCAAGCTCCTTACCCACGCACACAAGGCACTCCACAACACTGGACCAACGAACCTCAACAGATGACTCAGCTTCTACACCCCCACCCGCCAGCTCCGCTCCGCCGCCCTCGCCATAGTCCCCCGCTTCCGAAGAGCAACTTTCCGGTGGCAGATCATTCTCCAACCTCACCGCCAAGACCTGGAACACCCGCCCCATCCACCTATTGCAGACCCTAGACCTGCTGATTTGTCTATGACGCAGAGATCTGTGAGATAGAGTGTGGTTTAAGAAGTCCTTAAAATTAAATGCATTAAGTCAGATATTTTGGGTCATATTATGAAGGAAGGGTGATATATTATCGCAGTTTTAGTGACAGGAAACCGCCGCTAAAGTGACGATAAGGGGTTCATTATATGGTGTTGTGAATTCTCTTAGAAGCTCGGGTTTTGGTGTGAACCTGGAATTCTATAGGAATTCACAACGTTGTATGGTGTTTTAGATTCCAAATGCATTTTCCCGATTCATGCCCTTATATAGGTACAATTCACATTGCCCTTATATAGGCATAGAAATCAAGCCCTTATTTAGGCATAACCCATTCTACCCAAATACAAGCATGGCTACTTCCATCCGTTCACCCAAAGCCACAATGATTTCTTGGAAAACCAGCTTAAGCCGTTAGGGACTTCCCCTTGCTTGAATATTGATTTCTCCAAGAACTCAGTTAGTTTTACAATGAACATCTATTCCTTAGGGGTTCAATCATGGCGTTTATATGCCCGACTTTACGTCAAACATGGCATTCCTAAACACCTTCAAGGTACATTCACTTGCTATGCAAAGCACAGTGGTTCAGAGCAGTTCGACGACCTACTTGCCCGACGCTGCTCGCTACAGCAAGTGCCGAAGGAAGCCGACTCTCCAGCTGACGCACTGACAAGAAGCTGTCCTCCTCTGCTGATTAATCCAGCTCCAGTGTTTCTGACTCCCCTTGCAGGGTGTTGGGAAGTCAAGTCCCGAGACAGAGATACAGACCTCCTTCATTCTAAGTTATGGAGCTGATTAGAACCTAGAGAAACCTTTGGTAATTTCTTGGCAAAAACTAAACCTATGCTAAAGACCATACTTACTTCTTCCCTCATATTAGATCTAGATTAGGTACATTGGGGTAGGCATATTTTAGAAGCACCAGTTGAGTATTTTAGCCTATGTTATTTATGCATGTTTTTTTATATGGTATGCTATTACAGTATTATTTTATAATACTATTCTCGCTGTTCGCATTATACTTTGCATTCTGTCTAGCGATTGTAGCAGTTCACCTCTCTTGCATGAGAAAGAAGACTGTTCAATAAACCTTTTATTGAAAACGCCCGTCTCACTATTTCTCTGCAAACTCTGTAGAAACGAAGCATGCACGATTGAAAGAGTAAAATACTCATCTATTGATTCTACGACTCTGAAGATATTTTCCAGTCCTAGGGAAACAAAGTTGTCATGTTTACGCGGTTGTCAGAAAATAATCCCTTCTTGTGAATTCGAGAAAGCTCCTAGTGACCTCTGAGCTAGCTGGCACTCACAATTAAGTTTAGTATATTCGATAGAGACCTACTGACCTAAGTCCCACGTCATTTCTATAGGATATATTATTCCAATGCGCAGAGCCTATTGGGAATATAGGAACTACACTACATGGCGCCCATTGTTTGGTAAGGCACTAATTTAACGCTAGATACTAAAGTAACTCCGTCGTGCTTTTCTCAGAGTCCCAAACCGGTGGAGCTGAGCCTAATCCAGCCGATGCAGCTTTTAACATAACAGGTTTCCAAGAAACCGACGATGATGTAATAAGCATACCTCTGAATTTAAGGAAAGTCCGTTTTTGTGATAGAGGCGCATGAATATCACCAGACAGAGGTATTGTATTCATGGATAGTCTTCCCTGAAACAAATCCAGTAACACGTTTCTACAAAGAAGATGAACCACCAACGGAATACATTCCTTTCGAGAACATAGAAATTCCACTAGCATACCAGGAGCATGCGCTCTGGTTTAATGGCGCCCTAAAACATATAATCACATTACCAGGCCCCGTCCACTAGGTAGACCAGGAGCAACATGGCTGGCTTTAGCCAGCTACAGACCTGACCCTGACATTGAAGCAATGTCGGATGAACAATTACTTAGTAATATACAAAATTTAATAGAATCATATAGTTAAAGGTCTTTACTAAAAACACTCCTACTCCTTCTAAAACGAAGTGGGAAAACACTAGACAAAGTTCTAAAGAGAAGCATTCTCATTCCAGAGGTAGGTCTCCTCAAAAGGAGCCCTCTGAAAGAAGGTATAACCTCAGGAATAGGGATAATTTGAGAAATCCTGATAGATATCAAGACACTGATACACGTTCCTCTCGTACCTTCCAGACTTCATCACAGAAATCCGAAACAAGAGGACGGTCAGAAAACAAGGAAGAACGCGTGAAGTCCAAAGACGATCAAAACATTCAGAAAAACAAGAAACCTCAATTCACCATACGAAAGTAGCAGGTCTAAAAATCAGACATGCCGAGGATCTTGAGGACACAACTCAAGAACATGGAATGGGCTCAGACAATGTTGGACAGCGCAGAGGAAGTCCCCATAGCTCGCAAGAACTTGAAGGATCATCTGGAGACAGTGGACTTGAATGAATTAATTAAATTTGAAACTGCAGATACCAGGGATAGTTGTCCACATAAGTTATATGACACAACACTCTGGATGGAGGGGGACATACCAAGAAAAGTGAGAGCACTCTTTTGGGAGCGACTCTCTACGGGTTTTGACATTCTTCTAGCTGAACAAGTCTGGCCACCACAATTTGTCAGGGGGTGCCCACATGGTGAAGACATCATTATGTCAGCCTTATCTAATCACATTCCAATTCATTTAAAATATACTTATGCCAGGAAATGGGCTGAGGCCCAAGCTCCTGTATTATCTAAAAATCATATAGGATGGTATGAGGATTCTCCTCACCATAAAACCCAGTTGAAAAATCAACCATCTGCACAAAGGCAGTACCCAGTTAAGCAAGAAGCTAAAAAACAGGTCAGGAAGATTTTAGATCAACTTGAATACCAAGGGGCGATTGAAACATGCACAATGAACAATCCTTTGTTTCCTGTCTCCAAACCAGACAATATGTATCGTATAGTATTGGATTACAGACATCTAAACTCTTGTTGCAAAACTTTTGCAATACAAAATTAACACAGTGCAGCATTAATGAATAACATTGTGCGTAAAAAATATAAAACCACATTAGATATTTCTAAAGTTTTTTCTGTCAAAACATTGCTCCAGAAAGTAGGTATTTGACTGCTTTCTCAATTATGGAGACACCTCGTCACTTCTGTCATCTCCCACAGGGGTTCAAGAATAGTCCTGGGTTATTCTCAGCAAGGGTAACAGATTTACTACAAACTTATGATGATGAAGCATTATCATCTGTGGATGACATCTATCTAACTGACGATGACTTGGATCGGCACTTGAAGGGTGAATACAATTATATTGGGATTCGCCTCTGAAGGGTACACATTGAATTTAAAAAATCTAGAATTGCCCATTTAAATGTCCTCTTTCTAGGATATGAACTTTCAAGTGAAGGCAAAAGCCTGGCAGCAAACTTTCTAGAGAAATGTGCGTTTCTCCAACCTCCAAAAACGCTGAAAAACTTACAGTCGATTCTAGGTTTCCTAAATTTTAGAAGAACTTATATTCTAAATTACGCAGAAAGGGTTAAACCTCTCTACAAACTAATCAAACCTGATTTCAAAACAGTTCATTGGACACAAAACACACAGAAATTTTGCATTAATTGCAAACAGACATGTTAGCAACAAAACATTTGCAAACACAGGTAAACGTACACAACTTAGTGATCCAAATCATTCCAGGACAATGCGGATTCACGTACTTAACTTTTAACGAAGGTGAAAAAGTACCAATAGCTTACAAATCACATTTGTACACACAAGCAGAAATGAAATTCACTTCAACAGAAAAAAGTCTGACAGTAGTTCAAACTGCTGTAGCAAAAGAGAGAGCCCTCGCACAGGGTAAACGCATTATGATCGTTACACCTGTATCTGCCTTAGAGGCAGTGACGAAAGCGAGCATTTCAAATGCTAAAGCTTTACATCCAAGATGAATACAATGGGTTAATTATCTTGCTGCAACAGACATTAAATATATTTTTGATCCTTATTTGAAAACATAAGCATTTCTATAATACGAACAAGAATGTCCTCTGCCTACTGAAATTCTGCCCTAGAGCAGTATGAATATATAATTTATACTGACGGATCAGCTTAACCGGCTACGGGGGGTAAACAAGCCTATAGTGCGGCATGCACGATCGTTAAAGATCGTTAGCGCGATGGCAAATTCCGACCAAGAGTCACTAAAACACAATCTCTAGGAGATTGTACAGCTCAGCAAGCTGAACTACAAACATTCAAGATGGCGCTTGAGAATACGGACCGCGAATTCCCCACAGTCATAGTGTGCGATTCGTATTATTGTGTTCAATCTTACAATGAATACTTGCAAAACTGGATTCAAAACGGTTACAAAGATGCAAAAGGTGGCACAGTCAAGCATAAATTGCTTTGGGAACAAGTAGTTTAGTTACGACAGGGACTACAAAACACTCACGTGATACATATGCTGAGTCATCAAATTGATGGCATTTACGTTGAAGGGAATTCATTGGCTGATGAAGCCGTGAAGGCAACTGTGCAAACGGCTTCCGTAGCTGCAATCACTCATTCAAAAACGAAAATAGACGGCAAAATAATGCTAGCTGTCAAAGCTTCAAGCAAAGGCAGCGGTGCAGCGTTACCTAATAAGTTTCCACTCAAATACTCATATATAATTGATGCAAACTCTGTTCCTTTTGCTCGAATTCCTGTAGTGGGGGACAGAGTAATTCCAAACAGGAACCGTAGAGTAGCTTTGATATACGAAGCACATTTGGGAGAGGGTCTAATACAACAAGGGATCTTTAAAACAATATTAACTGTTAAAGAGTCGTACTGATGGGCAGGAATGAATGCTCACATTTATATGTTTGTCATTAACTGCATAGGCCGCACTAGAGATCGCAGCACAGAACGCCGCCAGATACCTGACGATAGCATAACCAGCTCAGTACAGACACCATTGTTAAACAGCATTAGACTTTCTACATGCAGACGTCCTTATGGACAAATGCGGTTCCACAAATATTAAGACAAGATTCATTTGGATGTGGCCTCAGCGCCCGGCTGATGCTCAAACTGTTATGAAAGATTTGCGAGTCTTTATTGGCACATGTGCAGTTGGCATGCTACATTCTGACCAGGGTCCTGCGTTTAGCTCTTGATCTTACAAGGAGGCCATGGCCAAATTGGGCATTGCATTATGGTATTCTAGTCCATTCCATCCTGAGGGAAATTCGGTTGTAGAGAGAAAAAAACAGGACATAAAGCAATCTATAACAAATAGGGTATTAGGCTCGGGTGACGGGTGGGTTAAACATCTAATAAGTGTCAAAGGTAGTCTTAACAATCTGCCAAGAAGTTCTCTAGGGGGTATCCCTCCATATGAAGTCCTTTTTGGGAAGAGAATGTTAGTATCGGACCTCGATTGTCAGACTTCAGTGGTAGACCAAAAACCCTTTGATATCAAAGAACGTTTGGCTGTTTTACAGGACTTAAATAAAATAAGAACGAAACAAAGTAACATGTTCCTGAAGCCAACCACCACTGAAGAGAAACCGACCATCCCAGCAAGGCCTGTCTGGATCCCAAAACTTGGTGATCTGGTCAGAAAAAAGATCGCGGACAAGAAGGAATTTGGGCCTTCTTACAGACAACCAGTATCTGACCTAGCAATCCACGGATCAAGAACACTATTACTGCTGCCCCTTTCCGGTGAAAAGGAGAACAGGTTTTTGTCCATCGACCTGGTCAAACCACATCATGTGGCCAGTCATAAGCAGTAGGCCAAGTGGACTCCGCCAATGTAGCAGACGCCCAGCTCTGGCTACTATCCAAGAGGTTCAAACTGAGAGACTCATCACCTTTGAAGAATCTGCAGTGCAAAATGAAGGTCTATGCAACAAAGCTATGGAATTTGTGCCTCTTAAGACCCAAATAACAGTTCGTGAAACACCTGTCTCCAACAAAGTAGCATCAGACTACACAAATGTATCAAGTAATCATGTGGTTCCAGCGATTTCAATGAATCCTGATGCAATCCCAGCAATTGACAGAACTGCCTCTGGCTATTTTATTAACTTTAATACATTTTCCGAGGATCCCAGTGAACCTGAAACAACACTAGTTAAAAGAACTTTGAAAGAATAAGCAACAGACCTTTTTCATCACTTGGAAAAGACTTATCTGGTTTCACCATGGATTGAACTTTGGATTGTGTTGAGTGTGCTTTTTCTTCTACTTTGGTTGACTCTGGCAATTACTTTGGGAATGCTGATAAATGAAAGATATGTTGAAAAGGACACAGCAAGTAATAACATCAACTTACTACTCAAGCCACACAAATCATCTCATTGTGAACAAAGAGACTTGTCATCAGTGAACATCCCAGCCGTTCCTATATCAGGGGGTATAGCTTGGGACAGAACTGATTATGACATAGTACCTTTTCTGATGATTGAGACTTCAAGACTATTAATAATATGATGTCATACTTAGAAATGTCTGCTGTATTTACAAATCATAAATACTTAGAAGGTTCATCAGATTATGAACAATTGTATTGTTATAATCACTATGGTCATCATTTCTTGCACAAATCTGCAAACCCTAGAAATGTATTGATGTATAACCAATGGGAACATTGTCCTATGCCATCAAAGGGTAGCTCAAAAACATTTTTGGGAAAATGTCCATACTTTTCAGGTTTTAATATTTCTAATCCAGAATCATTTTACTTTAAACATGTTAATACGACAGGAATGAAAAGTATGTTGACAAATACCAAGCAGATTTTTTCTGCAGCCTTTTATGCTCAGCTGTCTTCAATAGGTTTCGACTTTTGGAAAGACAACATTGAGACACAAACTGTCTGGGGCACAAAAGATTGGCAAGTTCAGGGGATAGAAGCTTTATTTAGAGTCTTCATCATCCCAGAGCAAATTATGTTTTTGAATGACACTGTCCAACAGATGTCTTGTCTTGGGTTAGCCAAGATAAAAGACCTAAACAATCCGTCCATACCTACACCTACACCTGTTAGTGATAACACTTCAGAGGGGGTGATCGACCTAAATACTACTTTGCATCAGAACAGAACCAGATTGGTATCTGACCCACAGGCACAAACAACTGTCAAGATAGATTCCTGAACAAAACACAGGGGTTCACATTCACTAGGCCAGATTCAAGATATGTTCAGAGACAGCATCCAGGAATAGTAACAACATACAGTGTAGGGAAACTGTGCCTTGATTGGCTACATAGATCTACACTCAATGATGTAAAAGAACACTTACTTAAAGATGGCACTGATCTTAGGGAATTCTTGCTAGAACTAAGAAAACCGCGTCATAAACATTTTATATATGCCGGTATCTCTGTTGCTTATAATGAAGCATGGAAGATTATGCAAGCAGAGACTGCAGAAAGAATACGAGAAATTGATCATATTCATTTAGAGAAAACACTCTCTGTAGTTGACAATGGGTTAACGACTCTGTCATACAGGATATATTCTTTGGACAGCATAGTATCCTCTGCCATAGACATCATGGAACAGGACTTGGTCATGTTGCAACATGGTCAGTCGCAATTACGTTCTATCATGCTATTAGGCTGGATGTTACAAAACCTACGATCAGGCTATGTGCCTTGGCGTTTAATCAATACTACGTCACTGTTCTCAGAATTCAATCTCATTGATAAACAGATCAAATTGGCACAGAGGGGAGCAGACAATACGGTGCTGAGCATTGAAAAACTGGAAATATTGCCATTTACAGTTGCTGAAAAGCCAGCCACTGAATGGATTATACGTGGAACAATCACTCTGCCTGTTACAATTTCCCATTTTCAATATTGCCTAAAACACATACCAGCAGGCACATAAGAAAGGTTGGGTAAAGAATACATCAAGACATCCTGGGAATTACCGTACACACACAGAAGTTGGAGTGGGAGAAGAGAAATGTTTCTTAGGGGTAAAAATTGTGAAAACGCACTAAGCGGTTCTCTCCTTCGTCAGGTTATTAATTTACATGGGCCTGCGATGGTTAATCTAACAACTTAGCCTGCCAACTGCAAGGTAATCCGGCTGCTGTGATTGATCCAATTTTTTTGCCAGGTTTACCCTATCTAGTAACAGTGCCAGCCAGGGTCACTTGTTGTATGCAAGTATTGTTTCCAAAAACCAAGACAGACCGGGAGTCACCGTTATGGCCTTCACTGAACATCTCTTCCATACGAACTGATACTTTAAGCAGAATGAAAGCTATTCTTTTACAGAAAACTGTGCCACTGACCTCAGCCAAAGAAACCTATGATCTGCAAGTCGCAAGGACTCCTGCAGAGATACATGCCCTCTTAACTACAAATTGCCCTATACATTTCTCAGAAACGGTAAGTCGTATCTTAAACATATCTGATACGAGTAATATTGTACATGTATTTAAGACAGTATTTTCTGGACTATTAGCACCTTTGGAGCAGTCCTAGGAATATTTGTGCACCCTGTGTTTGGCGGATTGCCTCTCATTTTGGGACTCGCTGCAGGGATACTATTTATTTATTTAGTTATTTATTATTGGCATTTCAATCACAACAACGGACGCCCGGTGTCCACCCATGAGGCCTTCACGCCCCTTACAACTTTACTGCATTACAACACTCCATGTCCAACAGATTACATGCTGACCTGTTACCTTACATTTAAATATAGTACATCTCGAGAAGCTTACAGTTGCTCATCCAACCCAGTTAAGTAATCTACTAAATATTGGCAGTAGTCTTTTGGTCGTGCTCGTAGCGGCAGTCCTTCCTCATACAGTTTCAAAGTGTCCTTACAATACACCATGTCTCGAAACCATTGTTTGACCTGTGGTGACTTCTTACCTCCCCAACTCATCGCCACGTTTCGTTTGGCCATAAGGAGGACTATTACACAAAACTTATGTCTGCTTGCTCTAATACCCGGTAGGAGGCCTAGTAAGTATGAACGTATAGTGTAGTCAATCCTGCTATCCACCATCTTGCCCAGTATATCTGTGACCTCCACCCAGAATTGCGCAACTTCCCTACAATACCATGCCATATGTATAAAATCAGCGTTCTCAGTTCCATATCTTTGGCATCTAGAGTCTGTGCGCAGACCATATTTGTGCAGTCTTTGCGGTGTGTGATAAGTGTGATGTAGGTACTTAATGTGTATTAGCCGTAAATTGCCATTTGGGGTTAATAATTCAGTGATCGTGTCCGACACACTCCATTCGTCGTCAGTTAGTGGTGTATCTAAGCAAGCATCCCACTTCTGAATTGCTTTATGTGCTGTCTCACCTATTTCAGCCTGCAGTGATACATATAGCCTGGACACCAGGTGTCTGGGATCTGGTGACTTCAGAAGCATTTGTAGAGTCATTAGTACATCAGGCTCTGCTGGGTAGGTCGGGTAATGTGTTTTGAGTGCTCTCAGTACCCTATAGTATGTGAATCGAAATAGTGTCGATGGATTTTGGATGTAGTCAAGGTCCTCTAATGTTCTGACCATTCCTTCTTGGTATAGGTCCCCTATTGTGTCCATTCCCACCTGTTTAAGGAGCTCCATCCCCACTTTCTCCTGTGTTACCGACAATGCCGGATGGTGATGTAATGGAAGCTCTGGTGCGTATATTGGCTGCTTCTTCACCTTTTTGGCTATCAGTCGCCATGCTTCAGTTGTGGCGTCTATTGTATTTATATCTTGCTTGTGTAAAGGAGGCCTGACATGCGTTAGTATGGCATCCAGCGTTGTAGGAAGGGCGTCCCCCTCCTCAACCGCCACTTGTGTAAGAAATGGAACCTTATGATACCAAAAGTGGGCATATTGGGCCTGTGCACACAGGTAGTACAGCAGAAAGTCTGGTACCTTGAATCCCCCTCTCGCAAATGGTAAGGTCAGTGTGTGTAGATCTATTCTAGCCGTCTTGCCAGCCCAAATCAACTTTAGGGTTGCAGATTTTATCGCTTTAAATACTGGTGCTGGTGGTTTGATCGGGATATTATTATATAGGTAGACTATCTTTGGTAGCAGTACCATCTTTATGATCGCTATTCTATCCGCCAAGGACAGTGGTAGCTGGATCCATCTGTCAATTTTCTGTTCATGCCCTGCAAGCACTCTTCCGTAGTTCGTGCGGATCACCACTTCGGGGTCTCTATGAAACCACACTCCCAAGTATCGCACCGGGTCGGACTGCCAGTACAAGGGATATTCCATTTGGAAGGAGAGAGTGCTATCTGTAAGCGGTATTACCGTAGATTTAGCCCAGTTAATACTAAGTCCAGAGTGGTACCCAAATTTAATGAACTCCCGCAGTAGTTGATTCAGGTTTTCTTTCGGGTCTCGCACGTACAATAGCACATCATCCGCATATAGCAAGATATGGAGCGGTCTTTGGGGAAATTGCAATGCTGAGTAGTGATGTCCCTGCCGAATCTTGCAGGCTAGAGGCTCTATCGCTATAGCAAACAGTAAAGGGGAGAGTGGGCAACCCTGCCTGGTGCCTCTCTCAATAGTAATGCGCTCCGAGACATATTTGTTAACACGAATGCGTGCAATGGGCGCTGTATATAACAATTGCACCCACTGGAGGAACATTGGCGGGAATCCCATTCTGCTCAAGATAGTGCGCAGGTATGTCAACGCTCTTGTGTCAAACGCTTTAGCGGCGTCCAATAGTACCGCCGCTGCCTTCGTATCAGGCGTCAAATAATGGGATAATGCAAACAACGTTCTAGTGTTGTGGAACGTCGATCTAGTTGGGATGAAGCCCGTCTGGTCAGGCAGTATTAATCTGGTCGTTAGATGTTGAAGTCTAGTCGCCAGTATTTTAGAGAGTATTTGAGTATCAACGTTGATCAGCGATAGTGGTCTGTAAGAGTCACATGCAGTCGGATCTTTGTCTGGCTTCAACAGCGCTAAAATCATGGCCTCTTTTAGGGAAGAGGGCAGTGTCCCTTTCTCATGGGCATCTCCCAGCATAGCCACTATGTGCGGCGCCAGCATGTCTACAAAGGCCTTATAAAATTCCCCCGTGTACCCATCCGGGCCAGGTGCCTTGACATTTGGCAGTGATTGTATGACCTCTGTGACCTCTTCCACCGTCACTGGCAGTGATAAGTACTGTCTCTGTGCATCCGAAAGCCAGGCCAGGGCCACGTCATCACAATATTGCGCTATTTCGGCTGCTGGAGCAGTTGTGTCCGCAGTGTACAGCTTCCCGAACTCATTTCTAAAGGCCTCCAATATCCCCTATGCGTCATGACGTAGCGCCCCACCGGTATCCCTTACCTCTGCCACTACCGGAGGTGGCCTCTGTGCGCTTATTTTTGCAGCCAGTGCGGCTCCAGGTCTCCCAGCCTCACCAAAAGTACTATCTACCCGTCTACTGTACACATAATTTAGTTCTGCCTCTGCATTTTTTTGGTACGCAGATATTTCAACTCAAATCTTACCCAGTAATTCCGGCTTCTGAGTGCGCGCAAATTCCAACTCTAGGTCTCTTATTTTTGCCTCTCCCCTTGACAATTGTTGTCTCAAGTCTCGCAATATCCTTGCCTTTGTGCTAATCCATATACCCCTAACCGTGGCTTTGAAAGCCTCCCACAGTAGCCCCGGGTCATCAGTTGTGGGTACATTAAGTGCAAAATATTCCGCTATGGCCTTACCTATCATGTCTTTATATAGCGGGTCAAGTAGGGCTTTCCCATTGAATCTCCAGGTAAACAGAGGTGGCACATAGTGAGGTAAATTCAGCGTCAATAACACCAGATTGTGATCTGACTGCGTTCGTGGAAGGTGAGTGACATCCACCATCCACTGTAGCACTTCGGGGGATCCAATCCAATAATCTATCCTTGACCAGCTACTATAGGCCGCTGTAGTGTGTGTTGCCTCTAGCTTGCTTGAATGCTTCATTCTCCAGAGGTCTACTAATTGCCTATCCCCCAATATGTCGTGTAGTTTCTTCAACGCTTGTCTGTGTGTTTCTGCCAATGCACCTGACCTGTCAACCTCATCGTTTAATGGCACATTAAAATCACCTCCCCACACCACTGGGGCATCTGGTAGCTCAGTCAGTATCCTCCAGACATTATCGTAAAATGTTGGGTCATCTACATTTGGTGCATATATGTTCAGCAGATTTATTCTGTGTCCCCTAAGTGTGCCTGTGACTGCCACATACCTCCCCGCACTGTCAGTGTGCACATGCTCTATTATGAAGTTCCCACAGTTTCTTATATATGCAGAGCAACTAGAAACAGTCTGCTCTAATGTACTCAAGTTGCTTAGTACTGCAAGATGAACCTACAACACGGTTAGAGAAAATACTTTTAATTTAGTTTTTCATTTTCTGGCAATACATTTTTTACACAATATCATTTTAGAATAGATAAAAACAGAATGGTTGCCCAAAAAGAGCGTGCAAAGAAAGACGTGATCAGAGGTGTGAAATAGATAAGCAGAAAGGAAATTTCATAGTAGTGATCAGAAAATATTCACATTATTCAAAAAACAATATCGGACATATAATTTGCCGTATTGAATACCTGGCCAAACCTTTATAACTTTTTTAATCAAAACAATATTACATCCAGACATATAAGTCCTAGAGTTTTTTGCACTATATACAAAGTTTAGTTGGTCCAAGGTTATATAAAGGTAGCGTCGACGTTTCGACTCGTCTTATGCCCAACCGGTGATTTGAACCTGGGGATTGCGAGTCTTCATCAGGACTGGAAAAACAGACAGGGGCAACCAAGGGATAATAATAACCCCTTCAAAAAGGGAGGGGGAAGAAATAGGAGGTGGTCCGTAGTTACAACTCCCCATCAAGTCTCCTTAATAAGGATTCTCTCCTCACTTATGTTGGGAGGGCACAATACCTCATGTATGCATCATGGCAAAGTGATACCTTCGCGGCGGCGTAAGATATAGGGTGACATTGCCTGAAAAATATTAATCGCAAAAATATACAAAGGAAGAGTATAACTATTGGAAATTGTGTTTCACTTAAAGGGTAAGAAAGTTTAATCATTATATGTGGTTGTTATAACTAGGTCGTTTTTAATACTGTTAATACTATTAGGTAATACAATTCTAAGTTACTTGTATTCTTATGTCTCCAATAGTGAACATAATAATTAGGGTCCTTGTCTTGATCCTGCTTCATACGATATTTAGAGTGAGAACGTTTCAGGGTGAGTCCTGGCCACTTTTATGTGGTAGAGGAATTTTAGCACTATGGTGGTGTTCTTTTGGTTTATTTTTAAAATTTTTGCATTGTCTAATAATTAAATCACATATTGGCTTTTTACAATTATCCGTGGTATTGGTGGTTATGAGTTGGTTCTTACCTGTTTTTATCCTTTTCCTTTTCACTGGTTTTTTTTTCTCATGGTTTTCCTTTATATTGTTATTTTGGGTGTCATAATGTTTTCGGTTTCATATCTGGTACTTTTGCAGCACTTCTTTTCCTATTGATTTTGATAGTTACTGCAATTCTTGAAAAATTTTCTTCTCCTTCTCACGTGATATCCTTCTCGGTTTGTTGGTGCAGGTAGTTTTTTTGATGCAAATTGACTCCCCATTGTATGGGGTTTTATAATTGGGTACATATTTATTGTTACAGCCCTGAAGAAGTCACTGGGTAATTTGCCCTTGACGAAACACGTGTTGGCGTTTGGCTGTTGTGTACTATATCAAGACTGTACCTTTGTATCTACAAGTCTTCGTGATCAACTATGGACTAAGGAAATAAAAACAAGAACTCTTTTTTACCTTGGATGTGCTGATATGGACAATTTTTTGTGAACAGATAAATCTGTGATATTAACAGACTCATGCATTTGTGCTCAGGGAATCCTCCATGGTTTGCTCAATTGTGACAGCAATTATTCTATGATTGCTGTTTTCTGACAGCGTCAGATGGTAGCTGTCCTTGGTTCCCTTTGTAGCCACTCAAAATAATATATGTTCTTTCACTATTTTGCTATTTGTGCTATGCGCTGGTAATACCTCACCATCTGTTGCTATAACTTGTTTCATCTTGCAGTACTAAGCAACTTGAGTACATTAGAGCAGACTGTTTGTAGTTGCTCTGCATATATAAGAAACTGTGGGAATATAATTAACTTAGTCAACTATCATAATTAATAGGTTTAGGACCATTGTTTTTTCTGTATCATTATATACCCAGGTCCATGCCTTAGGGGTCACCCCATTTTTCTTAATGGTTACCATTATGAAGTTCAGCCCTTTTCTGAATAATATTAGGACCCCTCTCGAATACGAGGAGTAGGCCGCTCCATAAGTGGCTTCCGCCCATCTGTTACCAATATGTGATGGTGTATGAGGATCTACGTGCATCTCTTGAAGAAAGGCTATGTCAACGTGTAACCTCGTGAAGTATGCTAATATTTGTCTTATCTTCGTAGGATTTTTTAACCCCCGCACTTTCCAAGTGATCAATTTTAGATCACTCAACTTTTGAGTCCCATCCATTTTCTTTTCTCTAGTATCCTATTGCTCTGGTTGTAGTGCCTAGTCTGGGTTATATAGTGCAACCTCTGTACCAGCTGCAATGCATATACAATTGCATGTCTCCCTTGGAGTCCGGCCGTGTCTCTCAAATGCAGCGTTACAACTCGAACTTTTCCAACACCTTCCCTCCTCCCCCACCCACTTTAGCACCCCAAACATGCCAAAGACACTCCCTCACATAAACACTGAACATAACCAAACCTTTGTAGGGGGTCACCCTGTTAGGGGGTCCACTTGGGTCACACTGCTCCATCCAACATAGTGGATGTGGCCAGGGGTTGTGTGCAATGCTTGTGCAGTTCCATTTATGTCGAATACAATTTTTTATAGTGTTTGATACCGCTCTTCCCACTACCTTCTCATGTCTCACTTATGTTTTCACAGGAGTCCTGGAGAGTCTAGTCCATCCCCTCCCGCACCTCCACACGTGGTCAGTGTAGGCTGTCTAGTTATAATCTTACCATCTCTCCACTATATACACAATGTTTGCAGCCAGTACGCCCCTATCGGAGCTTAGCACTGTCAGGCACCATACATTACCACGCTTCACTGAGTCTTCCTCATGCCGCCGCTCTAGATGCACCACGGTCTCAGCATAACCTGCCCTCTCCGCTCGGAGCAGCGCCTCAGCTGCTATAGTCTCCAGCGCTTCAATTCCTGCTTTTGTGCCACCCATTTTGTTCACTCCGCAGGTCAATGTCCGCACTGCTCCAGAGGGGGGGGCGCACGTCCAGAAGACAGGGCATTCCGCAGTCACCTCCTGTTGTAGCATAGTGGTATTTGGGTGACTCTCTCCTCCAACCTAAAGTAATTGCGCTCGCGGTGCTTCCACCTCGCTATTTGCAAGTGTGCATGCTTCACTCCGAGTCTTGGTGCTGTTTCTGTCTACGTTGCTCCCGTCGCCTCTGACCTAACCTTTTCAGGAAATCGTTTGCTTCTTTGGGAGTCTGGCAGATCACTGATTTTCCATCAGTGGTGATTTTCAATCTGGCCGGATATAGCATTGCGTAATCAATACTCATGTCTCTCAGTTTCTGCTTTACCATCGCACATTCTTTACGAGCCATTTGCACATTAACAGTGAAGTCGGGGGTAGAATTGCAGCTTGTTTCCTTGATGTTCAATTGTCTGTTTCTCCCAAGCCATCCTTAACACCGCGTCTCTATCTCTGTAATTGAGAAGGCGCGCCACAATGGGGCGCGGGGGTGCTACCGGTTTAGGTCTCGGCGCCAGGGTTGTGTGCTCGTTCCACAATAAGTACAGACGATAAATGTTCAGTTCCAAATATCGATTTCAACAAACCTTCCACATAAGTCTCCATCTTCCCAGTGTTGGTCGATTCAGGTACTCCCGCTATGCGGACGTTATTGCGGCGGGATCTCTAGTTTCCAACTCCTCAGCCTTGTTTTTTATGACTTCCAGCACTCTGTCCATCTCCGTACATTTCTGCGTTGTCGTGTGTGACTCATCTTCTACAGCCGACAGTCGCGTTTCTGCCTCTTCCAGCCTTTCACCGTGTTTATCGAGCTTTGCAGCCATGTTGTCAACTCTCTGCGTGATGGAATCTAGTTTTCCATGTACGTCTTGCAGGCTCTTGTGTATAGCTTTTAATGTTTGCGCCAATCCATTTTGCGATTAAGCGTCATTGTCCATTTCAGTATCTGAGGGCGCACTAGCGCCCTTCGCATTTTTCCTTGAATCAAATGCCAATTTTGACTGCACTTTCTCCGGCTTCCCCATTGCTGCCCGCCTTGTTGACCTCAGTTCGTGCCGAGTATGCCGCTCCAGCATTTGTGCGCAGGCGGACGGTGTTTTCAGAGTATCTCCTCACTGTCGATATAGGTTATGCAGCTCCTTTCATTAGATTCACTGCTTGTAGTCGTAACCTACCGACGTTGTGTGTTGATAGCTCGGAGCGTGTGATCTCCAACAGGGAGCCCGCTGAATCAATATTTCCCTCTCTTCAGCTCAGCGTCTACTCTGACTCAAGCATAAGTATTTGTTGTCAAAGGAGGCATATGTGCGTCTTATATGCCGTGCTCTCAGTGCTTCGATGTTCGCGTGTGTTCCCGATCCCAGTGGCTACAGGGCGCAATCACGGTACATTTAATGTCTCCTCCACTTCACGCTTCTTGCCCCTTGCTCTCACTGCTTTTCGTGCCTTTCCGAGCGCCCGATAGTCCGACTGACACTGGGACACAGTGGTTCTTCCGTAGGTCCTGTATCAGCGCACTAGTAGCCCATTTCCTCCTCACACCGTTATTTTATTTGCATCACCATCCGTTCATCTGCCATTTGCATCAAGGCTCACTCCACAATCAGTTTAGCGATCTGCAGCCGACCTCTCTCGTTGTTCTCGTACGGGCGCCGCCATCTTGTATCCTCGGCTTACACATCGCCGCTTTTCAGCAGTGGTACACTTCCTCTGTTGTGAATATACTGTGGGGTCTGCACCTTTTGACATTAATGTGGTCAGAACCGTGTTGGCGCTAGGGACCTGTTAGCGATCCCGTAGTAGTTCTCAAGTTCACCCTCCTCCGCTACTATTCTGCGCTCCCGTCCAGCTCAGTCATCTGCGCACGCTGTGTCTACCTGGGGCACCTGATTCACCCCGCCGTTTTCTCAGCCTCCCTTCCGCTGCTCCGGTCAGCCAGCGCGCCGTTACCTCTCTGTCGTGTCGCCCGTCTGGTCTCGGGGCTCAGTCTACCTATGGCGCCGCCATCTTAGATCGCGTCGGGCACCTGCACCCTCAGACTGTGAGGCAGTTTCCCGGTCAGTGGCAGCTCGGCGTGTTCGTTTCACTGTTCTTCGGCATTCCTGGAGTCTTCCAATTACGAATTATGCCATTTTCGACAACAGGAACTCCAGCTTTGCGCTATAATCACCCGTTAGAAGACCCTGGCCGGCGGAGCTGTCTTAAGAGGCAGCCATTCTGCTGTGCGCCCTCTAGCGCCCCCCGCAGGGATACTATTTTTACTTCTACTACTGCAATATGGCAAGCCAAATTACCAGCGACACCCAGTTCTCCACGGAGACAACTCTACTGGCGATGAAGTGTCGTGAGCGCATTGTCCAAAATTTGGGACTACCTCGTCTAAGAGAATTAAATACCACATGGTTTCTATCATTCAGACCAATTTGGCAAGATTGCATCTTACCTGTTCTGCACTGCCTGCTATGCGGAGAAGAATGCGTGCTAGACACATGTCTGGCACTCCCATCAGTCATGCCAACGGATGTTGATACTTTGCTTGAATCAGTAACGGCCCATGCACTATGTTGTCCCCAGCGGCTACCAATTCTGATGAAAACATTCATTGAGATCTCACAGATGCAAAATGCTGACGGTCAGGTACGAGAGGAAACAGGCACACAGATACCATCCACTTCGAACATAGCTAATGCGACCAATGCTGATGGCTATGCTTCACATCTATGTGCGGTTGATCTTCTTAACAAGGTAATCTAACTTTCACCTACAATGGTAGACAAATTCTTTACAGACTTAGAAGATTTGATGTTTTCTCCAAACAATAACACCGACTTTTGATTTGGCACATAGTGTTCTGAGAAACTCTGAATTTGACCTTAATTTTTTCAAAACAAAGTTCTAACTTTGGAACTCTTTTTTTCTATGATTATTAATTTTTCCAAATTTGTATTTTTTATTTTTGGGCAAACAGTCTTCATAGAGAACTAGAATTCTTTGAAAAACTTCCAGAGGCAATATTTGACCTTGACAATATTTGACCTTGTCTAGATACAAACAGTTTAATGTAATCTGACATGAAATGGTTTCAGCTTTTTTCTTCTGTATTTACGAGCCATTTCATAAATGTAGTTTCATGATTCATTGCGCTGGCATTTTTTCAAATGTCAACTATATGCTTAGAATGAAACATTGCTTAAATGCATACAGCACAAATGCTCCTTTCATGTCCAACCGGTACCATTGCATTTTTATGTATTTTGGGTGGGTTTTAAACACCTGTTGCAGTGATAGTATTTAGATATGTTTATACATGTTTAGAACTTAGTATTTAGTAGAGGTCGTACATAAGAAAGTGGAGTGGATGTTGTATGGCGTTTTAGATTCCGAATGGATTTTCCCGATTCATTCCCTTATATAGGTACAATTCACGTTGACCTTATATAGGCATAGAAATCCAGCTCTTATTTAGGCATAGCCCATGCTACCCAAATACAGGCATGGCTACTTCCATCCTTTCACCAAACGTCACAATGATTCATGGAAAACCAGCTTAAGCCGTTAGGGACTTCCCCTTGCTTGAATATTGATTTCTCCAAGAACTCAGTTAGTTTTACAATGAACATCTATTCCTTAGGGGTTCATTCATGGCGTTTATATGCCCGACTTTACGTCAAACATTGCATTCCTAAACACCTTCAAGGTATAAATATACCTTCACTTGCTATGGCAAAGCATGGTGGTTCAGAGCAGTTCGACGACCTACTTGCCCGATGCAGCTCGCTAGAGCAAGTGGCGAATGAAGCTGACTCTCCAGCAGACGCACTGTCAAGAAGCTGTCCTCCTCTGCCGAGAAATCCAGCTCCAGTGTTTCTGACTCCCCTTGCGGGGTGTTGGGAAATCGAGTCCCGAGACAGAAATACAGACCTCCTTTATTCTAAGGTACGGAGCTGATTAGAACCTAGAGAAACCTTTGGTAGATTCTTGGCAAAAACTAAACCTATGCTAAAGACCATACTTCTTCCCTCGTATTAGACCTAGGATAGGTACATTGGGGTAGGCATATTTTAGAAGCAACAGTTGAGTATTTTAGCCCATGTTATTTATGTATGTAGTTTTATATGGCTTAGATATCATACAATGCTATCACAGTATTATTTTATAATAGTATTCTCGCTGTACACATTATACTTTGCATTCTGTCCAACGATTGTAGCAGTTAACCTCGCTTGCATGATAAGACTTTAATTGAAAACGCCTGTCTCACTATTTCTCTGCAAACTCTGTAGAAACAGAGCACGCACGATTGACTGAGTGAAATGCTTATCTATTGTTTCTACGACTCTGAAGATATTCTCCAGTTCTAGGGAAACAAAGTTGTCATGTTTATGCGGTTGTCAGACACTAATCCCTTCTTGTGAATTCAAAAAAGTTTCTAGTGACCTCTAAGCTAGCTGGCACTCACAATTAAGTTTAGTATATTCGATAGAGACCTACTGACCTAAGTCCTACGTCATATCTATAGGATATATTATTCCAATGCGCAGAGCCTATTGGGAATATAGGAACTACACAACAACAAGGGAATATTATCACCCCTTTATTTTCGCTTTAGCTGCAGTTTCCTGTCGCTAAAGTGGTGATAATGTTATCGCCGTTGTTTGATAATATAGTCCTACATTATTACTTACAGGAAAATTGCGTGTATGCACCTGTGCATCCAGAGTGCTGCACCCCATTCACTACCCTGCAATGTGCTCAAATGTAGGTCTTGCACACTGAGGCTTCACAGCTCACCTGCCACCACTGGTGTCCCACGGCGTGTTGGTGCAAGCTCCGTGTCCAGGCTACATTTGTATAGAAGGGCAGGTCTCCACAATGGAACGGTGTCTTGATACTGCAATGGTAGGTGTTAGAGTGCTAAGGGCATCATTGCGGGAGAGAGTTGCCGCTCAGCCCCTTTCAACCAATTAATGATTTTCTGTAAAGAGAGAAATAATTTAATGGTGGAAATGTTTGGAGTTAAATGAATGTTTATTTTAAGCTTGATAGAAAATAGGAGTTGAGTGCATCCTTTGTTTTTAAAGTACGATCAATTGTTAGTGGTAATCGTGGTTCAAAGAGGAGTTGGAGTGCACAAGAAAACACAAGTTTAAATAATAATATATTATGGTATTGTTTATATACATAGGAATAGAGCGTTTGCTAGAAGCTTAATGATCGGTAAGTATGGGCGAAATTTGTGAATTCGCGATATGCGAATTCGTGCGAATACGTACTCGCGGTCCGCAAAATTCACGAATCTGTGCGAATTTGCTAATTTTTTATTTTTGCGTGTTCGCGGTTTTTTTTTTCAGCTCAGCTAGCCGGAAGTTACCCATGCAGTCCTACATGGGCGCGGCCATCTTGTTTTCAGTGTTCGCTTTGCGTATTTCCGTTTCCGGGCGCTAGTTGCATGCTCGCGTTGGGCATTTCCTACGTGCGGGGTGCAATTACATGATTGCGTCCGTTTTTGCGTGCTTGCGGGGAAAATATCGCGCGAACTTACCCACGTGGTCGCAATGGGCACGGCCATCTTGTTTTTCATTCATTGCTATGGTTCTGGGCATGCTTTTTCTATCCTGCTTTCATCTTTGCAATACTTTGTCTGTTTGAACTTTTTGGGATCTTTTTTTACTCATTATCTATCCCTTTATTTTTCTACATCTATATTTTGTGTTTTTTTCAACTTCTTTCACCCAGGACAATGGCAAAAGGAGCCGGCAAGTCTAAGGGGAAGGATCCCGCACCCCGTAGCCGGCTCCCTTGCAGGCACTTGAGGGGGGAGGAAGTAACTGCCCGGGAAATCTTTAGCGCAGTAGAGGAGGCCGCACTGGTTCTTCGTCCAGCGCCACCTCCCCAAGACCATCGCGGCAGGCCCGGTACCGGGTACTGGCTCCGGGAGCGTTGCCAGCTATGGGGGAAAGTGCGCCGGGCAATGTATCGGGAGTCTAGGGTCCGGCGCACCTACAACCAGGCGACGCACCGGTGGTCCAACATCCTGGACCGGGAACACAACCTGCTTGGCGTGGAGGTCTCTGGGATTGGTGAGTAGTAGTAGCTATTTAATCACTTCTTTGTTTTGTCGTGCTCTGTGTTTTTATGATATTGCAAATATTTGTTTTTTCCGAAGAGCAAGAATGCTGCCGATTACATTGCAGGTAAATTATGTTTCAAAAGCTTCTGTGATTACAGGTGCTCGCCTGCTCACTGGCGGTGCTATTATGCTTACTTGTTTTCAATTTTGTGCTCATTTGGCCTGGGTGATTATGTATGAGTGTATTTTACACTGTTTTCAGAAGTACGTAATGCTAGACACTAGAGATTACAATGCAGGTAAATTATGTTTCAAAAGCTTCTGTGATTGCAATCAATCGACAATAATTTATAGAGCGCACTACACACCCGCGAGGGTCTCAAGGCGCTGGGGGGAGGGTGGCTGCAGCTAGTGGTCGAAGAGCCAGGTCTTGAGTAGTCTCCTGAAGGTCTGAGGGTCTTTTGTCTGCCGTAGAAGGAGCGGAGTGAGTTCCATGTCTTGGCGGCACGGTAGGAGAAGGACCTGACCCCGGAGGTGGTTTTGTGGATACGTGGGACGGCGACCAGTAAGAGGTCGATGGAGCGGAGTTTCCTGTTGGGTACGTAGAAAGCCAGTCGGTTGTTGAGGTATTTTGGGCCAGTGTTGTGGAGTGCCTTGTGTGCGTGGGTCAGGAGCTTGAAGGTGATTCTTCTGTCGACGGGGAGCCAGTGCAGGTCTCTCAGGTGGGGGGTGATGTGGTCTCGACGGGGTACGTCGCGGATCAGGCGTGCATAGGCGTTCTGGATTCTTTGCAGTCTGCTAATGAGCTTGGATGGGGCTCCGGCGAAGAGGGCGTTGCCGTAGTCTAGTCTGCTGCTGATGAGGGCGTGGGTGACGGTTTTTCGTTATTCTGTAGGGATCCATCTGTAAATCGTGCGGAGGGTGTAGAAGCAGGTTGAGGAGACTGCGTTCATTTGGTTGGTCATTGTGCGTTTCGAGTCGAGGAAGACTCCCAGGTTGCGTGCGTGGTTGGTTGGAGTAGGGACGGTGCCAGGGAGTTGGGCCACCAGGAGTCGTTCCAGGCAGAGGGGTTGGGTCCGAGGATGAGGATCTCTGTTTTGTCCGTGTTGAGCTTGAGCCAGCTATCTTCCATCCAGTAGGGGACAGCATTCATACCACAGTGGAGGTTGGCTTTGTCGGTGAGGGGGTCGTTGGTGAGGGAGAGGATCAGCTGGGTGTCATCTTCATAGGAGATTATGTTGAGGTCATGGAGTCTGGCGATGCGTGCGAGTGGAGCCATGTAGATATTGAAGAGCGTCGGGCTGAGGGGTGATCCTTGTGGGACACCACAGATGGTCTTGGTGACTCCGGAGTGGAACGGGGAGGCGGACTCTTTGGGTTCTGTTTGCGAGGAAGGAGGTGATCCAGTCCAAGGCCTTTTCTCGGATCCCTGCGTCGTAGAGGTGTGTGCGTAGTGTGAGATGGCAGACGTTGTCGAAGGCGGCGGAGAGGTCCAAGAGGATGAGGGCTGCTGTCTCGCCGTTGTCGAGTAGGATTCTGATGTCATCTGTGGCGGTGATGAGGGCGGTCTCGGTGCTGTGGTTCTTGCGGAAGCCTGACTGGGAGGGGTCGAGGATGTTGTTGTCTTCCAGGTAGCGGGTGAGCTAGGTGTTGACGATCTTTTCGATGACCTTAGCCGGGAAAGGAAGTAGGGAGATGGGCCGGAAGTTTTTAAGGTCGCTCGGGTCCGCCTTGTTTTTTTTTGGTAGGGCGTTAATCTCGGCATGTTTCCAGCTCCCAGGGAAGGTCGCGGTCTTAAATGAGAGGTTGATGATGTTGCAAAGGTGGGGTGTGATGGAGCTGTCGGCCTTGTTGATGATGTGGTGGGGAAGAGGGTCGGAAGGGGCGCCTGAGTGGATGATACTCATGGTTTTGAAGGCATCCTCGGCGGTTACGCTGGTCCATGCGGTGAGGTGGTCGTGGTCAGTGGGTGTCGGAGGGTCCGGTGTGGTGTGGTTGGCGGGGTTCATCCGAGAGCTGAAGCTGCCGTGGATGTCGGTAATCTTGCAGTGGAAGAAGGCAGCGATGGCGTCGCACAGGGCTTGTGACGGTGGGATGTCATCGGTTGCATGAGCTGGGGTTGGAGAGTTCCTTCACGATGTTGAAGAGCTCCTTGCTGTTGTGTGTGTTTTTGTCGAGGCGGTTCTTGAAGGCAGCCTTCTTGGTGGTCCTGATGAGGAAGTGGTGGTTGCGGATGGCGTCTTTGAGGACAGCGTGCCTGTCAGACGTTTTCTCGTTGTGCCAGGTGTTTTCCAGTCTCCGACAGGTGCGCTTGGAGGCTAAGAGCTCCGGGGTGAACCAGCTGACTCTCTGACTGGTGTCTCTGTGGGAGTGTTGTCTCGTCAGGGCTAAGGTGTTGGCGCAGTCTTCCATCCAGAGTCTGAGGGTGCGGGTCCCCTCCTCGGGGTCGGTGGGGTTGGTCGGGGGCTTGAGTGCGAGGTGTGCTTGCTGTAATTCCTTGGTGATTTTGCCCCAGCGCCGTCTAGGGATCTGTAGGGTGTGGTGATATGAGACGGGTTTCTGGAAGGTGAAGTGGATGCAGCGGTGGTCGGTTGCAGGTGCTCGCCTGCTCACTGGCGGTGCTACTATGCTTAATTGTTTTCAATTTTGCGCTCATTTGGCCTGGGTGATTATGTATGAGTGCACGTTACACTGTTTACAGAAGTGCGTAATGCTAGGCACTAGAGATTACATTGCAGGTAAATTATGTTTCAAAGGCTTCTGTGATTGCAGGTGCTCGCCTGCTCACTGGCGGTGCTACTAATCTTACTTGTTTTCAATTTTGTTCTAATTTGACCTGGGTGATTATGTATGAGTGGACTTTACACTGTTTACAGAAGTGCGTAAAGCTAGACACTAGAGATTACATTGCAGGTAAATTATGTTTCAAAGGCTTCTGTGATTGCAGGTGCTCGCCTGCTCACTGGCGGTGCTACTATGCTTACTTGTTTTTAATTTTGTGCTCATTTGGCCTGGGTGATTATGTATGAGTGTACTTTACAGAACTGCGTAATGCTACACACTAGAGACTCAAGTCCAGTCCTTCCTTTGTACTGCTGCCACTAAGAAGAGATAGTGGTGGTGGATTGATAGTTTGAGTATATTATGACTGGTTATTTAGTAGGCAACTTTAGTGGTCTACAATCATGACGGACTGTGTCTGTCACTTCGCGTGCTGCGGAGTGCTGCCTGCCAGTCCTAGTAGAACCTTTTTGTAGTTGGTTTAGTGAGTTACATAACTTTCAAAGTAGACGGTCCGCAAATACAGCAATACTAATATCCTAGTAGACCACATCAGATAGGTCAATAAATTTACTTAGTGCAATTGTTGTTTATTTCCCCGAAATAATTTGTTATTGTTTTTTTAAATGTTTGATTGGGTTGACAACAATCATCCATGTTTGTATCTTTGTTTCATGTTGTACATCAGCTTCCCCCAGGGGCAAGAGGACAGAGGAGGAGGTAGCGGCGCTGGCGGAGCAGGAACAACAACAGGAAGGCCAGGATAGGTCCGCCAAGGGCTCCTCTGCTGGTCCCAGTAAGTTTTCCTGTTAATATTATTAATTATACTTCCCTATCTTTTACAGCACCTATTTATTCCAAACGTGCCTCATAATTCTATTTTTTGATAAATCGTCTTTGATCTTCTTGTAGACTGTTTCTAAATTCTTATCCTGCCTCTACTATGACTCTCTGTGCTACTACTAGAGTCTGTCTGCTAGCTAAGCTTGCACATTTGGTAAAAGGTGTACTGTTAAACAAAACTCCTATTCAGCAATAGCTCTAGGCACTGAGTGCAGTCATCTGGGTTGTCCATAATGTCTATTGAAGTCTTCTAAATGTTTATGCTTTGACAATTCCCAAAATTAAAATGTCAATGGCCACCAAGAATAGGATACTAGTTTACTTTTTGATTGGATAGGAGGACACACTACTACTGTTGCAGAGACTATTCTGCACATACAGAACTATGGACAAGAAATAGGGCATTGGTTATAAATTATAATAGGCGCAGTTAGACTTTCCACATACCTCAGTCATAACAGAAATTGAACCCCCAATCTCCTTACTGACTAGCTAGTGTGTCAGAGAGTCATTATTTAGCTCCCGAATGCAGCGATGATCCTCAATGATTATACAACCCAGAACATAAGACTATATGGAGTCAGAGTCCCGACCTCTCTGTCACGGACTCATGCTTGCAAATTGCAAACCCTTTCGCTCACTCACTCATGACCAAAAACCACAGAGTCTATGTAAGTTTTAAAGCTTTATTAAAAGTAAAACAACTAGCTCTGTGTGTACTCTGTAAAAATTAAAATTGTGCATTATATAAAAACATTTATTAAAATCAATGACATATAACAAACGGTGAACGACTGAAAAGTGGCTGATTTCACACATTAATTGTGGGACAGCCCTCACCTGGTTGGAACTTAAAGTCTTGGTGGGGATGAATCGTTGACAACTCTGCCTAAGATATGATGATGATATTGCTCTTGTTCGTAGAAGGGAAGCTTCTGGCTGTTATGAGAAAAATGGTGCGTGTTAAAAAGCAAGCATTCATCAGTTGTGCCAAAAAGTGTAGCATCACATGTTATGGCTAAGCATAAATAAAAAACACCCTTCCCTGAAGAAAGGCATTTTTTTAGTTTAGACTAGAGATTCACAAGTTAATAAATTTGTTTATGTAGAACTAATAATTTTTTTTTTATTTCTAGACAAATTAGAGAGTGGTGTATATGGCATCTAAAAATATTAAATGTTTTTCCTAGGCGTAACACCATCGGCATAGCCATCCACCAGTGCTGGGGCCAGCGCGGAGGTGGGCACTCTAGGGGCGGATGCGGTGCCACAGCCAGCAGGAACTACTGTGGGGGATGCCTCGGTAGTGGCGGGCAGTGGTAAGCTATTATATTCCTTACCTATTGAGATTGCAGAGTGGGCTCTCTGCAGGGGTGTATATGTTGTACAGTACAAGTACACTTTACTGTTAAGAAGACTTACAAATTTAGAACTAAGTTTTTGTCAACCAGGTAGAAGACAGTCACCCTTGACTTCTCATTAGCAATAGCATTAGCGGCGGGAGTTGACGAATAACCAATGGCCTCCTCTAAATTTGACTTCAACTCAGCTGTGAAAGTTTTATCGAGAAGCCAAATCAGATCAGAGATGAACTTGATGGATGGGATGAACGAAAAAGGAAAGAAGGGTGTTAGAAAGGACGAGCGATTTAAAATTAATGACTGGCAAAGAATGATACATGTTTTTGAATGCTGCCCAAGGTGGCTGGGAATCTGATGCATGGCCGGTTGAAGGCTGAAGCAAGGATGGGTGGAAATAGAAAGAAAAGAGGACTGCCTGGGTGGGTGAAACAGAAACTGTATGTGTCCGCAATATATCCTTTGGTTCAAATTCAAATGCAAGTCAAGCACAGAAACATGGCTGGCGGTTTACAAAATAAAATAAAAAGGTTGTTTTTCAATGAGAAAAAGGAAGGTTTGTCCAGTTGAGACATTATGAAGAGTGATTGACATTTACTTTGAATGGATTGATGCCAGGATGGTATATTCCTCATAGATAGCATAGGTGTATGTAGACAGAGTAGATGGTCACTAGATGAAGAGTGTTACTATGAAGAGCACGTAACTCTGCACCTCCGTGCCAGAGTAGCAAAGCCGAGGAAAGAAGTTATAATTTTTCAGAATACTACCATGACTAGTAACAGTAGTTTGCAAGCACAGCATATATCCAGCGATTACGGGGACCACTCATTACCTCTGTTAATAATTGTTTTACAACTCTGTCATTGACATTGATGTGTGGCCTATCGGTGTTCAGTCAATCAAAAACAAAGCACCTAAAGTCATCCCATATGTAAGCAAATATCCTGTGAAGGGATAGATGATCTTATTATCTTCTTCATTTTCCTTTTGTAGTAGTCAGGGGCAGGCCAGGGTGAAAGTTAAATTAATTGAGCAGTAGCCCTTGTAACAGAGTATGGCCAGTGCCACCCGTAATAGAAAAGTAAGAGCTTCACCACCTGCATGTACTCGCCTGGTAACAGTAACGCAAGTCTGTGTCATCATGGCTTGCATCTGTTTTTCTCGGGTGCAAGTTGACTGCGCTGGCATTATGCCGGCTTCCACAAGTTTACGTACCAATTTCGCTAAACAACAGAGAAGAAGAAAACTGGTGTATTGTCTGAGTCTAATGTAGTGAGTCCATATAGTGCTAGTAGAATTCCTGCAACTCCTACTAATGTTAGAACAGAGGCCGACGAAGTGGAAGGTTAGATAGATACATGCCACAAATGTTATGTACTGTGCTGGAAAGTTGCTAGTGCTACTGTGACACACCTTTCTGCTGAATTATTTTGTGTTAATCTTAAAGAGCATTGGTTACAGTATGTTTTTCTTTCTTCATATAGATGCTCCTTCCAAACTAACAAGGAAGGAGTTGGCTAGACGGGCCCGGCAGCTGAAGCTGGAGGCAATTGTTGCCGAATAATGGCGGCTGGTGGCCTAGGAGGAGGAGGACATGCAGTCTTAGTTGACAACACCCATGACAGCTGCATCCTCCTCCGCTGCCCCTGGGTCATACGGTCAGCGCAAGCCTTCAGCGGTACAGAGCCGTGGTCCAGCAGCCATCCGCCGCCGCCAAGCAGCAAAAAAATCAGCTGCCCCCCACAGTACCTGCAGGTGCGAGGGTCGTGTGCCCCGCTTGACCCTCAGAGTGTTCAACCTTGAGCAGAAGGTGGCGAGGCAGAAAGACCTGTTCAAGGACCTCCGGAGAGAGCTGCGTGACCACCTGCTCACAGGACACCGCCAGCGGAAGTTGAGGAGAGACTGTCCCTTGCCCCTTTTTTAAAGACTTTTGGGGGGTGGGGATTGGGCGTTGGGGTTTTTGGACATTCGTTGGGGTTAGGGAGGGGGGTAGCTCGGGTCTTCTTGTGGGATAGTTTATTTTTGTTAGAGCTCCAATAAATATTTATTTCTACTTAAACATAGCATACTATTTACTGTTTTGTGTTTGTTATCCTGAAACTTAACTGGCTAGTTGATTCAAATTGTCTAATCGCCCACATTTGTACAAAAGTGCCACTGACAGAGTTCGTGAATTCAATTGGCCTACTACTTTACTAGTACTACCGTCAGTCTCTCCTCTCCTCCTACTCCATTATTCTTCCTCCCCCACAATGCTTATCTTACCTGTGATTCGTGTTTGAGAACAGGGCTAGGCACAGGGTTGGCTGCATGGCAAATGGCGATTAAGGTTGGCTATGGAATCCTGGACGGATGAAATGTCATCGTTGTTGTGGTAGTAGTAGTGGTACACACTGGCAGTTGCAGCATATGAAAAAAAAGGAAATGAAACATTGAGTGGCCTGAGCGGAGCATTAGAACAGTCCGATAGATAGTAGAGTACACAAGAACAGTGCCATAAATTGTAGCCTAAGCAATGTTAAAGTATCCAAAATATAACTACTAGTTGCGTGGAGTATGGGTACTACAAGAGATAGTACTGAAGGTGAAGGACACAGCAGCGTAAGCATTCGTGACGTGTAAGAGGAGGATGTTGTTGATGATCAATCCACTTGATGGCGCACATGAAATTCTGATTTGTTTTGCAAATACTCATGGGTGTGTCAAGCAGAATAAAAATGTATCCTCAGATTCCTTCACCAGTCTTGAAATTGATTTTCTGTTGCTTTGACCTTATCCTCCCCAGCAAGTGTGTGGAATTATTGTTGTCATTTAGTCACACGCCAATGAAAACCACACAGCCCGGGGGAAGAGGGTTAGGGTTTGAAAATTGGATGGGAATGGGAGTTTTTGGGAAAGTTTTGTGGAGAGAGGAAAAAAAACACAGCATGGACAAACAACAAATGAAGAATTTTGGACACGAAGATATCCATAAATCTTTTAAGGGAGATAAAGGAAGTGCACTGCATGCATGAAGTTGTTTGCGAAATGGATGGTTAGGTTACTGAAAAGTAGTACTTACTACAACTTACTAACTATGAATAAAAAATTTGACAGTACAGGGCTGCAGTAATTACGCAATTTACTTGCCCATCTGACCTCAGTGAGAATAAACACTTATTAATTCATTAAATTAGTTTTAAAAATAGCAAATAAACTTATCAAATAGCTGTAGGGATGAATTTGAAGCAGAGAGCATACACACAGAGTCACACTCATCGAAGTTCACAACAATCACATTATTTAAAAGATAAGGAGAAGTGAAGAGGATACTGTAACTGTATGTTGTAGTTGTCCTGTTCAATTTGGGAAGTTGCATGCATCCAGCCATTCCTCTTATTCGCGGTACTCCTCCATTCCATTTCACGCTCCGTTGATCAATCTTGGTGACCAGACACACGTTCCACTGCCTGTCTGGTGGATGCGGAATTGCGGATTGCTAATGGTAAGCCTAAGTTAATGTTTTTCCCATCGCAACAGGGTAAAAGCAGGCCTGTGATTCTTAAGGGAAAAACAGGAAGTGATATTAAAACACCACGGAGAAAAAATATAAGGTACGGTGTGTAGTGCAAAAATAACACTTTCAGTTTCAGAGGCAACAGTATTACATACAACAAGCACGATTTCTAAAGTGCGTACTCTGAGTCTCCTTTTCAAGGATAGTAATTAGCACACAGCAGGCCAGGGCAATGCAGAGGGTCAAGGTAGGCACCACTGAGTGAACCAACCTGATGTAGCATACCTCTTTGACACTGACAGACAAAGCATATCTAATTGTATGCAGCAACCCACATAGCCGCAATTTTACATGAACTGCTGTCTGGACTCCGGCATAACAACACTACACTGACTCGACCACTCCATACCACAACTAGACAGACATGTAGTTCTGCTGTGGTCGTTATTGACTTGTTTACCTGTTTGCCACTCACGAAATGGCCATAGTTCTTCCGTAAACCGACAATGATGATCCAGCATCCATCCCAGTGAGTGACTGTAAAGGATAAAGATATTATGTAACTTTGATCATCAAGACTCATCATCATGGTATATTGCCAAACTCAATGTTGTTTATGCAGTTACAGTCTACACACAGTGAGTCCAAGGACATTTTCCATATTAAAGAATGCAACATAGTGACCCCTGCAGTAGAAGTACAATTTGAATTAAACAAGGTAAAAACAGAGTAGACTTGAGTTACATTTAGTGTGTAAAAGATTAAATAATAACAGAACACATATGATTAATTTCATGCACAACAAACAGCAATTACTTTCAACAGAGCCAGACAGCCAGTGTTGTCCACTGCATGCCATCTCATTATTCATTACCTGTTCCACTTTTTGTCCGCATTTTGTTCTTAAAGTTAAGGCCCACAGGGCAGCCTCTCATGTCAATTTCTGAAGTAACAGTCAGCATCAGCAATCAGCATATAGTCAGTAATTCCAGTCCCACTTCTTTTGAGGGGACTCGTCTACGTAGCGACAGTTTCTTGATTCTGCGTAATCCAGCCATCTGCCTTGAGGGAAATGGATAGGGGGAGTCTGGAGTAGAAGGATAGTGGAGCATGACTGAGTTGTAAAATTGTGAACTTCAGGAATGCAGACAGCGGCACCTTCAATATGAAAATAAGACGAAGACAGTGCCGGTGATGGATTTGTTGTGATTAGAGTTTTTTCTTGTAGTAAAAGTTGCAAAACAAAGAAAGACACACAGGAATGAAACATGAATAAGGATGAAAAAAAGGAAGTCAGTATTTCAGACCTAGGTCGGTGTCAGGGAAATAGAGTTCATCCTCAAACTCTGTGACTTGCAACGGGAGTAGGTCAGCTAACAGAGAAGAACTTCTGTCACCCAAGTCAGTGTTCTCCTCTTCTTCCTGCGTGGATAGACGTATTTTGTAATCTGGTGGTATGAAGTGCTGATTCATCTTGATCATTGTTAACCTCTCCACATTTTTGGGTGAGAGGCGGGTCCTTTTTGAAGTTACAATGGCACTAGCAGCACTAAAAACATGTTCAGAAGACACACTTGCGAGTGGGCAAGACAAATAATTTAGAGCCAGCTTGTTGATCAGTGGCCATTGAGTCCTTTCCCCGTACCAATACATCAATGGGTTGTGATCAATGTAGACCTCTGTTGGGTCATCCAGATAGGCCTGCACCATCCACTCAAGGCCATCCAGGGGTGCTCCACTTTGCATACCATCTGTGGCCTTTGCATCAGCACTGGAACGAGCAAACCCTTGATGAGTTATGCAATCTGTTTCCAACAATATAATGGCTGGGCCTGGTGCAGGTGATGATACGGTTGCTGGTGTCGGTAACAGCTGTGAGGGAAAGTGACTGCCTTCGGCCACAGAAGTGGACCTTGACGCCGGATGGCCTGCTGCTTCAGTAGTATTTTTGGTAGTTCCTTCAATTTCCTGCCACTCTTTTTCGAACCGAGTGGCTGACAGAGCTAGCCAATGTTTGTACTTTGAAACATCTGCTTCATTAAAAGGAATGAATGCTTTGCTGGCCAGTGACTTTTTGTACCGTGGATCCAGAATAGTGGCACAAATGTAATGTTGTTCTGTATGTATTTTTGTTAAGGCTTCATTGTCAACTAGGCGGGTTAATAAGCTCTCCGCCAACTGATATGCATCTTGGTTGTCAGTATCATCTTTGAACGTTGAAGACACCGCCTTCAGTTGGTGCTCTAGTATGCGCAACAATGGGTAGCTTTGCCCAAAGTACAGTCCTCCCTGCTGACTTCACACGTGAAGACCTCAAAAGGACGAAGCATGTCTGTCAGGCTTTTAACTAGGTCCCATTCCTCTAACTCTAGACTCATTCCTTTCATAGAAGAACCCAGTGCAAAGACATACTCATTGATTACCAAGCACTGCTCAGACAGACTCTCAAGCATGTAGAAGGTTGAGTTCCAACGTGTTACCACCTCATGGATGAGTTCTCTGACTGGCACTCTACGTTCACGTTAAATGGTCCTCAGCTGCTTCCGGGCCTTAAAAGAATGGTTGAAATATGTGCAGATTCTTCGGCAGGTGGTCAGTAACTTGCTGACTTTGTTTTCTTTTTTCAAGAAATCTTGAACAACAATGTTAATACTGTGCGCCAAACACGGCACTCTGAAATAGCCACCATCATTCATGGTCCTAACTATATTACTGCCATTATCTGTGGAAACATAACCAATCATGCGCTTTCTCAGATGCAGCCATTCAAAGACCTTACTGTTAAACTCCTCCAAAATGTTTACTGCAGTATGAGATTTCTCCATGGCAAACATGGCTACTGTTGCATGTTTCCGACTAGCTTGAAAAATTGTGGCAATGTAAACACCTGCATACATCTTGTCTCTAACCCCTGCAAAAGAGACCCAGTGTGCAGTGATGCATATGTAATCCAGGGCTTGGCAACTGGTCCACATGTCTGTTGTCAGGTGGATAGTGTGAACAGCACTATTCTGCAAAGCTGCCCCAATCACCTCCAGCACATCTTGATGTAGTGCTGGAACCACAACTCTGGCAAAATAAGACCGGCTAGGAACCTTCCATTTAGGGCAGACTGTTACCACAAATTCTCGAAAACCCACCCCTTCCACGAAAGATAAAGGGAGAAGGTCCAGCGCTAACATTTTAGCCAGCATTGCATTATAAAGACGTGCCGTTGGGTGGTTGCATTCAAATGGTACCTCCGACCAAAACATGCTTTTAATGGTGGTCTGGACTGTTTTCATATGTGATGAGGAGGTACCATAGTTGGTACCAAGATTACCCTGACTAACTACTTGTTTACAAATCGAACAAATGACTAGGTTTTCCGCCGTTTTGATAATACTAAAGAAGTCCCAAACTGGGGGCTGGAGATTTCTGGTAGTGGTGGAGGTGCTACTTTTAATGCCAGATGAAGTGGAGGATGGGCATGGCTGAATTTGACTCTGTTGTGCACTTACAGCACCACTACTTGAGGTAATGGAGGTCGAGCTGGATGGAGGTCCCTGCCAGCACTTCTGACGAGAAAATATGGAGCTGTAGGTCATTTTGGTGTAGTAGTTACCTGTGTTAGTGGTGGTACCAGTGCCACACCGCTCACATCCCGCTCAGCAGCAATTCGGGATAGGGTCAAAATGTCTGTCTGCTGCATGCCCGCTGGGGCTGGAGTGACGACTGTGATGACTGGATCATCATCGTCAGACTGTTCGTCAGCAGCAGAATACACCACTTCTACTTCTTGTTCGTCGTCATCACCCATAAGTGAAAGCCTTGCGGGAACCTTCCTTTTAGGCTTATCTACCTTTGTCGGCTCATGGCGTGCCTCCCTCTCAGACTGCATTGGTGGGTTCCAATCAACATCTAGATCATCAGAAGGAAGGGGGCTTGAAGAAGAACTTGTACTAGCCCTCCTTGACCTTTTTCTTGCTGGGGATCTGGAAGACAATGGATCATCAGGCGGAGTGGCTTGCTCAGATGATACCTCTGCTTGAATCTCGATTTCCTGATGTGCCCCTACTTCTGGAGGAACAAGCATTGTGGGCAGTTGTGCCTCTCCATGCCCCTCTACTTGCGCCACTCCTTGCACCACTCCTTGTGCCACTCCTTGCGCCTCTACTTGCGCCACTCCTTGCGCCACTCCTTGTGCCTCTACTTGCGCCACTCCTTGTGCCACCAGGCTTCAAAATGGCCCCCACCCACATGGCCAGGCCCCAACACCACCCCAAAAAATCAAAAAACACACTACTTGCGCCACTCCTTGCACCTCTACTTGCGCCACTCCTTGCGCCACTCCTTGCGCCTCTCCTTGCGCCCCTCCTTGTGCCTCTCCTTGTTGCACCTGTGGTTGTCGTTGCGGCTGTGGTTGGACACTCGTCAGATGAGTTACACCCTGCGTTGATTGGATGCTACTTTCTTGCGATGAGTCAACGCCTACATCACTGGTCGATGGTGATTGAGCAATTAAAGTGGCTGCCTCTGCGGCACTAATGGCCTTGGACCTAACTTGGCGTGGTGGCACTGAGACCAATGAAGCTGAGGTGCTGCTCCCAGCTTGGTCCCCGGCGTACACCGGTGCTGCAAGCGTAGTTTTTTTTCTCCCAAAAAGTGTCTGTGGGCACACCAGTCTCCTGGGTAAGTGCCGGCGCCACTTGCTTCTTCTTCTCGTTCTTACTGGCAGTGGCACTGGCAACTTTCTTGGTAGAGGAGCTATGGCCACCTTTCTTTGGGCCCATCTTCTTCAGATGTCAGAACAGCAGGCCGCAGTTGCACGAGTTGCAGAGTTGTCTGTGGCCACACGTGACGTCACGTGATGTTGTGCTGCACACACCGCAGCAGGACTTCTTTCTGGCACTGATGATGAACGATGAGGATGATTCGTGGTTCTTTTTGTGCACCTAAAAGCAAAGGAAACCAGAGGAACGTCAGTTAAATAAATGTTGCATATGTCGTACTTCAATTAATATTTGCAACTAAGCATTTATTATTATTACAACACACCCAAAAACGGAAAGACCAAAAATAATAATTGCAATTATTTCTAATCAAAAATGGATGTTTACATTAATAGAAGAGAGACCCCACAGAAAGCCTTGGTCCATGCACCACTGAGTACCCCTGGGCATAATGGATGAAAGCAGGGCAGACTGGGTGTAAGCCTATGGCACAAAGAACAATGCCTGGCTTCAAAATGGCCCCTTGACCCCCACCCACATGGCCAGGCCCTGCCTGGACCAGGCCTCAAAATGGCCCCCACCCACACGGCCAGGCCCCAACGTCACCCCAAATAATCGATAAACACACAAAAATCACCACAATCCAATGCCATCCATGCCCTAAATGATGTTTAAAGTCAAGACACCCCACAGAAAGCCTTGGTCCATTCACCACTGAGTACCCCTGGGCATAATGGATGAAAGCAGGGCAGACTGGGTGCAGGCCTATGGCACAAAGCATACTGCCTGGCTTCAAAATGGCCCCTTGATCCCCACCCACATGGCCAGGCCCTGCCTGGACCAGGCATCAAAATGGCTCCCAACCACACGGCCAGGCCCCAACGTCACCCCAAATAATCGATAAACACACAAAAATCACCACAATCCAATGCCATCCATGCCCTAAATGATGTTTAAAGTCAAGACACCCCACAGAAAGCCTTGGTCCATTCACCACTGAGTACCCCTGGGCATAATGGATGAAAGCAGGGCAGACTGGGTGCAGGCCTATGGCACAAAGCATACTGCCTGGCTTCAAAATGGCCCCTTGACCCCCACCCACATGGCCAGGCCCTGCCTGCACCGGGCCTCAAAGTGGCCCCCACCCACATGGCCAGGCCCCAACACTACCCCAAAAAATATAAAAACACACAAAAATCACCACAATCCAATGCCATCCATGCCCTAAATGATGTTTAAAGTCAAGACACCCCACAGAAAGCCTTGGTCCATTCACCACTGAGTACCCCTGGGCATAATGGATGAAAGCAGGGCAGACTGGGTGCAGGCCTATGGCACAAAGCACACTGCCTGGCTTCAAAATGGCCCCTTGACCCCTATCCACATGGCCAGGCCCTACCTGGACCGGGCCTCAAAGTGGCCACCACCCACATGGCCAGGCCCCAACACTACCCCAAAAAATATAAAAACACACAAAAATCACCACAATCCAATGCCATCCATGCCCTAAATGATGTTTAAAGTTAAGACACCCCACAGAAAGCCTTGTTCCATTCACCACTGAGTACCCCTGGGCATAATGGATGAAAGCAGGGAAGACTGGGTACAGGCCTATGGCACAAAGCACACTGCCTGGCTTCAAAATGGCCCCTTGATCCCCACCCACATGGCCAGCCCCTGCCTGGACCAGGCATCAAAATGGCCCCCAACCACATGGCCAGGCCCCAACACCACCCCAAAAAAGCGATAAAGACACAAAAATCACCACAATCCAATGCCATCCATGCCCTGAATGATGTTTAAAGTCAAGACACCCCACAGAAAGCCTTGGTCCATTCACCACTGAGTACCCCTGGGCATAATGGATGAAAGCAGGGCAGACTGGGTGCAGGCCTATGGCACAAAGCACACTGCCTGGCTTCAAAATGGCCCCTTGACCCCAACCCACATGGCCAGGCCCTGTCTGGACCGGGCCTCAAAGTGGCCCCCACACCACCTAAAAAAAAAACACACAAATCATCACAATCCAATGCCATCCATGCCCTAAATGAATGATGTTTAAATTCAAGAAACCCCACAGAAAGACTTGGTCCATGCACAACTGAGTCCCCCTGGGCATAATGGATGAAAGCAGGGCAGACTGGGTACAGGCCTATGGCACAAAGCACAATGCCTGGCTTCAAAATGGCCCCTTGACCCCCACCTACATGGCCAGGCCCTGCCTGGACCAGGCCTCAAAATGGCCCCCACCCACATGGCCAGGCCCCAAAACCATCCCAAAAAAAAAAAAAACACACAAAAATCACCACAATCCAATGCCATCCATGCCCTAAATGAAGTTTAAATCCAAGACACCCCACAGAAAGCCTTGGTCCATGCACCACTGAGTCCCCCTGGGCATAATGGATGAAAGCAGGAAAGACTGGGTGCAGGCCTATGGCACAAAGCACACTGCCTGGCTTCAAAATGGCCCCTTGATCCCCACCCACATGGCCAGGCCCTGCCTGGACCAGGTATCAAAATGGCCCCCAACCACATGGCCAGGCCCCAACACCACCCCAAAAAAGCGATAAAGACACAAAAATCACCACAATCCAATGCCATCCATGCCCTGAATGATGTTTAAAGTCAAGACACCCCACAGAAAGCCTTGGTCCATTCACCACTGAGTACCCCTGGGCATAATGGATGAAAGCAGGGCAGACTGGGTGCAGGCCTATGGCACAAAGCACACTGCCTGGCTTCAAAATGGCCCCTTGACCCCAACCCACATGGCCAGGCCCTGCCTGGACCGGGCCTCAAAGTGGCCCCCACCCACATGGCCAGGCCCCAACACTATCTAAAAAAAAACAACACACAAATCATCACAATCCAATGCCATCCATGCCCTAAATGAATTGTGTTTAAATTCAAGAAACCCCACAGAAAGACTTGGTCCATGCACAACTGAGTCCCCCTGGGCATAATGGATGAAAGCAGGGCAGACTGGGTGAAGGCCTATGGCACAAAGCACACTGTCATGCTTCAAAATGGCCCCATGACTCCCACCCACATGGCCAGCCCCTGCCTGGACCAGGCCTCAAAATGGGCCCCACCCACATGGCCAGGCCCCAACACCACCCCAAAAAATCGATAAACACACAAAAATCACCACAATCCAATTCCATCCATTCCCTAAATGATGTTTAAATTCAAGACACCCCACAGAAAGACTTGGTCCATGCACCACTGAGTACCCCTGGGCCTACTGGCTAGTGTGGCTTTACACGCACACCAAAATTAAAAAACAATCCAATTATAACAGTGAGCTATTCAATTCCATGACATAAATGATATTTAAGTTCAGCAAAACTCACAGAAACAGTTGTATCATGCACCCATGACTAACCCTGGGCCTACTGGATACTGTGCCTACCCACAATATATTTTTTTTAAAGTTTTGAAAAAGTTTAAAAATTGTAGTTGCAGCAACTGCAATGCCCCAAACAAACAACACCAACTTACTTGTAAAAACTCAAATCCAAAAGTAATCCAAAAGTGATCCAAACCAAATGTCCTCAGATAAAAATATCCAGCAGCAGCCACAAAAAGTAATCCTTCCAGCTACAGATCCAAATGAAAAGTGACCAGGACATGGACAAAGCACTGGGAGGAGCCTGCTGGACAGGAACAGGAAGTTGGAGACTCTGGGACACTTCCTTCCTCACCCCCCCCAAAAAATGGACTCCTTGCACAAAAAAGTGCAGCCAAATGTCAATCTGAGGAGTTATACTGATCCAAATCATCATTTTCAGAAGATGTATGCTGCCTCCGGTAACTTTCTTCTGCAGAATTGCAATTTTTGCAAGTTCGGGAAAGCGAGCTGTTCAAATCTCCCGCCGAAAGTCAGCTGCGCTTCGCATCTACATGTTCGCAATTGTTTATTCCCGCGTTGCGTGATCGCGGGCCCTTATGATGTAGTCGCGTTCTCAAACTCTTGCAGTGCAAGATGGCGTGCCGATATGATGTACTCGCGGTCGAAAAGTCTTGCGCGATCAGGCAGTCAGATCCAAAATGGCGCAGCGCATGCAAACCGGGAGGGAAAACAACTCGGCGAACTCAGAATCATGGTCAGTCAACGCGGCGCGCGCAAGATTGTATTTTTGAAGCGCGACCAAGCAAAAAAATCCACCAGCTTCCGAATTGTGCATTTTTTGATGATTTCGCGCGATTCACGGACTGCGAATTTGTCAAAAATTTGCAAATTCCGTGAGCGGAACGGATTTTCAGCCCACACTTAATGATCGCGTGTAATGCAGTGGCGGGAGCCTGTTTGCATGTACACTCAGTAAGGAGCTAACTAAAGTGTCCCATAAGCCAACGCCACATGTCTGTAGAGCGGTAATTGCAAACACAACAATGATGGACAGAATGTGGATCAATGTCACACATTCACCCCAGTCCAAAGATCTGGGCCCAAATCCATCGTTTTTCCACTCCACACCACCCTGGGTTAGACAATGGCGATATGCAAATCAGCGCTGACCCTGTGCCCCATGGGAACAGTCCAGTCCGAACTACAAAAGCCATGTCCTTCCCAGAACGGAAACAAGCATCCGAGGACCGGCCCGGTTTCGAGGTAACACCTCTCATCAGCCCGGCTAGCTTGATTGCAGTGGTGTGGAGTGCCTGGGACTCACGTCTGAGCATCCCCAGTACACTTAGAGCGGTAATTGCAAACACAACAATGATGGACAGAATGTGGATCAATGTCACACATTCACCCCAGTCCAAAGATCTGGGCCCAAATCCATCGTTTTTCCACTCCACACCACCCTGGGTTAGACAATGGGGATATGCAAATCAGCGCTGACCCTGTGCCCCATGGGAACAGTCCAGTCCGAACTACAAAAGCCATGTCCTTCCCAGAACGGAAACAAGCATCCGAGGACCGGCCCGGTTTCGAGGTGACACCTCTCATCAGCCCGGCTAGCTTGATTCCAGTGGTGTGGAGTGCCTGGGACTCACGTCTGAGCATACCCAGTACACTTAGAGCGGTAATTGCAAACACAACAATGATGGACAGAATGTGGATCAATGTCACACATTCACCCCAGTCCAAAGATCTGGGCCCAAATCCATCATTTTTCCACTCCACACCACCCTGGGTTAGACAATGGCGATATGCAAATCAGCGCTGACCCTGTGCCCCATGGGAACAGTCCAGTCCGAACTACAAAATCCATGTCCTTCCCAGAACGGAAACAAGCATCCGAGGACCGGCCCGGTTTCGAGGTAACACCTCTCATCAGCCCGGCTAGCTTGATTCCAGTGGTGTGGAGTGCCTGGGACTCACGTCTGAGCATCCCCAGTACACTTAGAGCGGTAATTGCAAACACAACAATGATGGACAGAATGTGGATCAATGTCACACATTCACCCCAGTCCAAAGATCTGGGCCCAAATCCATCGTTTTTCCACTCCACACCACCCTGGGTTAGACAATGGCGATATGCAAATCAGCGCTGACCCTGTGCCCCATGGGAACAGTCCAGTCCGAACTACAAAAGCCATGTCCTTCCCAGAACGGAAACAAGCATCCGAGGACCGGCCCGGTTTCGAGGTAACACCTCTCATCAGCCCGGCTAGCTTGATTCCAGTGGTGTGGAGTGCCTGGTACTCACGTCTGAGCATCCCCAGTACACTTAGAGCGGTAATTGCAAACACAACAATGATGGACAGAATGTGGATCAATGTCACACATTCACCCCAGTCCAAAGATCTGGGCCCAAATCCATCGTTTTTCCACTCCACACCACCCTGGGTTAGACAATGGTGATATGCAAATCAGCGCTGACCCTGTGCCCCATGGGAACAGTCCAGTCCGAACTACAAAAGCCATGTCCTTCCCAGAACGGAAACAAGCATCCGAGGACCGGCCCGGTTTCGAGGTAACACCTCTCATCAGCCCGGCTAGCTTGATTCCAGTGGTGTGGAGTGCCTGGGACTCACGTCTGAGCATCCCCAGTACACTTAGAGCGGTAATTGGAAACACAACAATGATGGACAGAATGTGGATCAATGTCACACATTCACCCCAGTCCAAAGATCTGGGCCCAAATCCATCGTTTTTCCACTCCACACCACCCTGGGTTAGACAATGGCGATATGCAAATCAGCGCTGACCCTGTGCCCCATGAGAACAGTCCAGTCCGAACTACAAAAGCCATGTCCTTCGCAGAACGGAAACAAGCATCCGAGGACCGGCCCGGTTTCGAGGTAACACCTCTCATCAGCCCGGCTAGCTTGATTCCAGTGGTGTGGAGTGCCTGGGACTCACGTCTGAGCATCCCCAGTACACTTAGAGCGGTAATTGCAAACACAACAATGATGGACAGAATGTGGATCAATGTCACACATTCACCCCAGTCCAAAGATCTGGGCCCAAATCCATCGTTTTTCCACTCCACACCACCCTGGGTTAGACAATGGCGATATGCAAATCAGCGCTGACCCTGTGCCCCATGGGAACAGTCCAGTCCGAACTACAAAAGCCATGTCCTTCCCAGAACGGAAACAAGCATCCGAGGACCGGCCCGGTTACGAGGTAACACCTCTCATCAGCCCGGCTAGCTTGATTCCAGTGGTGTGGAGTGCCTGGGACTCACGTCTGAGCATCCCCAGTACACTTAGAGCGGTAATTGCAAACACAACAATGATGGACAGAATGTGGATCAATGTCACACATTCACCCCAGTCCAAAGATCTGGGCCCAAATCCATTGTTTTTCCACTCCACACCACCCTGGGTTAGACAATGGCGATATGCAAATCAGCGCTGACCCTGTGCCCCATGGGAACAGTCCAGTCCGAACTACAAAAGCCATGTCCTTCCCAGAACGGAAACAAGCATCCGAGGACCGGCCCGGTTTCGAGGTAACACCTCTCATCAGCCCGGCTAGCTTGATTCCAGTGGTGTGGAGTGCCTGGGACTCACGTCTGAGCATCCCCAGTACACTTAGAGCGGTAATTGCAAACACAACAATGATGGACAGAATGTGGATCAATGTCACACATTCACCCCAGTCCAAAGATCTGGGCCCAAATCCATCGTGTTTCCACTCCACACCACCCTGGGTTAGACAATGGCGATATGCAAATCAGCGCTGACCCTGTGCCCCATGGGAACAGGCCAGTCCGAACTACAAAAGCCATGTCCTTCCCAGAACGGAAACAAGCATCCGAGGACCGGCCCGGTTTCGAGGTAACACCTCTCATCAGCCCGGCTAGCTTGATTCCAGTGGTGTGGAGTGCCTGGGACTCACGTCTGAGCATCCCCAGTACACTTAGAGCGGTAATTGCAAACACAACAATGATGGACAGAATGTGGATCAATGTCACACATTCACCCCAGTCCAAAGATCTGGGCCCAAATCCATCGTGTTTCCACTCCACACCACCCTGGGTTAGACAATGGCGATATGCAAATCAGCGCTGACCCTGTGCCCCATGGGAACAGGCCAGTCCGAACTACAAAAGCCATGTCCTTCCCAGAACGGAAACAAGCATCCGAGGACCGGCCCGGTTTCGAGGTAACACCTCTCATCAGCCCGGCTAGCTTGATTCCAGTGGTGTGGAGTGCCTGGGACTCACGTCTGAGCATCCCCAGTACACTTAGAGCGGTAATTGCAAACACAACAATGATGGACAGAATGTGGATCAATGTCACACATTCACCCCAGTCCAAAGATCTGGGCCCAAATCCATCGTTTTTCAGCCGGGCTGATGAGAGGTGTTACCTCGAAACCGGGCCGGTCCTCGGATGCTTGTTTCCGTTCTGGGAAGGACATGGCTTTTGTAGTTCGGACTGGACTGTTCCCATGGGGCACAGGGTCAGCGCTGATTTGCATATCGCCATTGTCTAACCCAGGGTGGTGTGGAGTGGAAAAACGATGGATTTGGGCCCAGATCTTTGGACTGGGGTGAATGTGTGACATTGATCCACATTCTGTCCATCATTGTTGTGTTTGCAATTACCGCTCTAAGTGTACTGGGGATGCTCAGACGTGAGTCCCAGGCACTCCACACCACTGGAATCAAGCTAGCCGGGCTGATGAGAGGTGTTACCTCGAAACCGGGCCGGTCCTCGGATGCTTGTTTCCGTTCTGGGAAGGACATGGCTTTTGTAGTTCGGACTGGACTGTTCCCATGGGGCACAGGGTCAGCGCTGATTTGCATATCGCCATTGTCTAACCCAGGGTGGTGTGGAGTGGAAAAACGATGGATTTGGGCCCAGATCTTTGGACTGGGGTGAATGTGTGACATTGATCCACATTCTGTCCATCATTGTTGTGTTTGCAATTACCGCTCTAAGTGTACTGGGGATGCTCAGACGTGAGTCCTAGGCACTCCACACCACTGGAATCAAGCTAGCCGGGCTGATGAGAGGTGTTACCTCGAAACCGGGCCGGTCCTCGGATGCTTGTTTCCGTTCTGGGAAGGACATGGCTTTTGTAGTTCGGACTGGACTGTTCCCATGGGGCACAGGGTCAGCGCTGATTTGCATATCGCCATTGTCTAACCCAGGGTGGTGTGGAGTGGAAAAACGATGGATTTGGGCCCAGATCTTTGGACTGGGGTGAATGTGTGACATTGATCCACATTCTGTCCATCATTGTTGTGTTTGCAATTACCGCTCTAAGTGTACTGGGGATGTTCAGACATGAGTCCCAGGCACTCCACACCACTGGAATCAAGCTAGCCGGGCTGATGAGAGGTGTTACCTCGAAACCGGGCCGGTCCTCGGATGCTTGTTTCGGTTCTGGGAAGGACATGGCTTTTGTAGTTCGGACTGGACTGTTCCCATGGGGCACAGGGTCAGCGCTGATTTGCATATCGCCATTGTCTAACCCAGGGTGGTGTGGAGTGGAAAAATGATGGATTTGGGCCCAGATCTTTGGACTGGGGTGAATGTGTGACATTGATCCCACATTCTGTCCATCATTGTTGTGTTTGCAATTACCGCTCTAAGTGTACTGGGGATGCTCAGACGTGAGTCCCAGGCACTCCACACCACTGGAATCAAGCTAGCCGGGCTGATGAGAGGTGTTACCTCGAAACCGGGCCGGTCCTCGGATGCTTGTTTCCGTTCTGGGAAGGACATGGCTTTTGTAGTTCGGACTGACTGTTCCCATGGGGCACAGGGTCAGCGCTGATTTGCATATCGCCATTGTCTAACCCAGGGTGGTGTGGAGTGGAAAAACGATGGATTTGGGCCCAGATCTTTGGACTGGGGTGAATGTATGACATTGATCCACATTCTGTCCATCATTGTTGTGTTTGCAATTACCGCTCTAAGTGTACTGGGGATGCTCAGACGTGAGTCCCAGGCACTCCACACCACTGGAATCAAGCTAGCCGGGCTGATGAGAGGTGTTACCTCGAAACCTGGCCGGTCCTCGGATGCTTGTTTCCGTTCTGGGAAGGACATGGCTTTTGTAGTTCGGAGTGGACTGTTCCCATGGGGCACAGGGTCAGCGCTGATTTGCATATCGCCATTGTCTAACCCAGGGTGGTGTGGAGTGGAAAAACGATGGATTTGGGCCCAGATCTTTGGACTGGGGTGAATGTGTGACATTGATCCACATTCTGTCCATCATTGTTGTGTTTGCAATTACCGCTCTAAGTGTACTGGGGATGCTCAGACGTGAGTCCCAGGCACTCCACACCACTGGAATCAAGCTAGCGGGCTGATGAGAGGTGTTACCTCGAAACCGGGCGGTCCTCGGATGCTTGTTTCCGTTCTGGGAAGGACATGGCTTTTGTAGTTCGGACTGGACTGTTCCCATGGGGCACAGGGTCAGCGCTGATTTGCATATCGCCATTGTCTAACCCAGGGTGGTGTGGAGTGGAAAAAACGATGGATTTGGGCCCAGATCTTTGGACTGGGGTGAATGTGTGACATTGATCCACATTCTGTCCATCATTGTTGTGTTTGCAATTACCGCTCTAAGCGTACTGGGGATGCTCAGACGTAAGTCCCAGGCACTCACACCACTGGAATCAAGCTAGCCGGGCTGATGAGAGGTGTTACCTCGAAACCGGGCAGGTCCTCGGATGCTTGTTTCCGTTCTGGGAAGGACATGGCTTTTGTAGTTCGGACTGGACTGTTCCCATGGGGCACAGGGTCAGCGCTGATTGCATATCGCCATTGTCTAACCCAGGGTGGTGTGGAGTGGAAAAACGATGGATTTGGGCCCAGATCTTTGGACTGGGGTGAATGTGTGACATTGATCCACATTCTGTCCATCATTGTTGTGTTTGCAATTACCGCTCTAAGTGTACTGGGGATGCTCAGACGTGAGTCCCAGGCACTCCACACCACTGGAATCAAGCTAGCCGGGCTGATGAGAGGTGTTACCTCGAAACCGGGCCGGTCCTCGGATGCTTGTTTCCGTTCTGGGAAGGCCTGGCTTTTGTAGTTCGGACTGGACTGTTCCCATGGGGCACAGGGTCAGCGCTGATTTGCATATCGCCATTGTCTAACCCAGGGTGGTGTGGAGTGGAAAAATGATGGATTTGGGCCCAGATCTTTGGACTGGGGTGAATGTGTGACATTGATCCACATTCTGTCCATCATTGTTGTGTTTGCAATTACCGCTCTAAGTGTACTGGGGATGCTCAGACGTGAGTCCCAGGCACTCCACACCACTGGAATCAAGCTAGCCGGGCTGATGAGAGGTGTTACCTCGAAACCGGGCCGGTCCTCGGATGCTTGTTTCCGTTCTGGGAAGGACATGGCTTTTGTAGTTCGGACTGGACTGTTCCCATGGGGCACAGGGTCAGCGCTGATTTGCATATCACCATTGTCTAACCCAGGGTGGTGTGGAGTGGAAAAACGATGGATTTGGGCCCAGATCTTTGGACTGGGGTGAATGTGTGACATTGATCCACATTCTGTCCATCATTGTTGTGTTTGCAATTACCGCTCTAAGTGTACTGGGGATGTTCAGACGTGAGTCCCAGGCACTCCACACCACTGGAATCAAGCTAGCCGGGCTGATGAGAGGTGTTACCTCGAAACCGGGCTTGTCCTCGGATGCTTGTTTCCGTTCTGGGAAGGACATGGCTTTTGTAGTTCGGACTGGACTGTTCCCATGGGGCACAGGGTCAGCGCTGATTTGCATATCGCCATTGTCTAACCCAGGGTGGTGTGGAGTGGAAAAAGATGGATTTGGGCCCAGATCTTTGGACTGGGGTGAATGTGTGACATTGATCCACATTCTGTCCATCATTGTTGTGTTTGCAATTACCGCTCTAAGTGTACTGGGGATGCTCAGACGTGAGTCCCAGGCACTCCACACCACTGGAATCAAGCTAGCCAGGCTGATGAGAGGTGTTACCTCGAAACCGGGCTGGTCCTCGGATGCTTGTTTCCGTTCTGGGAAGGACATGGCTTTTGTAGTTCGGACTGGACTGTTCCCATGGGGCACAGGGTCAGCGCTGATTTGCATATCGCCATTGTCTAACCCAGGGTGGTGTGGAGTGGAAAAACGATGGATTTGGGCCCAGATCTTTGGACTGGGGTGAATGTATGACATTGATCCACATTCTGTCCATCATTGTTGTGTTTGCAAATTACCGCTCTAAGTGTACTGGGGATGCTCAGACGTGAGTCCCAGGCACTCCACACCACTGGAATCAAGCTAGCCGGGCTGATGAGAGGTGTTACCTCGAAACCTGGCCGGTCCTCGGATGCTTGTTTCCGTTCTGGGAAGGACATGGCTTTTGTAGTTCGGAGTGGACTGTTCCCATGGGGCACAGGGTCAGCGCTGATTTGCATATCGCCATTGTCTAACCCAGGGTGGTGTGGAGTGGAAAAACGATGGATTTGGGCCCAGATCTTTGGACTGGGGTGAATGTGTGACATTGATCCACATTCTGTCCATCATTGTTGTGTTTGCAATTACCGCTCTAAGTGTACTGGGGATGCTCAGACGTGAGTCCCAGGCACTCCACACCACTGGAATCAAGCTAGCCGGGCTGATGAGAGGTGTTACCTCGAAACCGGGCCGGTCCTCGGATGCTTGTTTCCGTTCTGGGAAGGACATGGCTTTTGTAGTTCGGACTGGACTGTTCCCATGGGGCACAGGGTCAGCGCTGATTTGCATATCGCCATTGTCTAACCCAGGGTGGTGTGGAGTGGAAAAACGATGGATTTGGGCCCAGATCTTTGGACTGGGGTGAATGTGTGACATTGATCCACATTCTGTCCATCATTGTTGTGTTTGCAATTACCGCTCTAAGTGTACTGGGGATGCTCAGACGTGAGTCCCAGGCACTCCACACCACTGGAATCAAGCTAGCCGGGCTGATGAGAGGTGTTACCTCGAAACCGGGCCGGTCCTCGGATGCTTGTTTCCGTTCTGGGAAGGACATGGCTTTTGTAGTTCGGACTGGACTGTTCCCATGGGGCACAGGGTCAGCGCTGATTTGCATATCGCCATTGTCTAACCCAGGGTGGTGTGGAGTAGAAAAATGATGGATTTGGGCCCAGATCTTTGGACTGGGGTGAATGTGTGACATTGATCCACATTCTGTCATCATTGTTGTGTTTGCAATTACCGCTCTAAGTGTACTGGGGATGCTCAGACGTGAGTCCCAGGCACTCCACACCACTGGAATCAAGCTAGCCGGGCTGATGAGAGGTGTTACCTCGAAACCGGGCCGGTCCTCGGATGCTTGTTTCCGTTCTGGGAAGGACATGGCTTTTGTAGTTCGGACTGGACTGTTCCATGGGGGCACAGGGTCAGCGCTGATTTGCATATCGCCATTGTCTAACCCAGGGTGGTGTGGAGTGGAAAAAACGATGGATTTGGGCCCAGATCTTTGGACTGGGGTGAATGTGTGACATTGATCCACATTCTGTCCATCATTGTTGTGTTTGCAATTACCGCTCTAAGTGTACTGGGGATGCTCAGACGTGAGTCCCAGGCACTCCACACCACTGGAATCAAGCTAGCCGGGCGTGATGAGAGGTGTACCTCGAAACCGGTCCGGTCCTCGGATGCTGTTTCCGTTCTGGGAAGGACATGGCTTTTGTAGTTCGGACTGGACTGTTCCCATGAGGCACAGGGTCAGCCGTGATTTGCATATCGCCATTGTCTAACCAGGGTGGTGTGGAGTGGAAAAAGGATGGATTTGGGCCCAGATCTTTGGACTGGGGTGAATGTGTGACATTGATCCACATTCTGTCCATCATTGTTGTGTTTGCAATTACCGCTCTAAGTGTACTGGGGATGCCAGACGTGAGTCCCAGGCACTCCACACCACTGGAATCAAGCTAGCCGGGCTGATGAGAGGTGTTACCTCGAAACCGGGCCAGTCCTCGGATGCTTGTTTCCGTTCTGGGAAGGACATGGCTTTTGTAGTTCGGACTGGACTGTTCCCATGGGGCACAGGGGTCAGCGCTGATTTGCATATCGCCAATTGTCTAACCCAGGGTGGTGTGGAGTGGAAAAACGATGGATTTGGGCCCAGATCTTTGGACTGGGGTGAATGTGT